>NW_022146167.1:8715-608715 GCF_002938485.1 Sitophilus oryzae
ATATTTTTGACATCCGCCAATTAAATGCCGTTTTCAGAAAATGTTTAAGCCTTCTAGATTTCGCACAACAACAGTCAAGTTTCTATACGGTGGTATCTAATTTTTAATCATTATTATGTAAATTCATTATAATAAATAGATTTTTTCAAAATTCGTCGAAGATCAAGTCTGCCTTGAAAATCCAAGTGACACTTTATATGTCAGCAAGCTATTTTGTTTTTTGTGTCAATCTAGACGCATAAAAATTGTATAGTAGAGTTCAATACAGGTCAATGGAGAACCAAAAATTTTATTGTCAAAAATGCCAGCTCAGACGTTCAAAGAATACATTACTGTGGTCTGGTTTCTCTAATTAAATAAGGATTTTCTTTTGCATAATAATGTGAATTTTTTTCTGTTAAATGTACCAGAATTTGTAAATAAAGATTCATCCGTCCGTAATATTTTTCTAGAAAAAGGGGGCTCCTGAACACTTTCCCGAAACCATTTGCAAAATTGTAATCTTCTCTCGTGATCACCAGCATGTAAAAAAAATGTAAATTTGGTATATATTTAAATTTAAAGTTGTGATATTTATGTTTTTTGATCATTTTCCCTACATACGAATCACTTATACAACACTCGCCAGTTATTTTACTTTACTACTAGAAGTTTCCGGATTTATTTCAATCTGAGCTGGCACATTAAAATCATTAAGCCTTTTAAAATATTGCCCTCTTTTTTCTTAAAGCTACCAGCAACTGCTAAATTTCTTGAAATCCTTGCGAAAATAGTACGATGAGGCTAGCCTTTCAGGATACAATGTTCTATAACTTGCCCATGCCATATCTATATCGGAACTTCTATTATTTTTAAGTAAACATACTGTCAAGGTGTATGTAGCGCTAAACTGTATTACTGGTTGCATAACTGCATTACTGCTACATAACCGCAACGTGCATTGAGGAACCTGGCGAATTCGCCAGAAAGTAAAAGAAAATTACAGAATTCTTTAGAACGTTCCAGAAACACTCGCCAGAGGGTATATAAAGGCCCGCGCTTTGGCAGTTGACAGTTTGAAGTTTTGAAGTTTGATAATACCGCGTTTTAAATTGTGAATTAATTGGCGAAGGTGCCAGTACTGTTAGAGTAATAGTAGTTGCATAAATTGTGTTGTAAATAGTATAAGTTGTGTGTACAGAGTGAGAAAAAAAAATAAATTCGTTAAGTATTTTATCGTGAGTTTAAATTAGTGGACCCACGGAATCCGTAACAATACATATCTCGTGTTTCCTCACTTGTGAACATATTGTTGTCTGTTAATACATTTTACACTATTTACTATAAATTTTGACACTTGACTACAATAGAGTAAACAAAAATTAACTTGTGTCATATGAAGTGTCAATTGGATTTCCAAGGCAGACTTAATCTTTTGAGCGATTTTTTAAAAAATCGTATTTTTTAGCGAATTTACACAATAGTGAATAAAAGTTAGATACCACCGTATAGATTATTTTTTACTCTATCTAATAGTATACAAATTCAAAATGGCGGCCATAAGAAAACAAAAACTTGACTGCTGTTGTGCGAAATCTAGAAGGTTTAGAAATTTTCTGAAAACGGCATTTAATTGGCCGAGGTTAAAAATATAAAACTACCAACTTACGTTCCAATCGATACAATAGTTATTATTAATAAACGTATTATTTTTTCATTTTTTTGACATATATCCTAAACTAATCAAGATACCGGGGTTTTCTTCATAGGTGTTTGTCAAACATCTAATTACCCAACTTTTATCCCATTTAACCGAATTCGTATCTCTCGTAGTTTCTGAGATGCCGATGTTGAGCATCAAAATTGTCACCACCCTATATATTTATAATTAATTTATTTTCCTAAAATATTTTTATTAAAAGAAAATATATAAAAGTGGGCAACACTGCGCCTTAATCACGCGACTAAAAGTTTATTTGGGATGAACTGTACTTGAATTCGTAACCTCAGTTTATTATAAACTTTAGTATTTTACTTATTATACAGGGTTAATCGAAGAGTTGTTTTTTTACCCTATCTTTAAAACACCCTGTGCAATAATTTCGTGAACAAGTTTTCCTGAAACATTATTTTTGAGCATTATGTTGATATTGCAAGCAATGCCAACATATTAAATCATCAATGATTTGAGTGTCGAAAATACCTAAAGATGAATTTTACTCAATTTCTTTCAATATTTTTTTAGCCTCTGTTACTACCCTTTACATCCGCCACTGGCAGCTCTTTGAAATTTAAATACGTGGGCATGGATTTAATCCAGTGCATCCGGTTGCACCAATAACAATTAATTAGTTCAGAATACCTATACTAAACATGAAGTATTTTGTTTGTTGTTTACTGTGACTTTGGAATGTTTCATATTAGTTAAGTAATAGTCTACTTCACCAAGATTGAACATATTGAAGTGATACTAAACAACAAACAAAATAGTTCATGTATAATACTGACCACGCTAAAACGGACTAAATGTCATATTATAAATTTTATGTATACGTAATAACATTAAAGAGTGCATTATAGGTATGCCATGATTACTAGGCTCTGTTACGGACTTTAAAATATTTATTATTCAGTATTAAATTTTCAATGCGTCTAAATTGTATTATTAATTTTAATATAACAATTCGATGAAAACGTATAAAACATTAATTATTTATAATTTATAAAATTCATAATATACAGGGTGAGTTTCCTACGATGTTCTCTATGGGTATCTCGGAAACTACTGGAGATACAGAGTCGGTTAAATGGGGAAAGAATTGCAGTTTTGTGGGGTCATAAATATGCGCCTTTCAGATTTTTGAAAAAGTTCATGGCTTACTAGATATTTCGAAAAATACAAATTTCGGCTATTTTAAAAATTGTCCCTAATTCCATTATAAGCTGTTTTAGACAAGAAGTTTTCAGATAAAAGTTGTAGATAATCACATCCTTAATGAGATTGTGTCCTCCTTTTTTTTCTAAAGCCTGTCATTTTTGACATATGATACAAACATATGTTTTTTTAAATGGAAACCATAGTTGGTCATGACTTCATAAAAAGCGCCATTTTTTAAGCTTTTTAGCGATATAAACTATAATATGTTTTCTTCGAAAAATTACTGTATAATAGCCAATTCTTATAATTTTTAAACAATTTCACTTAGCCATGGAAACAAGTTTAATCGCCGTTGCTCTCAGAAATGTGAAGCTGTCACATCCAAACTTTGTAAATTAAAATAAACAAAAATTGTAAATACAAATTTTTCAAATGAAGAAAAGCGTGTAGATACGTGCATCAATAGAGATTTCCAACATGACTTTCATTATGACCCCCCCCCCTCATAATGAAAGAAATGTTAAAAATTATTTATATCATAACTATGCAAACTCACAAATAGGAAGAGGTGGACTAATTGCATGGGCCTGCTCGATCACCTCACCTATCCATTTTAGATTTTTTATGCGGTATGGTTAACAATAAGGTTTACAAAAGAACTTATGTATTAAAAGAGGCACTCGAAGTGGCGATACGAGAGAAGTTTAATTAAGTCGACTGGTCCTTCCGTGAGAATAAGTAGTAATTCAGTTTTAAAAAGATGCAACTCAAAACAATGGCGGATTTTTTGAACATTTCCTAAAATAACTTAAAGTGTATGCAGTGATATTATTTTTTTAAGTTTTAGTTAGTGTAATGTAAATTCTAAAGAACCGTTTAGTAATATATTCCGATTTTTTATAAGTTATAAATCATAACAGAATAAGAATCCATACCATGTAATCTAAGTGAAATTACTCAAAAAGGTAAGAACTGGCTATAACTAAATTTATTTTTTCTAACAAGTCTTGAAAACTGTTCTCTAAAAAACGTAACATTCACCGGTCAACGTATCCTCGAAAATGTATGGTCAAGAAAAGTTGAACCAATAATCTTACGCTTTTCTTCATTGAAATAATCATATTTACAATTTTTGTTTATTTTAATTTACAAAGTTTGGATCTGACAGCTTCACATTTAGGAGAGCAAAGACGATTTGATTAACTTGTTTCAGGTGGCTATAACTCGATAATTTTTCGAAAGCATATTATAACTTATATCGCCGAAAAGCTTAAAAATGGCGCTTTTTAGTCATGGCCAACTATGCTTTCCATTTTAAAAAAACATATGTTTGTTTCATATGTCAAAAATGACAGGCTTTTAGAAAAAAACGGAGGACACAATCTCATTAAGGATGTGATTATCCAACTTTATCTGAAAACTTTTTGTCTAAAATAGCTTATAATGGAATTAGGGACAATTTTAAAATAGCCGAAATTTGTTTTTTTTTCGAAATATTTAGTAAGCCATGAACTTTTTGAAAACTCTGAAAAGCGCATATTTATGACCCCACAAAACTGCAATTCTTTCCCCATTTAATCGACTCTCTATCTCCAGTAGTTTCCGAGATACCCATAGAGAACATCGTAGGAAACTCACCCTGTATAATATATAATACATATAATAATGTTTATATGAATATCATACTAATATATAATAAACACCCAGAAAGTTTCTATGTATGAATGTTTGTTACTCTTTCATGCAAAAACTACTGAATGGATATAAATGAAACTAGGCTATAAATTACCGGTAATTCGGTACTACGGTAGTCTGTTAGTTCGGTGTACTTCGGTAGTTAACGTGTACCTTAGCCACAGCAAAACCTGTAGACGGGTCTGCTAGTACTACAATAAAGTGAGGTTGGAACCTTTGGCGGAGAAACATTAAAATTAAACACTACTTCGCCACTATAGACTAAAAATCAGTAGTTTTATACTGGGCGATTGTTTCGCTATTTTCAGTTAGATTCAATAAAGGTATTTCTTTAAGGCTAGCCGCTCAAATGCAATTTCAAAATGTAAAATCAAAACATTCTTATAGACCCGATTATTTGATCGCATTAATATAGATTCATAAGAATATATTGCTTTAATTTTTGCAACTAAATAATGAGCCGACTCAAAATTGCATATGAAAGCCAAGTCCTAAAGGCAAATACATATATCAATACATTTTTACAGTATTAAATCCATTCTTTTTACATACATAAGGGCAGTATTTTTACATACATAAAGTTAGTATATTGTTATGATTTTTCTGACTTTAGCAGATCCTATAAACTTAATAACCGGTCAGGTCTTGTTCTCAGTTATTTGATAACGAAATCTATTTACCAAAAAGCTGGAAATGTCAAAACTAATAATTTATATCATACAATAAGCTAGCATTTAGCACACACACTACACTAATCTTATGCTAATTAAGGAAGCATATATGTTAAACTAAAAAGAAAATAATTAGTAAGTTTCTAGCCTAAGTAGAAAATCATTGTTTCATAATATTAAAAATGATTATTTAGAGTGATCCGGTATTAATCTTAGTATAATGTCGATTTACAGAGTCGGTATTAATCTTAGTATAATATCATTCTTTTGCATCGCCCACCTGAACATAAGAAATCGCATGTAAATTTTAAAATGACTATTTAGTTTTTCCATTTTTCTTTTATAGAAAAATTTATTTCAAACTTTTAGCAAAATAAAGGTATTCATTTTCCATAGCTTCTACAAAATTTCCTTTTTTTCGTATTTTCAAAAGTATGAAATACAGAAATTAATATTACTATAAGTTTACCAATTTTCTGCTTTGCTAATTATTTTGAGAAAAATCTATTTGAAAGTTTGAAAAAACAGATTTATAAATTTTGAATAAAGTATATATCGGTAAATTGATAAGTTTGAGTATATTTAAAGTGAATTTTTAAATACCTCCCTATATTTTTAATTTTATTTAACTTTTGTACCGCCTCGTATATTTCAAGGTAAAAGTTGCTTATTTCGACAGCTTATTTCGACAAACAACTCTTATACAGGGTGGCGCTCATTCGCCTTGGTTGATTATACGAAAACGGAAAGATGTAGAAACAAAATATTTTAGGGGTATATGTGGGGAGGTAATGTGCACAATTTAAAATTATTTTAAAATATAGAGGGTCTTTCAGAACTAAGATCCATACCAAAGTTATATTTTTTCTTATGGAACACCCGGCATTTTATTTCATTTTTGGATTCTTGGGCCCAAAAAAAGACATTTATTATAAGAGTTAAATATGTTTAAAATCTTTAGTTTTTGAGATATTTAAAGATATTTAAATTTGCATGCTACAATAGTATAGGCTATTAACACCCTGTACATTACTTTTCAGAATTAGTTCTTGTGCTGAGTTTAAAGGTAGAGAAATAAACTTTACAGAAAAATGTTATTCCTTCCTTAAATGTATACAGGGGTATCAAAAATTGCTGATCTATTTTAAATATTTATTTTACATAAAAACTTTGTTATTTCAAATGCAACACTATGTATTTTTTTAAATAATTCGAAGCAGATTTAAATGCTCTTTCAAACTATATTAGGGTTTCCTATACCTATCTGGCTCAGATTTTGAATAAAAAGCAATTTTTCAATAAAATTGTAATCAAGATGGATAGTGTTGTCATGGCAAGTTTCTAGTGACAGTAGCTATTTTCAAAATCGAAATTAGTTTATGGACTTATTTAAATTTATACCAGTTTACTTTTATTTAATTTACCTACAATAGTTTAATAAATAATACTTATTAAATATGTGTTGATTATTCTATCAAGAAAAACGAAGAAGTAGTCTTTGAATTATTTTACGATGACTTGTAGATAAATGGATTTTCTATAAAATAGCCAATTACGGCAAATTCATTTTCTTCACTTCCAACGACAGGTTTCTGCCTAATAGGTTTTTTATAAACCACACTACCAGGCGAAATAGGACAAGAAGTTTTTCAAAGAAACTCTTATCAGGAAGATTCCTATTTGGATATTTTTAAGCATAAGCCTTGAGTTTTTAAGCATGAGTCCAAGAAGCAATTTTCCTCACAAAATTATATCACTAGTAACATATCTATTCGTTCCGCCAGCCGCTGCTTTATTTTTCTTGATAAAATAATGAATACTTACTTATTAAACTATTGTAGGTAAATTTAAGTAAACTGTTATAAATTATAAATAATAATGTCCATAAACTAATGTCAACTTTGAAAATAGTTACTAACTGTCACTAGAAAATTGCCATGGCGACACCGGCCAACTTGATTACAATTTTATTTAAAAATCGCTTTTTATTCAAAATCCGAGCTAGATAGGTATAGGAAACCCTAATATAGTTTGAAAGAGCATTTGAGTCTGCTTCGATTTATTAAAAAAAATACAGGTTGTTACATTTGAAATAACAAAGTTTTTATATAAAATATATCCTTAATATAGATCAGCAACTTTTGATAGCCCTGTATAAATTTAAGGGACCATTTTTCAGTAAAGTTTATTTCTCTACCTTTAAACTCAGCATAAGAATTAATTCTGAAAAGTAATATACAGGGTGTTAATAGTCTATTCTATTGTAGCATGCAAATTTAAATATCTTTAAATATCTCAAAAACTAAAGATTTTAAACATATTTAACCCTTATAATAAATGCCTTTTTTTGAGCCCAAGAATCCAAAAATGAAATAAAATACCGGGTGTCCATAAGAAAAAAATATAACTTTGGTATGGATCTTAGTTCTGAAACACCCTGTATATTTCAAAATAATTTTAAATTGTACACATTGTCTCCCCACATATACCCCTAAAATATTTTGTTTCTATATCTTTCCGTTTTCGTATAATCAACCGAGGCGAATGAGGTGCGCCACCCCGTATTTGTAGAGTTCCATTTTTCCATTATTTTACTTTTCATTAAATTGGCAAGTCTAAAGATCCTACGATGACTTTTACTACTGATTGTTCTGAGAGTAGGTCTTAGCGGAGCAGAAGGACGGAGATACCTCCGACTGCTCCACGAAGGACTTGCTCCAGAGGAAGCAAAAGCGAAAACAGTCCTCCAAAAAGGGGAGAGTAAAGAAACCAAGAAACAACCTGACTCGTCTCCATCAAAGGGCAAGAGAGGGAGCGAGAACCTCTCACCTCTTCTCCGGCAGGGAGAGAAAAAAGCCAAACCAACCTCTAACAGTGGAAGGGTGTGTACCCTCGGAGTAAGAACTGTTGTCAGAGGAGGATGGCAAATACCCTGTCCCCTCTACAACAGGGGTATTATGGGTTATAGACTGTATGATGACTCAAGGAAGGGGGGCACACACAATAGATCTTTAAGGTCGCAGTGATTAACCCCCCCTCTTACTCATTCTACATTCTACACCGACAGACGTAAACTGAAAACTTAATAGTGACATAGATTTTGATTTAATCGTTTTGTGAAACCATCAGTGTTACTATCAGCTGTAAATAAAGATAAGCTCATCGTTGTTTTTATATATTGCATTATATCTACCAGTGTTACTATGGAATTTTGTCTAATAGTCAAAAAGTCGAGGATTTGCTTTATTGCAGCATGATCAACTAATGTTCGAAATTCTTAATTTGAAGCTCATGAAAAGTTTACGAAGTGATTTCTTCAACATCATTAGAATTATTTATAACGATCTGGTAAACAACACTAGGCTAGGGCACGTAAATGGCGGCAGTTACAGCAATATATTATTCTGCCCGGCTGCTACAAGACAAGAACTCATAGAGGCAGCACTGCGTCTTAGTCACTTACAAGCTCATCAATATAAGAATGTACGCCCAACGAAACGGTTATCTTCTACTGACTTCGGATGGCAGTTCGACGAAAACAAATCATGCATATCCAGCTGCATTCAAAGTGGAGTCTAAGAGTTAATCAACGCCAAAATACACCTGGCGTGGAAACGGACGGAGAAAATCAAGTCGAAGGAATAATCGTTAACTCAGATGAAAAATTAGATAAATAATACAAAAATAATAATTTGTGTGTTTTTGAAATACTGTTTTAGATTTTATGTCGAAATTTAAAAGTTCAGAAATAAAACAAAATATTTTTAAAATTTTAAACTAATATATGCGTAGGTATAAATAATCAAATTAATATTACATTTAAAAATATAAATTTATTTTACTTTTTTAATATCTATACGCGTTAATCTGTTAATTTTCCCGTAAAACCTTTTGAAAATGAATAATAAAACTTTTCAAATACGTCCGATAAAAGCAATAAAAGCAGCTGAATATTGTCGTATGGAAATGTGGGAGTACGGATCCCGTCATAAAATATAATGGCGGCCGGATGCGAACGCTTTTTCCGATAAAAGTGACAAAAATCGTCGACTACATACCGAATTCAAATTAAAAAAGTTCAGTGGCGATTGTACAGTCCGCCAAAGGGTTTTAATATCCGTGTAGTGCGACCAAAACATGTTCGCAATTCACAGTTGCGTTCTGTTATTAATATCGGTATTTTATGAGTTAATTTTTTTTTGTAGTTAATAAATAATTTATTTTGATGATTGAAATCACACTAATCACATAGATACCGTAAATCGGGGTAACTGTGGTACGATTTTTATGGTACGATTTTTCCTTGATATACACACAACCAAACTTATATGGAATCATCTATTATCTTTCATAATTTTTGAGACGTGTGATGAAAATTGTGTGTTTGTGAATAAAACTCAGTTCTTACCAATGACTTTTAATGAAACGAAATTAAGACTTTTCTGAAACGAAATTAAGACTTAAATTTTTAATGGCCAAAAAGCAAAAACAAAAAGATTGACAATTTTAATATTCCTTGTTGTAACCTGTAGCCCTTATGCAAGCTTCTATCCGCGCTGGGATGCTTCTTATTAAATTATCAATCTAATTATATCTGCTAATGCTGCGTCAATAAGTTGTGCAAGATTTTCTGGATTGTTTCGACGAGCTCTAACCCTTCTTTTGAGCTAGTCCCACAAATCTTCGATAGGGTTTAGATCTGGTGAACATGCAGGCCAGTCCAAAACTATGACACCTTCCGTTTCAAGACATTCTCTAGTCACTCTGCTGGTATGGGGAGGTGCACATTCATCTATCGTACAAAAAGTTAAAATTATCCCCAATTGCAATTCTTCCCAAGACTAACGATTGGTTCTAGCACCAAATCAACATAAGTTTGTTGACGTGGTAATTGGAGAAACAATGGAGTTTTTGCTCCCAGTATAATACCTCTCTAGAACTTTACAGATCCTCCTTTATATCTTGGTACAGACTTGGCAGCCTGAAGTCTCGCTCGTCTTCCTGGAGCTCTGAGAACCAGAATTCGAGTATTATCTAATCTTAGGCCAATTCTGGTCTCGTCCGAAAAAAGAACATTTTGCCAATTCTCAGTTGCCCAGTATTGATGTTGAAGGCATCAATTTAGCCGGTCAATTTTATTTTGCCGAGATAACTGTGGGATCCGTAACTCTCTCCTACTGTAAAACCCTCGATGCATTTTTTCTTATGGTTTTAACTGAAACGTTCACCCCTGTAGCTGCCAGATGTTGTCTTTGTAGCTCTGGATGAGAAACATTGGTATTTATTCTAACAATTTCACACACAAGGCGGTCTTGTTGTTCAGTTGTGATTCTTTGACGACTTTATCTGTGTGTGTTCCTAATTCCAAGTACCTTGCATATGTTTTAGATACAACACACTGGGTAACGGTTACTATCTCTGCTACGTCTCTTTGGAACATTCCTTGTTCGGTGAGAGCAATAATTCTTCCTCTCTATATATCTGTTAATCCAACATAAGGCATTTTTTAAATTTTTTGGATCGAATGAAAATTACCGGACAATCGTGATTTTACTACTGAACACAAAATTCAAAAGAAAATAAATCGCAGCAGTCGTTCATTCTTTATTATCATGTTTATTTAGAACAAAAAGCTTTATCTTAAAGTTGTATACCACATCTTATCCTTGCAAAAAATTTAGTCAGAAATAAAGAGTGATTCCATATAGGTTTGGTTGTGTGTAGTCCCTGTTATAGGTATGAAATATTTAAACCTAAGTAGTATCATTTAATGAAATCAAAATCCTTAGCAGTACTTTAAGTATTGCACTTTAAAGCTTCATTCAGAACCACTCAATTAGTGGAATAAATTAGTGTTTTCCATATGTCCATAGAGAAAGCCTAATATTTAGCTTATAAAACAATCAACTTTTGATTTCTAACCACAATTCCTCTTGACGGAAGATAATCAAAGGCCAAAATGGCATTTCTCGCAAATTTTGAAGTATAATTAGTGAAAAAGTTAAAAGTTTGATAACTTCTTCTACTAATTGAAAATGTCTACCACTAATTTTGACGTTCTGAATGCTTATATTGATATATATTTACGATTATATTCTACGCTAATTGAAACCACTAATTGTAAAGTTCTGAATGAAGCTTAAAATTATCCCAAAGTAAGTAATTTTGGGACAGAAAAATTTTACACGCAAATGGCCGTAAAGAAGCATTTTGTACCAAAGAAGAACACACAGCTATATATAAATCAAGCTAAAAAATTTGAGAAAATATTTTTTTCGTAATATTAGAGCAGTTGTATGTTGTATGTTTCTATAAAAAAAAGTAATAAAAGGATAAGATTTTTTACTAAAGACAGAAAACAAATAATACAGATAGCAAATAGATTAGTTACACAGGTTCTAATGATTAAATATCAATCATAAAAATAAAACAGTAGTTCTCTCAGATAGGTACAGTGAAAGCTAACAACTTATGGTCTAAAATATTGCAGCAAAAAAAGCCGAACTGATCCGAAATTATAAAAAACTTTGGGTCACGACCGTTGCAAGAATAGCGTCGAATAGTGTTTACATTGTCCTTATGGGCACTTTCCAATCTAAACTTGTTTCATTTATCTATGGCAGAGTACTGATGTTGGTGTTTTAAAATTATTATTATTATTAGTGGAGTGCTTTAAGCCTTTATTCGATACAAACCTCGGAATTCATTTACTGTGAACGAATTTTTATAAAACTTTTTGCATTGTATTGTTAATATTTAGTATTATTACAAAGTTTACCCATTTAAATTCGTTGCTTTCACTTTAGTATTCAAATAAACACACATAATAAACAAATGCATACATACAAGATGGCTCCGTATCCCGGAAAAACTCTGTATCAGGATTCCTATTTGAGATTTGCACTCCAAACCTTTTACAAAATATGTTAGTGTCTTCTTCAAAAGCGAATATTTCCAACAAAAATACAGCTAATGAGCTGAACCAAAAAACAAACTATCGAGAAAGGATGTATCTAGATGATAAAACAATTTTAAATTTTTTGCTGTTTTAATATATTCCACAGGGTGTTTCAACCTTTCACCAAAATATCAACATTTTGTTTTCCCTCGTATAATTAACAGATGGAGTGTTTCATTTTTAACTTAGAAAAAGATATTAATAAGTCAAATAATTTGGCTACACACTGCTTAAAAAATTATAAAAATCGGCCCATTAAAACAAAATATATTAATTTTTTAAATTACATCAAAGTTTTAAGGTGCCCATTTTCCGTGCCGGTGAATGTATTTCTAAAAATATACATTTTAGTCATATACTTTTCTAATGAAACAAACCTTTATTTTTTTACTACAATCCAAAAATCAGTTAATATATAGGGTTTTCCATTACAAAAAACATAACTTTGATGTGTAACTTTTTTTGGAGACACCCTGTAAAACTCTACATAATTTTAGAAAATGCCTTAAATTGACTTACATAAGCTCACAAAAATTCACTTCAATACAAACTTTTGTTCTCCTTGCAAAAACCGCGTCGTATATGAGGCGCCACCCTGTATAAATCGATTTCAATCAAAATTTCAATGATTAGAATATAAGCAGAATAGGTATAGCTTATGCATTAGATTTATTTATTTGAATAAATTTACTTAGAAAAAGAATTAAAAAATTAAGAAGGAAATAATTACGAATTTACTAAAATTACTAAAATAAAAAAATAAAAGCAACGAAAAAAAATGGGTAAACATTTTAGTATTTTATTTATAAAATACAATACAGAAAGTTTCACATTAATACATTCACAGTAATTGAAATCCGAGGTAAAAGTCTCTGGGCACTCCACTATACAGACCGGGCCACAGTAGTAGTAACATAGGCAGAACCGGACGAATTAGCGTATACCCGTCCGCCGGATAAAAACAGGCGAAAAAATGCGATAAAATAAAAATAGGTAGATATGTGATAAGAATGTTACAGAATTTGTATTTATTCGTGTTTTAATAGCCAAAACGAATACATAGATTTTCGCTACAGCCCTCGTGTAAAATTTATTTTTTAAGTAAAATAATGGATGTTTACGAAGTTCGTGGGAAAATTCAAAGTGTAAATTGTAAAATGGTATTTCCAAAATAGGTCTTATCGGGATATACAAACAATTTTTCCACAAACTTTTGTAAACAGGCCAATTCCATCTTTACCTACTATATTAAGAGTTATTAATAATTTTGAAACACATGGGTGCGTGTCCCTACAAAAACACAAAAAGCCTGATGTGTTGATTAATGAAGAACAGGAGTTAAAGCAAGTTTTTGGGGTGGTTTTGTAGGGGAGCATATGATTGGTCCATTTTTTATAAAGGGTAATTTAACTGTTGCAAAGTATTTGGACTTGTTACAGCAGCAGATTGTCCCTAGAATTCGTGAGTTATTGGGAGAAAGATTCCACAATGTCTGGTTTCAACAAGATGGTTGCCCTGCCCACAATGCCCGTATTGTTCAAGAATCTAGATCACCAGATCTTTCTCCTAATGATTTGTTTTTGTAGGGTTATGTAAAATCCAAAGTGTATGGTCTTAAGAGGGCTAATAATATGGATGAGCTTCAAGTAAAAATATGAGAGGCTTTCCAAACTATTAGCCCTAATATTTTTACGACCGCCTAGGCTTCTGTCTAGCACAAGAAGGTGGTCTTTTGAACACTTGTTATAACTTTTTATTTAGAGTAATATTTTAGTTTTTTTCGGGTTTAGAGAATTTATTTATTTTTAATTTTGGCTTGTAAACACACTCAAATAATAAATATTTAGGTATTTTTATTTTAAATGTTACCTTAAGTGAAGTTAAACACTTAAAATGAAAATAATAAATACTCGGCACTCCTCGCGTCGTATTCCTATTGTCACGACCGACCCATCCAAGCACAACTGCAACTGCGTACTGCCTGACCAGCCGACTAGCCGGCAGTGAATCTCTAGTATGAACGCAAATCGGGTAAAAGTAAATTCGTCCGGGAACTTGCTATGTTACTAGTAGCCTGGTCTTCTCTGTAACTTATCTATTTTTATTAAAATTACATATTTTTATAACTAGCAACCTTTATAGATGAAGTAAAATAAAACAACAAATTATTGAGTCTACCTTTTACAGTACATTTCTACAGGTTTTGAATAACATTAGAACGGCACTGATAAATCGGAATTTAAATGGGCAATTTTAGGACCCCGTCACGTTTGATCTAAGTATTTTTATATGCTTCTTAGTCCTTCCTTTAAATCTTTGTATTCAAAGGGACGAATGTAGTTGTGTTTACAAAAATAATTGCCAGGAATGATAACTTAATTTCTTCAAACATATTTATACAGTGTCAAAGAAAATGTTCGCATCATATAGCACTTTTTTAACTATTGCCTTAGGTACAATTTGATATAGTTTTTGCTTTGAAATGGATTAAAATTGTCTCAACTGTTTGTGATTTACAGAAATAAATGTCTAAAAAATTAGTTTCCTGTCGAATTCCGAACAATTCTTTACAAATTCTTAGCCATCTAGATGATTTTTTTCGCTATTTTGATCAATAGCAGTCTTTTCCCGTGGCAGAGGCAACAATAAATAATGGTAGGAGTAACAGATTAAGATAAATATTTTGAGAGAATAAATTATTAATATCTATACAGGGTGAGTCTTAAATTAGTGCAAATATTTTTAGGGGTAGCATATTCTATATTCAGTCTATGATTTTTTTTTCGCGAAAAAAAATTTGAATTTTTTAAGTTTTAGTTAAGAAACATAATATCTTCATAATTCAACAACATAGGTAGTAGATTAAGTTTACAAGAAATAAAACCCAGAAAAGATTTAGTGGTTCTCAAAATGTTGTTCTTCTTTGTTATTTTCTTCAAAAAATATTTGTTATTTTGGACTTATTTGAAAAACGGTAAAGAGAGAATATGTTTCTTTTAACGGGACCAACCAACCCTGAAAATATTTGCACTTATTTCACAAGTCACCTTGTATAATAAAAAGTTAAACAATGTCGTAAAAAAATTGGCACGCTAGTTATGAAGAAAGCAAAAATGTTTTGTTTTGTTGCAGTTGAAAGTGTGTAATTGAGTTTTACATTGTATTAAAAATTCCTAAGTCTCAACCTATATTGTACAGTGGATTTCATTTTATCCTCCCTTTAACAAACTTTTACTTTTACTCAAGTTATGATTATGTATTACCAAAAATTGTCAGGTTGTGTCAAATATTACCATATATAGGTATAATTATATTTATTTAAATAGGATATGCCTCACACATAGTACAAGTGTAGCTACTAGATATCAATTTTTTTCTGACTTCAAAAATATGCCCGAGAAAAATACGCAAATCTAGTTTTGAGCAAGGAATATTTCCCAAACCCGAAAAATAAATTTTACTCGATTATTTTTTTTGCTTATAGTGTGATTTGATTGCATTGGTTTCACTCTTTTTGGTTGGATTGGTTTAGTTATTTGGCGAGTTGGTTAGCGTGGTTATTTGGAGGGTGTTAATTCATTGGTTAGTTGGTTTTTCGGGTATGGGAAATATTCCTTGATCAAACCTAGATTTGCGTATTTTTTTCGACTATTGAGTGTAGCATATACACCTGTCTTTCCTTTTTAATAGTCCTATTTAAATTTAATAAAATTATGTAAAAATAGTATACCATGTAAAATCAATAAATAGGATAATATTAAAAATTGTCAAGTGCGAGTCGGACTCGCGCACGAAGGGTTCCGTACCATTCATTATGTATACAACATTAGACACTATATTATTATAAACTTTTTTCCGATTTAGCTGAAATTATGAATGCGCTTATAAGTAACTTAAAAAAAATGAAGAAACACTAAAAATTGTTTTAATCAATAATAAATATGTAAAAAATAAAAATAAACATGTAAAAATTAAAAAAAACGATTAAAAAAAGTCGCCTTGACTAGGATTCGAACCTGCCTTACTACGCCTCCAACGTCATAGCAGCGTAAAGTCCTAACGCTTTAACCACGCGGCCACCGAGGACTTGAAAGATTCTATGTAAAATTCTTACTTAAAAGATAATGTTTAGTGAAAGTACTTTTTTATTTATAAACATTTATTTAATTCTGTTTTTAGTATTTGTTCTTATAGCGGCAACATATATACATTATCTGTAAAAATTTCAACTGTCTAGCTATAACGATTCATAAGATAGACCTTTGTGACAGACGGATGGACAGTGAAGTCTTAGTAATAGGGTTTCCGTTTTTACCCTTTGGGTACGGAACCCTAAAAAGGATACATGTACTATTTTCAGAAAATCAGAAATAATATCTTATCTAATACACTTCTAATGTATGTATAGGGTGTCACATTTAAAAATTATTATTGTATAATAAACGGTCTACAGTTTGTATTTAGTGACTGTTCTATCACCTAAAAAAAGTTATAGCCTGTTATAATTGAGATAAAATAAAATTCTATCACTGTCTTGACACTGAAAGATTTCTGGACTTCCATTGTCTTTATTAATTTTAATTTACACAAAAGTTTCACGTTGAACGTTTTCTCTCGTCATCAAATAAAAACTACTGATCATTAAGGCCAGTGATCCCAAGAAAATAAAGTCCAAAATTCTTTTAGTTTTATTACTGAAACACATTTATGAAACTGTTTACACATATTTTAAGTTCTGTTATTTATATTTTAGAGTATATTATGTACTATTAAGTAATAATAATATAATATTGAAAAAATGTATAAAACTAGTAGGTATATACTTAGCACTTAAGGGAAAATGCTTAACAAATATTTTTTTGTGTATTACTTGCTATTTGGTGTCATGATAAAATCAAAATAAACACAAACTAAAAATTTAAAAAAATGCCTTACTTTCAAAAATACCTACTAATGAGAAGATTCAATATCTAAAAAAATCTATCAAAAATAGAGTAAAGCGATAGAATAATATTATGTATGTATATGCAGAATATCTCTTTCGGAAAAAAACTTAAATTGATATAGAAAAAATTTAATCAGAAAAATTTGAATATTTTACAGTATAACAATCATGAGAGTAGTAGAGAGAGTGAATAGATTATTTTTTTTAAAGAATTCTATAATTCCAGTAGGACCTTTTGTTTGTTGCAAATTTAATTAAATTTTATGTATACGTAAATTATCACACTTTTGACAATGCCTGGAACTTTCTGTTAATTATGAAAAAGTAATATTTACGGTACAAGAAATAATTCATTATTTTTCAGTATAACAGAATATTCTAATAAAATATGTTATATATATTTTGTTCTAGTGATATATTTTGTTCTAGTGGGACGATTTTGATGTTTTTAAGCAGTTTGTAGCAAAATTATTTGACTTTTTAGTATATCTTTCTAAATTAGAAATGAAAGTTTCCGTCAATTGTACAAAACTTTGATATTTTGGTGAAAGTTTATGGTTTGGTTTTTCATAACGCAAGAAATTTAAAAATATTTTTATCATCCAGATACGTTTTTTTCCGATAGTTTATTTTTTGATTCATCTCAATAGCTTTATTTTTATTGGAGATATTAACTTTTTAATAAGAGAGTAACGAGTTACCACAATTTTAGCATTGATTTTGAAGCTTCATCAATACACATATAAAATAGTGTTTATTGTTTTTGTAATGTCACTCTTGTTAAAAAATCATATTATTATTATTATTGTTTATTGACGTTTACACTAGTAGAGGCGGTTTAAAATTCTGAAGTATCGGCTATTGTTGATTTAATTGATCATGGTAGAGATCAACTTTTGGACTTAAAACCATATCTGCTAGAGTAATGGCCCAAAAGACAATAATAATATGATTTTTCAAAAACAGTGACATAACATAAATTATAAACACTATTTTATATATCTATTGACTAGGGCCAAAAGCAAAGGCATAATGTAAAAATTACGAAAAAATATAAGTGTCTTCTTCAATAACGAATATCTCCAAAAAAAATAAAGCTATTGAGATGTACTAAATAAAAAAATATGGAGAAAAAATACACCTAGATAACAAAATTATTTTTAAATTCCTTACTTTGTTAACGTACTCCATAGGGTGTTTCAAACTTTCACGTTTTTCAAGTTTCAATATTTTGTTTTCCCTCGTATAATTGACAGATGACAAGTTTCATTTTGAATTTAGAAAGAGATATTTAAAATTAGCTTCAAATTGCTTAAAAATCACCCAAATCGGTCCAATAAAACACAATAAAAAACTTGGAAATGCATGAAAATTTTAAAGGCCCGTTATTAGTGCAGGTAAGTGTAGTTATTGCCTAACAATATTTTAGTATTATTGAGGAGGTAATTATCCAAAGATAATTTACAATTCTTTTACTAATACTAACATTTCAGAAACCCCAAATATAATTTTTTTGTAAACTGCACATGTATTATTATTATTGTAATATTCACTAAAATTTAAATTTATTAAGAATGTCTCGACGATGTCAAAAGGTAATAAGGCTTTCAGATTTTTCTAATAATATTTTCTCTACATCAATCAAAACAATTTCCGACGAGAGCACACTCTGTATACATTTTGTTAAAGTCGAATTTAATAAATTACTAAAAAAGATAAGTAAGGAGGAGTATAAGTCTGTAAACCACTCTAATCAACTAAAAAGCAAGAACATGATAGAAAAGGAGAAGATAAAAGAACTTTGCAAATTTACACAGCAATATTAGATTTAGTCGAAATTTTACGTACCTTCTGGTATACCTGAAATTACAAACATCAATTAAAAAACGTCAATATTTATTTAAAAGTTCTGTTTAAATTAATTTTATTATATCAAGTTGTTTATATTATATCGTGGTATTTAAAAGACAGTGTTTAATTAGTAGTAAAATAGTCTTCGTTAGTGTTTTGCTGCCCAGAAAGATTATAAGTAAAATAAAAAATAACCCAGTGAGCACAACACCTCCATGCAATATACGTTCCGGATCCTACGTCTATAAACCTATTTTCTAACCTATTCAAAACAATAATCCTATAAGAACATTGACTGCTAGAACACCAGTGTTTTTACGACAACCATCTCAAAAAAATATTAAACATAAGCCGTTCCAAACAGAATGCCATTAGCAACTTGTGTGTTTTATTGTTAGAAATATTGCTAACAGCATTTGTCTTTACGTTGACAGTCTAGCAACAATCCAAATAGGGAAAGCTACATACCTTTGTTTTCTATACAGAGCATGCGCGTGTGCAGGCGGACCGAGCAAACACACAAAGGAATTATTTACAAGAAAACTCATAAATATATTTTAAAATGTTCCGTGTGACAAAGAGCCGAATAAAACCAACGAAATTCGAATTTGATTTATCATAATTTTCAAGTATTTGATTCACGTTTTATTATAACTTTTTCAACAAATGTGTCGCAGCCCTACCTTATTTGCCGAAACAAAGTGATTTCCTGTCTGCGCCAAATATAAAAGCTTTCAAAGTTCAAAAGTAAACTTTGCGTATCTATTAATCATTAGAAACGGGGTCATATAATATTTCTTATCCGTTAATAAATAATTTTATGCAGCTCTTTGAATCGGAAAAAAATAACTAGAAATGGTAATCCTAACAATTTAAAACAATGTGACCTAGTGAGACATCTGAATTGCGAGTTTTCGTATACAATTCACTATCTAAGTACAGATATGTGAATCTGACTTTTTGCTATCTAGTATAATCAAAATATATTGCCAGAAAAGTAACAATTAAATTGATATTTATATTGTGAAGGAATTACACAACTAACTTGTGCAATGGTGTGTCCAAAATCTTTGTTTAATATTTAAACACAACTAACAAGAAAAATACAATTCAAACTAAAATAATATTATGCCAATTATACACAAATAACATCTCTAAAATTTGTATTAAATTTAAAATTAATTTATTTTTGACACACGATTATAAAGATCAAATAATAATATAAAAATATTTTATAGATTGTATTTATATTTTGAAACGTAATATAATAACGTATTTATATTTTGATAAGATTTACAGATAACGTATTTATATTTTGAAAAGTTTGATTTAATATTATTTTTAAACATCGAAAATATGTTTTCCATAATTTAACTAGTGTATTCCTAATGGTGTTTATTTCGCTGTGTTTATAATAAAAGTTGTATATCACACAACCTTATTTCTATGTTAATTAACCTTATTATCATATAAATAATACATTTGTTTTGAAACTTTTATTATTATAAAAGAGTATTATAAAAGACAATCACATAATAAAGTCTACTGAATTAGTTGTTTTGCTTTATGTTAATTTATTTGATTTTATACAATATTTTCATAATTTCCATTTTAATAATAAACAAACAAATAAATAATTTTGTAATTAAGTACTACAGATATAGAAACAACATCGGAAAATTTCGTTTCTACTAAAAGTGTTCCATGTGAACAAATTTAGCTTCTTACCACTGAATACAGTGAATTTCCAAACCAGACCAAAACATGTTTTGCAATTCTTGACTTTAAGGTATCACCGTTAATTGAAGAAATAAGAAGATGCGCTTTCCATTTGGAAGATTTCGTCGCACAAAACTTGTCAGAGATGAAGCTGGCGTTACCGTCAGCTTGTAAGAGACTTAGTTTAGCTCAGCGCCGCTGCGCGCTGAGTCGTTGACAGCGCAGCGGATAAAGAATACTGTGCCGTAGTTCTGCTTTCAGTGTTGCCAGAACTACTAATTAATCCGTAGATTTACGGATTTTGGCTACATTATGTTAATAATACGGATTTTCTATCACTACATGATTTAATATAATATTATATGATTAAACAAATAAGGGCGTCAAAGTTTGCTTGAAAATGATTATTGCTGTTATTTCATAAAAATATTATGGTAAATGTCAATAATCGTCCTTTCCAAGCCAACTAAACAATTTTTTTCGATCATACGACATATTCGGTATCTCTAAAAGAATTTTATTTTTGTTGTTTATTCTATGTTTAACACGAACAAATGTTCAATACATAAAAGCAAATTTTTCATCCAAAAATTTTTTTTTGCAACACTGTCGCTTTCAGTTCCATATCGTCTTCGATATGCCTTCCCTAGCCGATTTGGAGAAAATGATTGTTTTATGCGTTGGCCGCAGAGCGATTGGTGTCTCCACCGTATAGCACTTGAGACGTAAGGGGAACTCAAGTCAGCCTTGTCACAAATTCGTCCATTTGGTTTCGTATCTTCCCAATTCTTTCAATCAACGGTGTTATCTAATGATATGATAATACTCGTAATATTCAAGTATAGTTTTCAAAAATATTTTTGCTTTCCCTATACAGGGTAGGTCTTAAATAAGGGTAAATATTTTTAGGAACGGTATATTTCGATTCGGAGAACAAGTCTATGAGAATTTTCACAAGAAAAATTGAAAATTTTGAATTCTTCGGAAAAATATTTGGAAAATTTATTAATTTTCGGTTATTAAAATATAATATCTAAATAATATGTATTATATAATATATTGATAATATGGGAACATAGGTAGTAGATTAAATTTACAAGAAAGAACGAATAAGCTAAAAAAACAGAAAAAAAAATAAAATGTTGAATTTTTTGAATAAAAAATTGGATTTTTTTTATTTCAGTTAAAAAATTTAATATCTTGATAATATGTTGTTTGATTCACCCTGTATAAGATTTTTCTCACTCGCTCGGTAGGTATCTGAAGCATTTTTTTTTATTCATATCTATAATATACTATTTTGCCTTTTTTTAGAGTTAAAATACAGTTGTGATATTTTGTATATTCATTCTTGGTACCTACAACTGCATTTTTTAGAAAAAAAACTGTACTATAAAAAGAAATTTCTCTCTTTAGGGCAGAGACAATATTTTCAATGCTGGTTTAAAGATTCTTGGGTTTAAACTCCTTTTAAAGATAAAACTGTGTTGTTGACATTTTATAGCATAATAAAAATAATTTTACAGATAATAAAAACAATACAGATTGGTTTGACGTAGACTTTATATGTGACATTGGCTAATATCCAACATCCAATAAACCAAATGCAATAAAAATAAAATTTTCTAGTAAAATTTTGAATTGAACTAAATCGTATAAAATATTTTATATTCTTATTTATTTCAAACGATTTGATTGTGCACTGCTTATTAATAAAATAAAAACTTGGTTCCTTATTAGCTTTCAAAATTGAACAAAACTAAAATAAATTCAAGAAAATATATCGGAAAGAAGAGTTAGGGCATCAAATCGACCAAAAATGAAAGAGGATACTCACTATTTTTCTTGTATAATAGTATCTCGAACTGATCGTGCAGCTGGTGCTCTAGTACGTGATCTATCCTACTGATTGTCTCCTTGTCGGTCAGCTCCCCGAACATGAAGGCGCAACGACAGGACTTCTGCATCACCTCGGCCCTGTTATAGCCGGAGATCTTGCAGAAGGACTCGTTGCAGTACACGATCGGGTAGTCCACTATCTGTGCGTTGGCTAGCAGGAAGCTGCTATCCGCTGTAAGAAAGAATTAATCTAGTTAGTATGGAAGTCGGAGTAGATTAGAGGTATTATAAAAAAACACGATATGTGTAATAAAAATTGTAGTATTGTCAAGACTTAAATAGATGTCGGAATCAATTTCAATGGAATCCCAATAAACAATATCTGATACGCCGATGATACGGTTATAATAGCCAACAATATACAAGAACTGCAAAGCAATTTAGACTCCGTAGACCACTATTATAGTGAGATGTTTGGACTGTATCTCAATGTCTCCAAGACCAAACTATTGTTCTTTTCTAAGACCCCAATAAATGAACACCTTCGTGTCAAGGGACAATCAATCGAAAAAGTGACCTCAATAAAGTATTTAGGAGCTAACATCAATAGTCAGTGCGACCCAAAATGAGAAATACTTTCAAGAATTGAGCAAGCGAGAAAAATCTTCGTGAGAATGAAATCATTTTTTACAAGATGAGTGCGGAACTCAGAACTCTAATGGCCAGATGCTAGGTCTTCTCTGTGTTACTCTATGGATGTGAGAGCTGAACACTGGATTCACAGACCGAAAAGAGAATAGAAGCCGTCGAAATGTATGTGTAGAAACAAATGCTGATTCGTTGGCTGATCTCATGGATACAAAGGATCACTAACGATGAAGTACTCCAGCGCATGCAGAAACAAATAGAGATACTGAACACCATCAAGGAAAGAAAAATGCAATACCTGCATGGCTAAAAGATTTAAGGAGATGGTTTGAACGCTCTTCTGCGGAAATCTTCCGGGCTGCAATTTCCAGAGCCAAAATTGCCATTTGGATCGCCAACCTTCGACAGGAGAGGGCGTGATAAGAAAAAGAAGAAAATAGATGTCAAGTTGGGTTTATATCAAATTGGGAAAATCATATAAAATATAATTCTAATAAACCAATTTGGACCACCATCGACGCAGATATGTTATTAAATAACATTAATAATTAAACAGTTAAAATATAACTATGTCGGGTCGATAATCAAACCCAGGTCACCGAAGTTCGATTTCCTCATGGTCATAGCTGGGTTAGTGTAATATATTAATTAAATAGCCCTACTTATTTTATTAAACTAAATGAAACAAGGGCATGGAATTCTCAAGTAAAAAAGTACGACAGAGAAAACCTTGATCACTATTCCAAAGAATCCAACTATGCTGTTCTGAACTTTATTAAAAGAAAAATAATAATACAAAATTGTCCTCATACCAAGGCTTGTAGGTTAATACATTCAAAACATGCCACATTTATTACATTCAACACTAAAGAGTTTTTGTTAGGTTAGGTTAGAAGGTCGCCGCCCGCAGAGACTCTAAATTTCTTGAAAATTTGATTGTTTGGAACGGACCATTTATTAGTGACATTCACGCAATTTGGTTGTCAATCTATTTTTCTGGAAATTAATTTCAGTTCCTGTTTTTTAGTAGTTAAGCATGAAAATAGTTGAGCAACCCGATTGCCGACGTCCACTGATTGGGCGATCCTCGTACAACCTATTTAAATTGCTGGTAATCGTAACCCGAATCACCTTCCGCAGTGTAAATCAAAAGATTGCTTGGCATCCACAATATCGCTTTCGATTTGATTGAAATGACCCACTAACCTGGAGATCTTTCAACAGTTTTATTGAAAACGACTAGATCGCTCGATCGGATTGCTCGTTTATCGCCTAGTGAATGCCAGCCTTAAGGCTCTGGTTTCTGGTTTGTTACAAATATCTTTATATTATACTTATTGTTTTTGGTTGCTCTTTTGTAAGCAAAGATATTCGTCTAGGCAAGGTAGAAAAATATTAATCCACTCAACAAGGCCCTTATTGTCACACTGAACTAAAAACATCGGCACGAATGAACAGTTAAACGATTTAGATTACTTTTAAACTGAAATTATTAACAGCATAAATCCATTGCATTAAATACATACACATGTTATATAATACCTTTGTTAGATCAAATAAATAAGGACAAGCTTTAGCACTGAATACTACAACAGGAAAACAAAAAATTTATGCTTTAGTTAACATTAGTTAAATAATGAGAAACCTTTAATAATATTCTTTTGTCACAATAACCAAAATAACATCAATGCCTCTCGAACGGTAGTCTAAATTAGTATTTCAAGGAATTTATTACGAGTAGAAAAAATATTGTGCTGGGTTGGCGTTGGTTTCTATGTCATTTGACAAATAAATAAAGCTGTCTCTTTAGATGTCATGTTTTGAGTCAATATTTTTTTAATTCTCTTTCGTGTCAATTGCTGATTGAATTGGAGCCAGAAATGGCTCAAAACGAAATAAGTAAATTACCAACAGATATTCAGGCTGAGGCGACAGACGCCATATCCAAAGTACTTCCATTTAAATCCCGAATAATTTATAAAAAGGAATACAACAATTTTCAAAAATGGAAGTAACTATGAAACGTGCGAGAAGAAATAAAGTTTTTAACCTATCCTCGCTGTTAAAGTATCATTTAATCTACCCTTGCGGTTAAAGTACTATTTTATCTACTAGTTTTGATAGATATAAGGCAATTTTAACAGTTGCTATGGAAAAAAGCCATTAGCTAACACCTATCAATTCTGGTTATTGTCTGATTTCCCTCTCCCTAGTTTGTGAATAATACTTTAAAAATCAATAATAACGATATGATATTCTATTCTAATTTAATATAATAATGCACGATATGATATTCAAATCTAATTAAAAATCTTTATTTTTAAGGGCACTGTTTAGATTTTCTTAGTAATCGAGATAGTAGATTGTTCTTTTATAATTATGGTGCTGTGCAATTGCCAAGTCAATATAATTATTACAGAAATAAAGTTGACTAATATTGACACTAACAATGTATAACAAAATTGTTGAAGAGGTGCTTATAGAAAATAAACTGACTTAGTTTTACATGAGATCTCACAACTTTTTATAGTGGAAGAATTGTGTTGCGAAACTTGGCATTTTTTTATATTCTATATTTTTGATGGGATTACCTTTTTTTCTCTTTAAAAATTTTAAACAAAATAAATAAGTCTCACAATCGCGTTAGAGTATTATTTTATATTTGAACAAGCAAAAACAACTCGGCAAAGTTGCATCCAGAAACTCGTTTGTCACTTCTGGGCCGGTATAAACACCTCGCTAAAGTTAAGATACCGTTTCTGGCAAGTTGCTGACAAAGCCCTAGTAACAAGTTAAATCTTACAGGTCTAAGTGAGCTTTAAAAGATCTTTGTTATCGTTCGGAGAAACTTTTCCGTTTAGTTGAAAGTGTCGAGCACATTAAACTTCTCGACAGAGAAATGTACGAAAGTATTCTATCAAATATAGATGTGATATGAATCTGATTAAAGAACTAAACTATAGAGAATAATATTCTAAAGACTTTAAATATTGACTTATTGTTTATCCACAATTCAATCTATTAAATATATATTCGTCCGTACCTGTATAAAGTATATAGTGTAAAAGTAAAAGTGTATAAAAGTAGCGAGAAAAAAATATAAATTTACCGTTTTTACGTTTTTTACGTAAAAAAAGTTTCTTGATAAAAATCGCTACGAGTGATGATTCTAGAGATATTTAGAATCGAAATTATCAATACCTGGCATCATTGACATCAATTAAACATGTTGACTAAATAGTTATTAGTCTGAAATGATAAATTTGAAATGTTTTTGTGTCAAAAGTTCAACAGAAACTGTTTTATCATCATTTTTTCGAAGAAAAATAAAGTTCCCAAATTTATCATTTCTGTCAAATAACTATCTACTTATCTACTCAACATGTGTATTTTTTGTCAATAATGACATGTATTGACTATTTCCATTCGAATTATCTTGGGAACGGTTGCTCGTAGTGATTTTTACCAAGAGACATTTTTTACGTAAAAAATCACGGAAATGTATATTTCCTCACTCAGTAGTTTTACACAGGTACGGACAAAATGTTATTACTTTTCAAAACAGTTAAAACAAACGTAAGTGGCGCCCCTACAAATAAGAGTCATAATGACATGAGAAATTTGATTTAATTTCTCATGTCAAAAAACTCCCAGCCACCAATTTTCATCCAAATATTGACGTTACTTCAGAAATTACTCGGAAAAAATCGAAATAAAAATGAAATTTCTACACTCTGCATTTCCAAAATTAAGCATTTTCGGACATACATTTATATGAACTTTTTACTTATTTTTATCTGCAGAATATGTTGCCGAAGTTTCCGGAATACAGTTCGGACCACCCTGTATATTGCTGTACTAAAATCGTACCTATTTTGAATTAATTATTTTTGATAATCAGCTATACTGACGATCGCTGACATGATGAGTAAACTTGACAAAACGGATCTTGTAAACCTACATAATCGATCACAGATTTGGTTATCACTGTCACATAATTAATATAAATTAAGCTTGATATAACGCTACATTATATTAAAGTACTCTAGATTAAATCTGCGGTTCTACATAATATTACATCGGTCAGTTCATCTACATAATATTAGGAATACTGGGTTATTCACCTCATTCGACACGAAGTATTGCATTATCCACACAATTAGATTTTTAGAAATTGTAAGAAATGGGATCGCTGGAGGACTACTAAAGTTAGAATTTAAAATTATTTTCAAAAGGTACAGAGTTTCCCAAATAAATAAAAAATATCAAAGTTGTATTTTTCTTAAATGGAACACTCTGTATATTATGTTCTTTCTGTTTGATCACTGGCCAGATTTTTTTTCTGTGGACATAAATGAACGCAAAACCAAAGCTGTCGGAACTTACACGTGAGTTAAGAACAGCGAGCGTCGAACACAGAGCCGAATTCTTCTGATTTCTGCCGTATCAAGCGCTACCGTCAAATTTTTAAATATCAACTGAAGTGCGCCAAGCCTATACAGTACGGCCACAGATTATACAGATTATAAATTTATTGTTAAAAGCATTGTTTTTCGTGGTTCCAATTTTCGGAGTCACGCACTAGTTAGGTTACTAGTTTGCGCATATAGCACGCCCACTTATGGTCTCTAAAATTGTGCCCCCAGCGCCTGACCGGCCCAGTTATTATTTTTGACTGTTTAAACGCGAGTTTATTTTTGTGCACAGGAAATTTTACTTGTTTGCTCATTGTCATAAAAAAAATTTCGTACCACGAATTAGGGACAAGATTTTTATCTGTATACATATAGTATAGGTACATAATATGTGGTATGCTTATCCGTTCTGTAGCTACGGGGTATCCGTGAGAGGGGAAACGATATTTTCTCGATGTTTTTCGTAAAAAATTAGACGACGCGTCCCATGAATAAAAATTCGATAAATTTGCAAGTAGCCAATAAAATAAGTGGGCGAAGCGATTTGCAGTGACATACCTACTCGTCAAGTCGACGTATAAAACATATTGCTGTTTATTTAAACGTTTTTTGGCCGCATTCCTTTCATAGACACAGATCCAGTAGACGTACTTCACGTGATAATTTTATTGATAGTAATACATATATTAGATAATACATGATTTATTATTTACTTTTTGACAAGTTAACATATACATAAAACAAACTAAAAATTAAAATAATAAATCTTGTTAGATGCTTGATAGTGCATGACCTTTCGCTCGAGTTTATAAATTCGTCTTCCATTAAAATAGATCCTAATTTTCCATACGGAACCTTTATAAACCGCAACTCCCGTCCATTAGGAATGAAAAATTGCCCTTGGGACGCGACGCACTGGGCTCGATACTCGTCTAGCATGAGAAAGTGGGCCATCGTTCTGTTAAAAATAACTTTAAACCAAACCCTCCGACCCAATATTGAATCGGGACACCAATAAAATTGAGTAGTTGCGTTTTTAGATGAGATATCTATCTGCGTTCTATGCCATTCATACAAATTGTAAATAAAATAATAAGAAGTTTTGTATACTACCTTGAAAGTACAGGGTATCCCATTTTCCTGTGTTTTATGCGGTTTCTAGTATATCAATCTATTTATTTCGCTAAAAAAGTTTCTAATATTTTTTAAGTTAACTATGTATGGGTTTATACCGGGTGCATCTCAAAAATGGCTCACCCCTATAACGTTTTTATTTTTTCAGATAAAAAAACGAGATTTGTTTTAATTTGATTTTTAAATGACACTCTCGGTATTTTCTTACTTAATTCGATAGAAAATGACACTCTGAATAGAATGAGATATCATGTGTCAACTTTTGACATTTTCGGATATGGTTTATTTGAAATTGTAACATGCGGTCCATAACGACAATTTGACTCGAAATACGAAGTGTGTGGTACCAAATTAATCGTAAAAAAATGATTTTTCCAAATATGCTAATGTGCCACCCTCGTTCCATTTGAAAAAGTTGAGATATGATTAAAAATACGCTTAGGGCATCTTTTAACCGGCCAGGACAAGACAAGAAAAACATTAGACGATCGAACCTATTTTTCCAAGGTTCCTTGATTAAAAATTAGTGTTTTTAACACAGCCATGACACACTAGATTGAAATTTAAAATACGATTTGTTTTAATCGGAAATGTCAAAAGTTGACATATGATGGGTTTATACCGGGTGCGTCTCAAAAATGGCTCACCCCTATAACTTTTATTATTTTTTTGCAAGGGGTATTGAATTATTGGGTATTGAAATATTGGGTGCAAGGGGTATTGAACCGATACATATAGCCTAGCTTACCCAAAAGTCAACCTCACCTTCACGTGGGGCACCCTGTTTAAACAAACGAGGCTCTGACGACCGAGTATAGGCGGTATATCATTATACAACCCTCAGACCTACCACCTTTCTGGGGAAGAGGAGTAGTAAACTACTCCTAGCCGGCCGAGAACGTAGCACAAGGGAAATATCGTCGCAGTCCTCACTGTGCCATAGCCATCTCGTGCTACAGTTGCAGCCAAACTGTGCGGCAGCGTAACCGTCACAGTTTAACCTTTTTACGCAGCTTACACTCATCAAAGATGGAACATTCGAGTAGGACAAAATCATCGTCCGTAGGTAAAATACCCCCTGAATTGGATCTCCGGGTGGGGGTGCCTACTCGAGCGTATCATCGGAGAACTAAACATCGTCAATGTTTCACGTTTGCGGCGTGGAACGTCCGCACTCTACTGGATAGGACAAACTCCAATCGACCAGAGAGAAGAACAGCACTGGTCTCACAGGAACTCCACCGACTAAATATAGATGTTGCCGCTCTTAGCGAAACTCGCTTTGCGGATGAAGGTAGTCTCACTGAGGAGAATTACACCTTCTTTTGGAAGGGTCACCCGGCAACACACAGGAGAATTCATGGAGTAGGCATTGCAATCAAAAACGAAATTGCCACCAAATTAACAGAGGGACCTATTGGTCTCTCCGAACGTCTTATGACCCTAAGGTACCCCATATCAGACAAAACTTACGTCAACAACACAAGTGCCTACGCTCCTACCCTAGACGCTAAAATTGAGGATAAGGATAAATTTTCCCAAGCTCTGCAAAATATACTCCAACTAATTCCAAAGCACGAACGAATCATTTTGCTAGGAGACTTTAATGCCCGTGTCGGCAAACAACAGGAAATATGGCCTGACGTATTGGGAAAACATGGAATAGGAAATGTAAATAGCAATGGTAAACGCTTATTAACAACATGCACAGAGTATAATCTTTGCATCACCAATACGTGGTTCATGCTGAAGGACAAATTTAAAGGTACCTGGAAACATCCGTGATCAGGTCATTGGCACCAATTGGACCACGTAATGGTTCGAAGGACGCACCTAAAAGATGCCAGTCTCACAAAAGACAGAGTAGATGCCGAATGCGGCACTGACCACCGACTTTTAATCTTAAAAATGAAAAACCAGTTAAAACTCAAACATCCACACTGTAAAAGGCAAGCTACATGACCAGATTGAACGTACGGGGTCTAGAGAACAGCGATACCGCCGATGCCTTCCGGGAAGCCATCAAAGAATCACTTCCACCGATAACTTCAATCTCAACCGTGGATGCTGAACATGGCTGGACACAACTAAGAGATGCGATTCACAAAACCAGCGAAGCAGTACTGGGAAAATCCAACAAAAAGAAACAACAAGACTAGTTTAACGAAAATCAACCGCATATACAGGCTTTGTTGGAACAAAAGCATAGAGCACATCAAGTCGTCACTGCAAATCCACACAATCCAAGACTAGCAGACAACTTTAAGGCAGCCAACAACACGCTCCGAAGAAACCTGCGCCAACTAAAGGATAACTGGTGGTAGCAAAAAGCTAGTCAGATTCAGGAGTATGGCACGCATCACGACTATCGTAAATTCTTCGAGGCTGTAAAAGAAGTATACGGTCCAACTAAGAAGGCAAGATGCCCAATCATGGCACAAAATGGCGAACTTCTAAAAGAGGAAGAGCAAATCAGAAACCGCTGGAAAGAGCATTACAGCCATATCCTTAACCAAGAAAACATCCCCAATATGGAAGCACTCAACATAATACCTCAGTATAACAGCCTCGATGTATTAGACATTCCAATAACAGAACAGGAAATAAAGGACTCCATAAAACAGCTTAAAACAACAAATCAGCTAGCTGTGACGCGATTCAGCTAGCTGTGACGGCGGAAATCTATAAGTATGCAAGTAAAGAACTTATTGGTCATATTAAGGCTCTCTTTGATGTCATATGGGAAAGCGGAGAGGTACCTCAGGACTTTTGCAACGCGAATATAGTGAATATATTTAAGAACAAAGGAAGTGCATCAAACTGCGGAAACTACCGAGGAATTTCACTACTGGCTATCGGAGGAAAAATTCTTGCAAAAATTATGTCAACCGCCTGCACCCACATATAGAAAAAATCCTCCCAGAATCGCAAACGGGTTTTCGCACCAACCGCGGTACCGTCGATTCCATATTCTCCATCCGGCAACTACAGGAAAAAGTAAAAGAGCAGCAGTCTAAACTTTACGTTTTATTCATCGATCTAACAAAAGCCTTCGACTCTGTGAGCAGAGATGCACTTTGGGCAATTATGAAAAAGTTCGGAGTCAAATCAAATTTCTTACAGTGTGTAAAAGCCTCCATAATAACAACAAATCAAGAGTGTCATATGATGGATCACTGAGCGATCCCTTCCTAACAAACAGAGGCCTTAGGCAGGGTTGTGTCTTAGCGCCTCTCCTATTCAGTATATTCATGGCAGCGCTCGCCATTATAGTGGACAGCAAACTGCAGGAGAGAGGTTTGGGCATTAGATACAGATACGACGGCGGTCTGTTCAACATAAAAAGACTCAGGGCAAAAACACGAACAAAATTCATCACAAAACTACAATACGCTGATGACTGTGCTCTAGTTGCAAATACGTTAGACCAATTGCAAGAAATGTTGAACACATATACATGAGCATATGAGGCCTTGGGACTTAAGCTGAACATCGATAAAACTAAAATTTTATGCACTCCCCCGGAAGATCACAACAATGTCATAAAAATCGGAGATGAGCTGTTGGAATATGTAGCGGAATTTAATTACCTCGGCAGTTTGATTTCGGAAAAGGCCAATATCGACTCTGAAATTCAGCAGAGGATTAGCAGCGCCTCAAAGGCATTCTTTAGAAATTAAAAGACAGGGTTTTCTACAATCATGACTTGAGGACAAAAACGAAACTTGCGGTGTACCGAGCGATAATAATTCCCACCATGTTATATGGAAGCGAAACCTGGGTGCCGTACCGCCGACACATGAACGCATTAAACAAGTTGCAACAGAGACATCTTAGACAACTCTTAAGAATAAAATGGTTCCATCACGTCTCAAACGTATCGGTCCTTGAAAGGGCTAACTGCGAGAGTATTGAAGTCATGATTACAAAGTCCCGCTTAAGATGGGCTGGTCACGTATGCAGAATGCAAGAAAACCGCATACCAAAATCTCTGCTTTACGGTGAGCTTGTAGACGGTAAGTGGAGGCCGGGTGGACAACTCAAAAGGTTCAAGGATATTTTCCACGAAAACTTAAAGGGAATTAACAAGCAGAATGAGTGGGAAGAGGCAGCTCACAATAGAACGGAATGGAGAAGAATTGTAAAGTCAGTTAAGAGCAACAACCAAAAAGTAAAGAGGCAACAAGGCAATGAGATTTTTGAATGTCTGGAGTGCGGTAGACAAATAATATCACGTATTGGGCTTTTCAGTCACAGAAAAGCTCATGAAAGAAAACGCCTTGCGTGACCATCTTCTGATGCGTGTCAAATACTCGTCAGCGAGTAATGGCGGTATGTATGTATGTATTATTTTTTTCTGATAAAAAACGAGATTTGTTTTTTTAAATATATGACATAAATTAAGATTGATTAACGTATTCAATTGTTTTCGGTCACTTCCTGTTGTCCTGAAATATGACCTAAACTTATGTTTTTTTTAAATGGAATATCCTGTACATTATTTTTATTTGATTTGTCTTGTTATGAGCTTTCTAAAAATATACAATATATACTCTGTACTTATTTTCATAAATAGTGTAAAAAAACTGATAAAATAATCAAATAATGTATTCTACGTCAAATTTTGGTTATTGACTATTCCACGCTAGTTTCTGTGTGTAGAATTATTGCACAAGTGTATCAAAAATATCAATAAGTCTGATTATCTACCTATTAATCGATAGGGTGTTAGCTAAAAGCTCCGGATAGTATTTAGAAACACATTAACCAAATCATGATAAAATAAATGAAATGGTAAAGTAATAATTAATAATAATTTAATATAAATAATAATTAGTATTTTAATAATTCAAATAGGTTGGTAGATCTCTCTTAAATAAGTACAAATATTTTCAGGGCTGGTATCTCGATAAAAGAAACATATTTTATACTGCCTATTCTACCCATGTTGCCATATTGTGAAGATACTATTTTTCTTAAATAAAAATTAAAACAATTTCCAAAAAATGCCAAATTTTCATTTTTTTTTCGCAAACAAACCTCATATATGTACGTGTTTCTGGGGTCGAAATATACTACCCCTAAAAATATTTGCATTTATTTAAGACTCACCCTGTATTTTATTAAAAAGTAAGGTAAGGAAGGTAAAGTAAGGGAATGAACGGTGATATTATTTAAACAAATCTGTATGTTATTACTTCTTTACTTACTTAAAAACTGATCTTTTGCATAAAAGAGAGCCAAGAAAGGCCAAACCTTTAAACTTTTAATAGATCATAAAATTACCATCATTACTGGACATATTATGAAACAACAGAATAGTAAAAAGAATTATAATTTAATTTTAATTAAAGTTGGTTATATGGTTTTATTTTTTTTTCGAAATAATATTGTTTTAACCAAAAACATTGAAAAAAATGTCTATACCTATGTGGCGGATTCATCTATCCAAAAAAATCCTTATGGGTTTTTCGCCACTGCACTGCAAGAAAAATCTACAAAATAAAATAGTTATTTTTTGTAAACACTTCTGGCGTTAAACCTAAACGGACGCTGCTTGTCAGAAGTTGTGTTTACAGTAATAAAAATTTGCCTAACAAAGAAAAAAATGCTTAACGTTTCGGAGCACTTGTTTCGGAAAAAAATGCTTAACGTTAAGAGTTTTCTCTTTCCGTCGTCGGAAGCAAAAAAAATATAAAGAATCAAGAAAAAAACTATTTAAAATATTTAAATTGAACTATTCGAGAACACTTTACCTTTTAAAACAGATACGTCTACAAGAAATCGTTGACGTTCTGTTAAAATGACATTATATTAAGTTAAACTTCAAAATTAACAATTACTACCTGATAATTACTTAATAAGGTAAAACCAAAAATCCCAAACTTTCTGTATGATTATTTTTAAATTTCACGTATGTTATGTTTATTTATGTAATGTTCTTTAAAATCAAAGAAGCGATTGCCATACATTACTAACATCTACAGATGCATGAGCAATACATTTATTTTTATTAGATTGAACTAAAAAAACCTCTTTTATTTTTCTTTTAGAGGCTATTGCTTCTTTCATTATAATTTTGGCGTTATTAAAATTTATTCTGTGCCCTGTGTCCCATGAATGCTGACAAATCTTAGATTTGTGAAAATCTCCCTTTCTTAAATAATCTTTATGTTCTTTAATTCTAACATTTAAAGGTCTAGATGTTTCACCAATGTAAAATTTATCGCATTCGCAGGGTATTTGGTATATTACATTTTTTGTTTGTTGTTCTGTATTCATTGGTTTAGTATGTGATAAAATTGATCTAAGTGTATTTTGTGTTTTGAAAGATGTTTGTATGTTATATTGTTTTCCTATCCTTCTTATTTTTTCCGAAACGCCTCGTATGTATGGAATTGTAAGTTGTATATATTGTGTATTGTTATCTTTGTGTCTATGATTTGGGGTTTGTATTTCGTTTAATGTTTTGTCAATAAAATATGGTGGGTAGTCGTTTTTTATTAATGTATTTTTTATGTGGTTTATATCTTTGTTTAGTGAAATGTCGTCTGTACATATTATTTTTGCCCTATCATATAAACTTTTATAACACCTTTTTTACACTTATACTGTGATTAGATGTGAAATTTAAGTATCTATCTGTGTTTGTGGGTTTTCTGTAAACATCTAAAATTAGTTTATTTTGAAATTTTGACACTAAAACATCAAGAAATGGCAAACGATTACCTCTCTCTACTTCTAAAGTAAATTTTATGGTAGGTTCGCGAGAATTTATATATTCCACAAAAATGTCTATTTCAGAAACGTTATGTTGCCATATTAAATGTAATATACCAAATACACTGCGAATGCGATAAATTTTACATTGGTGAAACATTTAGACCCTTAAATGTTAGAATTAAAGAACATAAAGATTATTTAAGAAAGGGAGATTTTCACAAATCTAAGATTTGTCAGCATTCATGGGACACAGGGCACAGAATAAATTTTAATAACGCCAAAATTATAATGAAAGAAGCGATAGCCTCTAAAAGAAAAATAAAAGAGGTTTTTTTAGTTCAATCTAATAAAAATAAATGTATTGCTCATGCATCTGTAGATGTTAGTAATGTATGGCAATCGCTTCTTTGATTTTAAAGAACATTACATAAATAAACATAACATACGTGAAATTTAAAAATAATCATACAGAAAGTTTGGGATTTTTGGTTTTACCTTATTAAGTAATTATCAGGTAGTAATTGTTAATTTTGAAGTTTAACTTAATATAATGTCATTTTAACAGAACGTCAACGATTTCTTGTAGACGTATCTGTTTTAAAAGGTAAAGTGTTCTCGAATAGTTCAATTTAAATATTTTAAATAGTTTTTTTCTTGATTCTTTATATTTTTTTTGCTTCCGACGACGGAAAGAGAAAACTCTTAACGTTAAGCATTTTTTTCCGAAACAAGTGCTCCGAAACGTTAAGCATTTTTTTCTTTGTTAGGCAAATTTTTATTACTGTAAACACAACTTCTGACAAGCAGCGTCCGTTTAGGTTTAACGCAGAAGTGTTTACAAAAAATAACTATTTTATTTTGTAGATTTTTCTTGCAGTGCAGTGGCGAAAAACCCATAAGGATTTTTTTCAAAAACATTGAATTGTATTATTTCTATTCCGGGAAGCAATTTGAATAAATTCCATTATTTCGGTTAAATTTTCCAATATGCTTTCATTAGAAATGGTCGAACTACTTATACAGAAAATAATTTCCTGGAACGTAAAATTGTCTCAATTTTATTCACAACATAATTTCGTAATTTAGTTTGTAGGAAGTATCGAATAATTCGATATTCTCAAACATACATAAAAAAATAAGTGTATAAAGTTGTAATAATATTGATACTAATAAAAAGGGTATAGAGAAAATATATTCAATGCGGCAACAATGCAACAAGTGGAAGAGATCGAATTTTAGGTCGCATGTCGAAAATTATTGAAATGACACTTGATCGATTCGCGTAACCTAAATTTTACCAACTCGCAATGAAATTAAAACAAACAAAATTAGATTTTATAAGCAACGAAGATATTATGTCCTTTCACAGGAGATTTTAATGGATTTTATAAATGTTTGAATTAATAAAATAAAATTTTAATAAATTATATATTAATTATTATTAGAAAAAAAATATAAAACTTAATTTTAGTTGTGATTAATTTTGCTTGGATTTTATCCTATTTATATAAAATAAAATTTTGCGATGACTACATCTGAAAATCGTTTTGAAATATAATTAAATTTTGTAACATGTAATAATATAAATGGAAATAAAATGAAAAGTAAATGGAATTTTTGGTGACGTCATTTGCCTATTAGGATAACACATTATGACATTGGTCGCGTTCATAGTACGTAGCGCTACCGCAGCGATCACTAATTTTCGGCTGAACGTGCCGATTAGTTGTGAACGCTCTGGGATCAGTTGCCATTTTTTCCATCAGATTTAAAATACGCTACGCTACCGATGCATGATGGATTAAACGTCACATTCGCCAAATGTCACAAAATGTTTTGGAAAACGAAAACAAACCATTTTGTTTATTGTTCTCGGTCGACTAATCCCCTCGATTTGTTCCAAAAAAGGGTGAAAACAATTTAATACGCTTTATTTAATATGCTTATGACTTAGACTATATGCATTACTTATGATTTATAGACCTTAGAAAAGGAAAGAGAGTTCCTTGTCTAAGAGATGCTAAAAAGCGCGTTCAGCAGGACAACCAATCGATGGCACATCGCTCACTGATCAACTTGTCCTGATGAACGCGACCATTCACAATGATGTACAAATTCTAAAAGATGCATTATTTAATATTATTCTAAATTCAGGTTAGGGCTGTTTTGATAGATGAAATGTCCAGTGTCAGTTATGTTATTATATATGGCATGCCCTAAATACGAGAAACGTTTTACATGTTTAATTAATATTTAGCCTAGATATACACCATTAAAATATGCCCGAGTATTTTCGCGAAAATTCTTATTTAGTATTATATATACTATATGTAGTATTAACGGCACTTTTAACAATTTATTTACTATTTTTATACACATTTTGCGTTATAAATCTCAAAAACTGATAAATTAGAAAATATGGATCTAAAAATGTTCCCGAAAATCATTAGAATTAAGACTTTAGTTAACATCGCTCTTCTACAGGGTGGCTCGAATAAAATTGTATTCGCGAAACGTCGGCAGAATATTTTGCAAATAAAAATAAGTGAAAACTTTCGTATAAATTTATGTCCTAAAATGCTTCGTTTCGGAGATACAGGGTGTAGAAGTTTCATTTTTATTTCGGTTTTTCGGAAACTTTTTTTAAAATTAATTACTACGAGCAACCGTTCCCAAGATAATTCGAATGGAAATAGTCAATACATGTCATTATTGACAAAAAATACACATGTTGAGTAAATAAGTAGATAGTTATTTGACAGAAATGATAAATTTGGGAACTTTATTTTTCTTCGAAAAAATGATGATAAAACAGTTTCTGTTGAACTTTTGGCACAAAAACATTTCAAATTTTTTATTTCAGTGTAATAACTATTTAGTCAATATGTTTAATTTATGTCAATGATTATAATATTAATGATATATATTGATAATTTCGATTTCAAATATCTCGAAAACCATTATTCGTTGCGAATTTACCAAGAGACCTTTTTTACATAAAAAACGTCGTAAATATATATTTTTTACTGATTAATTTTATACCGGCACGGACGAAAAATTATTAGTCTTCAAACCAGTTAAAAAATATGTAGCTGGATGGACTGTACAAGTAGGAGTCATATTGACATGAAAATCAAATTTCTCGTGTTAAAAAACTCTCAGACGGTAATTTACATCTAAATGTCGACGTTAGCAAGGACTGTATATATTCTAAAGGACTGATCGATCGCGTCAAATCGCCGCTATCGTAGTCGCCGTGGAATGCTACGTCACGCGCTGACCAGCGCTCCACAGTGCGGCGGATGGTTGTTCTAGCGGGACAAAATCTCAAGAGCAATGTTTGGGACTTAAAATCTAAGAACGTAGCAAATGGTCTAATATATAGCAACTATATGGTTAAATTTATTTATTTATTAACAACTTAATTTATTAATAAATAAATACAAGATAATAAAACTATGATATTATTCGTACATGACACACAAAAACCGTATTGTAAACTATTGTCAAATACATAAAATTATGATATCAAAAAACTCTTTAGCAGTTTTTTTTTAATTAATTTGTAATCTTGTGACACCCTCTATAATTTATTTTAAAAAAATATATTTTATTTTGAAAATAATAAATAAGATAGATATTTTAGTTTTAATTTTAACACTCGGTAATTGTAAATTCATATATAGTAAGTATCTAAGACAATTTTTTAAACTCAGTGCCTTTTGGTGGAGTTGTTTTGTTTTTATACTATCCGATGAAATGAATCTTTTTGGCATTCACCTGTTAAGCTTGAACTCCCTGTGACTGTGACTACCTGTGTTGGTAACTATTGGTAACTCAAAAGATCTACATCATTCAATATATCGATATTTGAAAAAAAAAGGGAAAGTTTGATATCTACAGAACAAAGGCACGAAGGATTTTAACAAATAATATACGTACAGTAGAAAAGTACATACCTTTGGCAATCTTCAACATAATTTGGCTTAGGAATAAAATTTATAAGCACTTGTAAATATTTTGTTTTCGTATGATCTCTGCCTGGCTGAGCAGAAAACGACCAAATTCGGTTGATAAAAATGTATCGAAATACAAAGAATATTCATGCATTTTTATATCAATTGGAATGTCTACTATTTATTCTTATCAGTACACATTTTTTGGCTTATTTCTAACCAAACGCTTTTGTCCCGTTAAATTTATCTTCCAACGCACTGTGCGCTCGTCCGTCAAATGCAAAAACAACTGTCACTGTCTAAAATATTTAGCGCCAACTTCAACTCGGTCAGTAGATGACGTAAAAAAACTGACAGTGCAGGAAGATAGGAATCGAACTATCCTTATCTCTATAGTATCCTTGGACGTTAGTTAGAAATTATTTAGAAAAAATCGAAATAAATCGATTTAAAAAAATTGAGATATGATTAAAAATACGACAATTAAGACACTAAAAACATTAGATGATCTATTTTTCCATAGCTACATTATACAGCTATTACAACCATGATTCTCTAGATTGAAATTTAAAATATAATTTTTTTTATTTGAGAATGTCAAAAATTGACCTGCGATATGTCATGCTATTCACAGTGTCATTTTCTATCGAATAATGTAAAAAATACCGAGTGTGCCATTTAAAAATCAAAAGTTGTAGTCATTTCCGGTGAAACAGAAAGTGACCGAAAACAACTGAGGCGTCAAGTTGCAATACCCGTCTTACCCCACAAACTTTGTTTCGAGATAATAAGCAAAAACTGTTTTAGCAAATATTTGAAGAGTTAATTTGCAAAAAACCTGTCCGTTGAGTGGAATCATTGTGTTGTAACTCGTTTTTCTAGAAATAAAAATTAATATTTCATTTTTAAACAACGTAAAAATTGTAGTGAGTTTTATATAAGAATAGGCGACATTTACTCTAGTTTTGGATTATGTTTATGTAGATTTCAGGGTCCACTATTAATTTCAGGGTTTTGCAACTTGACGCCTCGATTGAATACGTCGATTAATTCTAATTTATGTCACATACTAACATACCAAATCTCGTTTTTTTATCTAAAAAAATAAAAAAAGGTATAGGGGTGAGCCACTTTTGAGACGCATCCGGTATTACTCAATTTACATAATAAATAAACTGATTGCTATACACGAAACAAAACCTCGATTCTGTAGCATACAGTGCATCATTTTCTGGAGTGAACGTCTCGGAGGTCGTTCACGTTACCGGCTAAAAATAGCCCTTTCCCTATGCTCTATGCATTTCCATTATCCGCGCGAGAGAACGGAATGACGCGCGCCCTCAATCTTCCACAGGTCAGTTCACGTGACTGCAGTGCTCGTTATTACCGGCAACGGCAACATTACATATTTAATCATAAACCGACGGGTTACTGTGTCGCACCGCAAACGGGGATGAGCTGTTTGGGCGTTGATTTCCTTTCTAACGATTATTTATTAATTTGTTCATTATAAAAGTAGGCTTGAAAAAGTATTAAGGCTGTATTCCGTTGCAAAACCAGGCGAACCAGACCGGTAAACTACGGTAAAGAGCGGTTCCTGAAAAACATCGGTTTGATACGGAACGGTTTAGTAAAATATTGGAAACGTCAAATGTTGACGTTTTCTAAATTTCAATACCTCTATTATAAAATTTATCTTTTATGCAGTTTTAATGTACCTATTCCCTACTTTTACGTTTGCTTTTTCTTTTCAATGGAGTTTAATATTGAAGAGTACTTTATTAATAAACTGTTAAACTCGTTAGACAGCTCAAGTGAAGATTTGCAGGTCCAATATTAAAACAAATCAATAATAAATAAACAAATCTAATCAATATTTATATTTTTATAGCTTACAAAACATTCACGATTACTTGTTGTCTTGTTTTTCATGTTTTCTTTAAATGTTCATGACTTTAAGAAACAATGGCTGCATGATAAGTTTAAATGGTCCCAAAAAGTCATTCTATTTAGTTAATGAAATCTACTTACCTTTACTGCCTACCTCCATTGCTTTTGGATGTAAATACAAAATATTATTACAAATTTTAGAAAATGTGAATTTCACTCGAACTTCCAATATTTACTTGATTTCTGTCATATAAATGAATTTGATTGACAAACAAAACAAGAAGAACCAGCCTTCTCGCGCTGGTTAGTTTGGTGACAGTTATAACCGAATTTTTCAGGAACCGTATTCCGTAATAAGACAACTTTCAGGAAACCGATAGAAACGGAACATTAAACCATAATCAAGGTAGAAATCAAAAGTTGATTATTTTATAAGCTAAATATTAGGCTTTCTCTATGGATACAACTGACAGTAGCTGAAAAGTAAGTAGCGTTAAGCTTTATTACGAACCTCGCAATTGTAAAGTAAATTAGTGGTTTCAATTACACTTTATGCTTTTTAGTTTACGATCCATCACAATGTCTAAAAAACACAATTAAAATTAATAGAATATCCTAGCAACAACTTGCGTTAGTCAGTTGTATCCATAGAGAAAGCCTAATATTTAGAATATCAGAAGATAATCAAGGAAGAAAATGACAAATTCTCGCAAATTTTGAAGTATAATTAGTGGAAAAGTTAAAAGTTTGATAACTTTTTGTACTAATTGAAAATATCTACCACTAATTTTCACGTTCTGAAAGCTTACATTCAAATTAAAGGAACAAACTTCTATACGCTAATTGAAACCACGCAATTAGTGGAATAAATTGGCGATTTCAATTAGCGTAGAAGTGCTGAATGAAGCTTTAAGTCCGGTTGACACAGTACTCGTATACAGAAAATGTAATGAAACGAAATTAAATTTTGGGAGTACTGGTTAGTTAAATGCGAGATTAAATGAAAGTATTTTATAGAAATAATAGAGTTCTACAGGGTGTTCCCAAAAAGTTAAACGTCAAAGTTGTTTTTTTTTGTAATGGAACACCCTATACCCCACAAGTAAGCGTTTATGAAAAATGTTGTAGTTTAGTTAATTAGGTTTGGACAAATCTATGATCATTTAAGAGAGATTTAAAAAAAATTAGATTGATTGACGTTATTATTTTTAAAAATTATTGTTTCACCGGAAATGAGTAAAACCATTGATTTTTAAACGGAAACCCCGGTATAATTCCACTTGACTTTTCTACTTGATAAATGACACTCTGAATAGAATGACATATCATATGCCAACTTTTGACATTTTCGCATATTATTTATTTGAAATTGTAGCATGCGGTTTATAACAACAATTTAACTCAAAATACCAAGCGTGTGATACCAAATTATTCGTAAAAATTGCTTATTTTCGCATATGCTAATGAACCACCCTTGTTCCGTTTGAAAAAATTGATATACGATTATACGATTTGGGCATCTTTTAACCGGCCAGGACAATGAAAAACATTAGACGATCAAATCTATTTTTCCAAGGCTCCTTGATTAAAAATTAGTGTTTTTAACACAGCCACGGCACTCTAGATTGAAATTTAAAATACGATTTTTTTAATTGAAAATGCCAAAAGTTGACATATGATATATCATTCTATTCAGAGTTTATAATTTCATGCTGAGTGTGCTATTTAAAAATCAAGAGTTGTAGTCATTTCCGGTGAAACAGGAAGTAATTATAACGCATATGTAGAATGTAGAATGTTTAGGAGGGGAGTTAATCACCGCGACCTTATAGATCTATTGTGTGTTCCCCTTTCTTGAGTTATAACGAGTTATAACTCATCATACAGTCTCAGGGCTTTAAGAAAAGCCAGTATCTGAGACGGCTCCACAGAGGCCAGCTCTCCATCCTCGACATCAGACGTACCAAGGTTCATGGCAGGAATGGTCGTCGTCTCGGCGCACTCAGTGATAAGGTGTTTTGGTGTTTCCCCATTTTCCCCACAAAATCTGCATTCGCCGTTGTTTCTCAGTTTCAGCCTACTGAGGTGTTCGTTGAGGAGACAGTGTCCTGTTAGAAACCCCGTGACAATCCGAAGAATGTTTTTACTTAAATCAAGGAAAACCTTTGATTTTTCTTGGTCATAAGTTCTGAGGAACTTTTCGAGTGTCTTAGACCGTTGGAGGACACCCAGTCCAAGTTACGGATGGAGTCTTCCAGATTCTTCAGTTCCGCTTTCAGTTGGTTCCCGTTTGGAAAACAGAACGGTTCTGGTCCTGTTAGTGGAGTGTTCGCTCCTTTTCTAGCTAGATCATTTGCTTGTTCATTGCCTTCTATCCCTTGATGAGCAGGCACCCAGAGTAGGAGGACTTTATTTTCTTTGCCTAATTTGTTGAGCTTCTCTAGGCATTCTTTGACCAACTTCGAATTGATGGTTACTGAGTTGATCGCGTTAAGTGCTGCTTGACTATCGGATAGGATGGCAATTTCCTGTTTTCGATAGTTCCTATCTAAGATAAATTGTACACATCTTTCGATAGCGCAAATTTCTGCCTGAAGGATACTGGGGTAGGTGCCCATTGGTTCGGAGTATTCAGTTTTCGGTCCAAATACTCCTATCCCTGTCCCTGCTTTGGTTTTGGAAGCATCCGTATACCACATGATGGTATGGTCTTTTATATGCTGAGTAAGCGTCTCTTTCTTCCAATCCTTTTTATTCCTCAATACTACAGTGAGGTGTTTCTCAAAGTTGTAAATTCTTGGTATGTCATCCACTGGGAGTTGGAGAAGTGGAATTTTCTTTTTGAGGGTGTTCCAAGCCCCTTATAATGCATATAAAAGTAAAGCACTTTTACAAAAGTACGAATTATATTAAAACTGGCATAGTGTGTAACCATAGTTTCTCGATATTCATATAATTACTTACAAGGTACCGTATGATCGAAAAAAAGCGGCGTCCAGTTGGCTTGGAAAGGACGATCGATGACATTTCTCTTATAAATTTACATATAAAATGACAGCGATCTTCATTTCATAGCCATCGCTGACGCCGTTTTTATTCGATCATACGGTATAATTACTTACAAGGATCCATAAATTTTGAACAAACGAGTTGTAAAAATTAAATCGGATCACAACTCGCGACTCGTTAGTTTCTACGACTCGTTTGTTCAAAGAGTCGTGAGAATTGATTCATTGCTTTTAATTTTTAATACTGTTCGTTTAAAAAATAAATATTAGAATTATATACTATGAGCTTGGGTACCCAAACTACATTACCAAACAAACCCTAAATAAGTATTTGGAACACTACAGAGGCTAATGACAGTAAATGTCTTACAAATTAACTGATGGAAAACTACCCATGTTACAATAATTGTGCCTAATGTGTCATTGATAGCAATCCGGATGTCATTCTTTGGATCAAAGATCACGGCAAGGCCGTTTTCCTTTTAATCGTTTTCTATTCATCAAGCTACGATTGCTAATCCAGATAAGGGCACAACGGCTTGCCCCCGGTGAATTACATGGATTAATTTCTGCCCGATGGGTTAAGTAATTCTATGTAATTGAAGGGAACAGAAAAAATCGTTTCTATGAAAACAGAATACACAACACAGTTAAAAATGTAGAGACTATTGTAAAGTCTTTAAAATGCAATTAATCGATCTAAAGCTTAAAGCTCTGTTATAAAAATAATCAAGAGGTGAGTAATTCGTGTATGTTGAACTTTTACTAAATAATATATATTTTTTTATTCAATCTATTTTATATCATTCATTTTATTTTCTAGATTAGTATTTTTTTCCATTTTTACCATACTTCTAGTTTTAGTAGAAACAATTTCGAAGCACCTAAGAGAACATATTTTTATATAACTAATATTGAAAAGTACCCTAATACAAAATACTTAAAATTACTACAATTTAAAAAATTAATTAAAAATCTATAATTTTTGGAAAGGTTTAAATGTGCAGAAAATTTAACTTAAACATTGTCATACTTCACAATCACTCATTATAGATTACGAAATTATTTTATTTATAGCAAGGGAATTATACAGGACATCTTTAATAGGGGTATCTTTAATAGGTATAAATATTTTTGGGAATTCAGAAACACGCCTGTGAGGTTTTTTTCGCGGAAAAAAATGAAAATTTGGTGCCTTCAAAAAAAAAAAGAAATGGATTTTTTTAAAAATTTGAGTTAAAAAACATAATATCTTGATAATATGCCAAGATAGGGATTAATCTTACATGAAAGAAACCATAGATAAAATCTAGTTCTTGAAAATTATTTTTTTTTGATTATGTAAAATAACTTGGATATTTTGAACTTATTTGAATTGAAAACCTGTAAAAAGAAGATAATATGCTTGAGTCTATGGTTGGTTCCTTGTGAAACACGTTTTTGGATGTATCAAATTTAACGAGAGTAACTTTATCTCTACATATGTTTCGGCTTGTCATGCCTTTTTCAAGAGTTTTTTAAAATTAATTTGCTATCCTGGTTGTAGGAGTCTACAATAGGGGTAATGAAAAATGTGTCTAGAAATCCTTGTTGGCCGTCTACATTATTGTGGTTTTTAGCTGATTTTAATATTTCTAACTGTTCAAGGTAATTTAAGCGTCTGCTTTTTATTAACTTAAACTGTTACATGGATCAGAATCAAATTACAAAACTTTGTCTCTATTTTTCCAACCTCATATATCTGCTAGTTTCCGAATCCCATTGATGAGGCTCAAGTTTGGGACAACCTGTACATTAGGGTGAGCCAAAAAAACTAACCTATAAAATTTATGGGTTAAAATGAACCTAATAACCGAGAAAAAAATATCCCCGGAAGGCTGGATTTTTAGCTCACTTTTAAAAGGTGTCGGTGAGCATTCAAAGTTTTCCATTTAAATAGCACGTAAAAAATATTTTTCCATTAAAAGTACCATAACTTTCAACCGGTTTACGATAACATTTTTTACATTTTTACGCGGATTCTTGTAGAGCATAAAATTCACTAAAAAGTCTATCTGAGCGTAATTTTTTTCAGTTCAATAATTCGTATATTTGAAAGCTTTGAAAAGTGAAAAAAATCAATTTTCAATCAAAAATCAATCAGTTTTAGTGTTTATTGATTAAAAATTTTCATATTTAGTAAAAAGAAACTAGATTACTTTCAGATATATTTTTTAGGAAATTTTATGTCCTACAAGAATTCGTGATGTAATTTTTTTTATCGTAAACCGTTTCAAAGTTATGGTTCTTTTAACGGTAAAAGATTTTTGTAGATTAGTTTTTTGGCTCACCCTGCTGTATATATATATAATTTTTTTAACTAATCACAAATATTAAATATTTTTATAATAATTAAATTTTAATATACACACAACCAAACTTATATGGAATCATCTATTATTTTTCATAATTTTTGAGATGTATGAAAAGTTTGTGTTTATGAATAAAACTCAGACCTTACCGATGATTTTTAATGAAAAATAATCTATACATATAGCAATAACAAAAAATTAATCAGTTCCCAAAATAAACAAAATGGTATTTTTTGGTTTCTGAAACGAACTTAAGATTTAAATTTTTAATGGCCAAAAAGCACAAACAAAAAAAAATTGATAATTTTAATATTCCTTGTTGCCACCTATAGCCCTTATGCAAGCTTCTATCCTCGCTGGCAAGCTTCTTATTAAATTATCCACGTTGTCTTGATGTATGTTTTCCCATTCTGCTAATGCTGCATCAATAAGCTGTGCGAGATTTCCTGGATTGTTTCGACGAGCTCTAACCCTTCTTTTGAGCTAGTCCCACAACTGTTCGATAGGGTTTGGATCTGGTAAATAGGCAGGCCAGTCCAAAACTATGACACCTTCCATTTCAAGACATTCTCTAGTCACTCAGCTGGTATGGGGAGGTGCATATCGTGCATGAAGTTATCCCCAATTGCAGCTCTCCAAAGACTAACGATTGGTTCTAGCACCAAATCAACATATTCCGGACCCGTTAAAATTTGTTGAAGTGGTAACAATGGAGTTTTTGCTCCTAGTATAATACCTCCCCAGAACATTACAGTTCCTCCTTTATATCTTGGTATAGATTTGGCAGCCTGAAGTCTCATTTCTCTTCCTGGAGCTCTGAGAACCCGAATTCGATGGTTATATGATCTGAGGCCAATTCTGGTCTCATCCAAAAAAAGAACATTTTGCCAATTCTCAGTTGTCCAGTTTTGATGTTGAAGACATCAATTTAGCCGGTCAATTTTATTTTGCCGAGATAACTGTGGGATCCGTAACTCTTTCCTACTGTAAAACCCTCATGCACGAAGCCTTTTTCTTATGGTTTCAACTGAAATGTTCACACTTGTAGCTGCCAGTAGTTGTCTTTGTAGCTCTGGATGAGAAACATTGTGATATATTCTAGCAATTTAGCACACAAGGCGGCCTTGTTGTTCAGTTATGACTCTTTGACAACTTTGTATGGGCCTATCCTTGTGTGTTCCTAATTCCAAGTATCTTGCATATGTTTTCGATACAACACGCTGGGTAACGCCTACTATTTCTGCTGCGTCTCTCTGGAGTCCTTGTTCGGTGAGAGCAATCATTCTTCTCCTCTGTAACATCTGTTAATGCAACATAAGGCATTTTTTCTTTTTTCTTTGATTGAATGAAAATTACCGGACAATCGTGATTTTACTACTAAACACAAAATTCAAAAGAAAATAGATTACAGCAGTCGTTTATTCTTTATTATCATGTTTATTTACAACAAAAAGCCTAATCTTAAAATTGTATACCAATTTTTATCCTTGCAAGAAATTTAGTCAGAAATAAAGAGTGATTCCATATAAGTTTGGTTGTGTGTACAATGAACGCGCGAGACTGTATAAAAATATATTTATAAATTGTCGGTATGCTATTAAATTGTTTTAAAATATTTTTGCGTAACGGTAAAAATCGTAATTCCGACAAAAGCAGGACAATTATATTATCAAACAAATAACTTTTATATTTAGAGAAATTAAAATAGTGGGATTTATTACTGTAAGCCATACATTTACGTTTAGTGACAATAAGAAATTTCGATATAGTGAAGCCATGGAAGTATTTTAAAGGTTATCTCTCTAATGCAGCCGCATTTTATAAATAGCTGTATACAGGCTTTAACAAATAATGCACACATATAGTTTGGTAGTAGTTTTTAGAATTCTAGACAAAATACAATATTTAAACTTAATTATATTAGAGTCGAATTCAGATATACTTGTAATTATGAATATTTTGGAGCAATTTTCACTTGAAAATATTTCTTTCTGGCACTCTCTGGATTCTACCTGGAATTCTAAACAGTTAGCGTTTAAAATTTCGAAACGCAAAAAGATAGATAACATGTTATTAAAACGTGCTTTCAATGCTAAAATACCAGACAAAAATGATTAGGTGGCTTTGCTAGAAAATTACTGTTGAAAAACCCATGTACTATAATATTACAAACAGTTAATAATTTGAAAATACTTTAAATACAAAAAATTTTCAGTTTTTAATTCTGCATCTAACAAAGAGATAGTATAAGGGTATTCCATTTAAGAAAACAAAGAAAAACTATTACATATTTTAAAAAGTTTGGCATAGGATTTCGAACACACTATATGATTTAAAATTACGAATTTATAAGAAAGTAAATACAAATCAATTACAGTAAATAGCTTGTATAGTTTTGATTTCAGGATTTTTAATAATTTTTATAAAAAAGGCTGAAAAAATATTTTTTTATTTATTTATTTTATAGATGTGGATTATGTAAAGTGATCAGAAAGGAACCCAAAAATGGAAAACATAAAATGCATCCTAATACATACTTTAGGTCTGCGCTTAAACAAAATTCCTAAGCTTTTTATTATAAAAGCTGCAGATGCTCGACGCACTACTGCCGAACCCTGTTAACCCTTTATAACTACAAAAAAAGTATTTAAAGGGTTGTATAAAAAAATGCTGCGAGTTAGCTAAATAAGGTTGAACCGAAAAGACGCGGTGTTGGCGTCCCTTTATTCAAATTAACAGTGTGCACATGCCACTGATCCCCTATGCGACAATGTTACCAGAGCTGTCCCTCCTGAGCTTTGTGTCATTGGCTCTAAAAATACCCGACCATAAAAACAGTTCCAGCTATTGATATTTCAACTATTGTTTCGAAAATCTAGGTTATTAGAACATGAGGAATAAAATAGGGTTTGTTTAGATCGCATTTTTAATGGTTCCAAGTTGGCGCTTAATAATTTAAACGAACTAGTTTCACTTTATTGAGTTTTACTCGATTTTAAAATATAGGATTTCTTGACATTTACTTCTAGTGTATAAGTCTGATAATAGGTATATTATTTTTTGATCGACCGTCAATAGACAACTATAATTAATTCACGTGGCTATAAATTGGTGGTATATAGGACATAAAATGTAGCAATTTGTCAATACTTCTACAACTACTTCAATACTACTTCTGTCTTCAAGGTTTGCAGGTATATTTTGTTCTATAATTTTAAAATAATCAAAGTGAACAAATGTGGCGTTCTCACCTTCATATCCCATTACTTATGCATATATTATTGCAACAAAACCATTTTTAATTTTTATTAGGAATATTTCTGAAGAATTTTAAAATTTTATAAAAATTTGGGTACATTTGTAAATATAGTACTTTTCTTCATTCATTTACTCTAACTACATTTCTTTCAAGAATAAAGTATAAAATATAATGCACTTTAAGTTGTAATAATAAAATCTTTATTACTTTTCTTCTCATAATATTACTAAACATGAAACACTTTTTTTAATATTTTTTTTATATATTTCTTTTTATATTTATTTTACTAAACATTTACTATAAATAAGATAAAATACAATCCTAAAGTTAGAAAAAAAGTACTATTCCACATTAAGCATAGGAATAAACCATATAAAAAAAGTAACATTGGAGGGTATAACAAAGTAGATAGCTATATTTTCTTTATTAAGTGAATTTTTTCATATTTTTTTGGTTATTTTTAAAAATAAAATACCTTTTAACTTATATTCCAGTCAGCGGTTTGACATAATTGTTTTGACGTGCGCCGAGAGTTTAAAAAATAATTCAAACCTCTGATATATCGTTGAAAATAAAATTTTAATCTTGATAAAAATCTGTAAAAAATTGGAAGTGACATATTACGTTAAAGGTATTCTCTTTCTCGAATTAGATTTTCGATAGTTTTGTTATACAGGGTGAGTCTTAAATAAGTGCAAATAATCTCAGAACTGGTAGTTCTCGATAAAAACAATATACATATTTTCTTTACCGTTTTTCAAGCAAGTCCACAATATCCGAGATATTTTATTTTGAAAATTAAAAAAAATATATTTTTCGCTTCAGTTTTGAGAACCACTGATTTTTTTTGGGGGTTTTCTTTCTTGTAAATTTAATTTACTATCTATGTTGCCATTATGAAGGTATTATGTATTTAACTAAAAATCTACAAAAAATCAAAAGTTTCAATTATTTCTCATAGACGTGATTTCTGGAGTCCAAATACATTATCCCTAAAAATATTTGCACTTATTTAAGACTCATCCTGTATTGTATTTTATTTATAAATTAGCTGGCCAAACTAATTTATTTCAAAACCTTTCACGATTTGAATATGCTATTGCCTCAAAATTTTTCATTGAATTTCTATTCTATAATATCTAGTATGCCACTGGATGTTTGCAATGGATATCAATTATTATTACCAATAATCTATAAACGTGCGTAAGGTGATGTGTCAATTGCGGAAGATAGCGGAGTTCTATACCTAATTTATTTAAGAATTAATTTGCTGTATAATTTTTTTCCGGGAATTTTTAACAATATTTTAATAGTTATTTTTCTATTCGGGACGAAATTTCAAACTAATTTTATAAAGAGTAATAAAATAACACCTTGTGCAACAATTTAGTTTTGAAGAGAATTTTGAATAAGTTAAATAAAATGGGCTTTAGAGTCCAAACTTAATAGCAGCGTATTTTTATCTAAGTAATAATAAGTTTATTGAATTTCATCTATAAATGCATTAAAATAGTTTCGAATAGTGATAGTTAAAGAAATTAAATCGTATTAAAGTATACATCGATAACAGAAAAAGGGAATAATAAATCATAGGAGTTTTTTTTATGTAATTAGTATATTTTTTTATGAATGGGAAATTAATCTTTATCCCTACTTATTATGAATAATGTAATGTAGGTCACTCTCCAAGTTCCATTAAACAAGCAGTATACCTCCCAGATATTTATCCATCATTACACTGAATTTCCAACATAAATGTAATGGTACAGTTAGATAATTATTATATTTCTCTATAAATACCAATTAACCTACATCACATTAATTATGAATATAATGTTAGTTATTGGTTACCATACAAATTTTGTTCAATAAGCATTTTTGCATTCATATATTTATCAGGCAGATTTGTCAACATAAAGTACCTAATATTTGCTATGAATATTATTGACTATACCTAGAACTAGGTATAAAATCTCTAATACTAAACATCAATTAAATATACATATAGATTTTATGGTTTTAATAATTAATAAGCATTACAAATATAACATCTGTATTCATCTATGTATTTCAGTATTTCTATGTTAAATTTGATATAAATTATTTATCTTTCGAACTGAAACGTGCTCTGCCTACTTAAAATTTATAAGGTAGTCTATAGAATTAACCATAGCGTGAAAAGCGTTGACAAGATTTACAACCCGTAAAACATAAGAGAAAGTTTGCCACACGGCAATGCCAAATCGCAATTTTACAACGAGTGAGATACAAGGAAGTAATTTGAGAGAATATTTTATTAAAGATTCATAAATGAAACAAGATAGGCTTCGAAATAGTATTCTTATGAATAATTTTTAATAAACCTTTTTTAAAATTGTTGATTTTGTTTTGTCAAATATTTCTAATTTTTATATTAACCATTTTGGTTGAAATCATACGGTATCTCCGTTATTCGTGAAGATAGAAGGGTGCAGTTTGCATAAACCTGTGCCACTTTTTTGTCAAACGAAAGATGCCGTAAACAAAATTTTCATAGCCCTCTTGGTTTCTGAGCTACAGAGTCTTTTCGGAAATCTTGCAATTTGGGACAGCCCCCCGTATCTGCGTTATTATGGATGATATCGAGGAGGTGAAAACTGATTCTTGTAGAACTTTTTACATAGAATACAGTGGCGTAGTCTGTTTTTCTACGAAAAAAGTATTTTTGAAAATATGAACTAAAGATATGTTTTTTCAAATGGAACCCTTTATATTTATAAATGATATGATCCGTCTTGCTATGAGCTCCTCAAAAATATATATTTCCTTATATTTGTTTTCACTATTTACTGCAATATTTAAAATATATCATTTTCTTATTAGTAGGTCGTGATAAATAACAAAAAATCAAAATAGTATTTACTAAAATAGTCATACATATATTAGAATTTTATTTGGAATTGATATATTTTACTTTTGAACTGTTATCAATGAATCTCTGAATATATTTTTCTTTTTTTTTATTTGCAAATATCTAAAAGCTTACATGATTAGCTTGTATTATTAAAGCATTTTCCAGGTGTTCACGATATAGTGAGATTAGTTGCCACGATATATTTCATGTTTCAAAAATCCCCAAAATCAAAAATCGAGAACGGATAAATCCGGGAATCAGGGAGGCCATCATATGGATCCATTGGTTTCAATTCACTGATTTGAGAAATAATAATTTAACAAAATTCTAATATTTTCGTTGTAAGTTATGTTGGGAGGGGGAGCCCCATCTTGCTGAAAGTATATTTCACGTAAATTAGCTAAAAGAATATTTAAAAGTTCCAAACGTATAAATAGCAGTAGAGAGTTAAGTTTCCCTAATATATAAAGAATTTATTAATGGCTACCAGAATAAAACAAGAGACAGATAGCAGTATATACTTTTAATAATTTTTTATAGTTTTTTTTTTATTATCAATTATGACCTACTAATAGATATGATATTTTATTAAACTTTTAAATATTGCAGTAAATAGTGAACATAATTATATATTGATATATATTTTTAAGACGCTTATGGCAAGCCAGATCATATAAATTATAAAATTATATTAGAATTCTTGTCATTTAACTGCTGATATAGAAATTTAATTCCACGCAAGGCATGGCAAGAACTCTTATATAATTTTATTATATACCTATACTGCAAGAAATTTGTTTTCCATTTTATAATTTATAAATATACAGGGTGTTCCGTTTAAGAAAACATAACTTTAGTTCATATCTTTAACAATATTCTTTTCGTAGAATAACGGACTACGCCACTGTATTCTACGTAAAGAGTTCTGCAATAAATAAATTCCACCGTCTCGATACCTTTAACAATAACAGAGAGACAAGGGGTGTCCCAAATTGCAACATTTTCAAAAAGACCGTGTAGCTAGATTTGTACAAACCGCACCCTTCTATCTTCACGAATAACGGAGATACCATATGATTTCAACTAAAATAGGACACCCTGTACAATATTTTAAATCCTAGACGAAAATGAATATTGTGAATTTGTAGTGTTAAAATATAAAAAAGTTATTAAATATATTATAAAAATTAATATAACTTATCTCTTGCTTCATTTATTAAAATATTTTTTAACCAAAAAGTTTAATATAACCAATATGGATTAAAATAAAATAAATACTTTACTTCATTTCTCATAATTTTACGGAGTATGATTCCCCTTCTCTTATATTTAGTGCTAACCTCTTAAAGTCTTTTTATATTTATGTTATTATAAATCTAAATATAAGAAAAGCATAAAACAAAATGGATAAAAATACAATTTCATAATATGGGTAAAAACAACCAAGAATTTTTTTCCAACAATGTCATATGTTACAATCTTCAAAATATGTCTTTCTTGGTACCACATGAAAAACAACAGATTTTCCAATTTCCTTTCAAGAAACCAAATTTCAACTAACCCGGAATGTTTTTTCGTGAACGTCTGCCAATATGATCCTTAAATTGCTATGGAATATTTTCCTTCGAAAAAATATCCATAAAAATCACAAAAGGTCAAATCCGACCTTGGCTAGTCTGAAACGCACGAACTATTTTTTACCTCTAACAATTTCTAGCGTTACCTTAATGATTTTTAAATGTTGTGTGTAACGCAATCTGGTTTTAGCAATATTTAATTTATACAATATTATACAACTTAACAATTCCATACCTACGATGCTTTTAAGAAAAAATAAGGATAGGAAAACAAAATATCATACGAACATTCTTCAAAACCCAAAATATTAACCCACACTGAACCAGTTAACACTAAACAACAAACAAAAAAAGTAATACACAAAATACCATGTGAATGTGATAAATTTTGCATTGGTGAAATATCTAGACCGTTAGAAGAACATAAAAATTATTTAAAAAAGGACGATTGTCACAAATCTAAGATTTGAGAGCATTCATGGGGCACAAGGCACTGAGTAGATTTTAACAACGCAAATTATTATCGCATTATGATTAGAGAACCGATAGTCTCTAAACGAAAAATAAAAGAGGCTTTTTTAATCAAATGTAATATAAATAAATGTATTGCTCAGACATCTGTAGAGGTGAGGTTAGAAATGTACGGTTACCTCTTCTTTGAATTTAACAAAGATAAGTAAAGATTTTACAACAAATAAAAAATCATACACAGAAAGTTTGAGTTTATAATATAATGTGTAAAAAAATAAAGTGTTCTGGAATAATATATTTCAATATTTTAAACAGTTTTTTATTTAATCTTTGTGTCATGTCTTTGTATTATTTGTATAATTATTAAACTTAATATTCCATTTTTGTAACTTGAAAAACACAACGGTAATATTTTATTCAATACAAAACAACCCTGATTAAACCATTCTACTACCTGTTGACCCTTTTTTGGGGGGTGTTTATAATTAATGACAATTTCTCTTTATTATATAGCTCCATTCTTTGAGTAATGTGTAAATTTGGGAACAATTTCTCATATAATATCCAAAGGGCAAAATACACACTTTTATGCAAAAGTCTAATAATGTTAACGCTTAAATTAATTTAAGAAGAGAAAAAATTTTGAACCTAACTTCGTCAGCCGGATAAATTTTATTAAATTATAAGATACGAATATTCTCGTTAATTATGGGTTTGAAATAAATATGACGATGTCCTCCAATGAAAATGCGAGTTGCTTAACTCTAATAATTTCAATTCTGAGCCAGCAAATGAGCTAAATGCTAGACCGTTATTCAGAAGCTACAAATCTATCGAAAATCTGCATAAACATATACTTCCTAGCACACAACCAGAGGATATTGGTAATTAGGTACAGTATCAAGTTTATTATGATTTTCTTCTTCTTCTTCCTACTCTATATTAGGCAGATTGCCTGTTCATTCTTCACATCATGCCTAGAGTTACAATCGGTTAATATACTTCTTCTTCCAAGTGGTGATTTGTCTCGACCTTACTATTCTTATCTCGTCCATTCGGCTTATATGTTCATTCCATTCGCCGTCTTCTGCTCAATACCAATTCATGAATGCTCCACCTTGCATGTTTGCCTTATATTTTATCGCTTCATTCTCTAATAATATAATGCTTTTCTTAGCTTCAAATCAAATGTTTTTTGGTGTTTGCGCGATTTTTACCACTTTTCTCAATAGCTCGAGGGTCAAGGCATGGTCAAGGTCATGTCGTGTCAAGGCCGTAGTGTGTCGCGGCCTTGAATTTTTACTTCCATCGCGCGTAAAGAAGTTTCACTTCGAAAATATATTTTTTTATAAACAAATTATATTTTTTCTTCAATTATTTCACCTAAAATTGAATGTTTTAGTAGATTTTAATTTATTTGTCTAAATTTAACCTTGGTTAAAAATAAATGCGCGTGAAGCCTATCCCTAACATAAAATTATTCCTACAGTTATCTAGATGACTTTCAAATGCTCGGCGATAATCAATTCTGTTTTATTTTCAAGGGGTCTTAAAGATTGGCAGATTAAACTGAAGTAGGGTAATCTCTTTTCTATTTAACATCAACGAAATGAAATCTTGATATATACAGTGTCATCGAAAAATCCGCATCATATTGAACATTTTTATTTATTAACTTAAACAAGAAGAAGACAAGATACATGTGTGTTAGTGGCGAGTTGGAAGACCTAGTATTAAATCTATATTAATATATAAAATCCTTAAGTGACTGACATACTGATTAATCACGATCCTGCTCAAACCACTCAACGTAAGAAGCTCAATTTTGGCATACAGGTTGATTCTAGGGTATAGAGGTTCGATAAGAAGGGATTTTTCGAAATTCCAGTTCTAAGAGGGTGAAACCACCCCTCAAATATTACAATATGTTTTATTTAAAAAACGGTCAAGTTTCCGAAAAAACGCTTAAACACGTATATTTTATTTTGTTTTTTTACACATTTTAAGATTTTTTAAAAATGTATACAGGGTGTTTCGAAAAATCTGGTCATTGATTAATCACGATCCTACTTAAAGCGCTTGGCGTAAAAAGCTGATTTTTGGAAAACAGATTGACTTTAGGGTGTAGAGGTTCGATAAGAAGGGATTTTTCGAAACTCGAATTCTAAGGGGGTGAAACTATCCCTCAAATATTAAAATATTTTTTATTTAAAAACCGGTGAGTTTTTCGGAAAAACTCTTAAACACGTATATTTTATTTTGTTGTTTACATATTTTAAGATTCTTTATAAATTTATACAGGGTGTTTCATAAAATATGACCATTGAGTAATCACGATTCTGCTTAAACTGTTTGACGTTTAAAGCTGATTTTTGGCAAATGGATTGACTGTAGGGTGTAGAGGTTCGATAGGGTTTCTCAAATCTCAAATTCCAAGAGGGTGAAAACGCCCCTCAAATATTACAATATTTATTATTTCAAAAACGGTTAGTCTTTCGGGAAAATGCTTGGACAAGCATAATTTATTTGGTTTTTTTACACATTTTGAAATTTTTTAAAAAATCATACAGTGTGTTCCAAAAAGTTGGGTAATTTCTTAACCACGATTCTGTTTAAACTGCTTAACGTAAAAAGCTTATTTTTGGCAAACGGATTTTTCAAAAGTCAAATTCCAACGAGATGAAACTACCCCTCAAATATTACCAAGTTATATAATAATATCGCCATATTGTTTTTTCTCATGCTGACATAAATGTGAGAAAATTTTATATAGTTTGTATGTTAATGGAAATTGTTGCTTTGCTTTATCATCACCATTACAAATGATTAATTCGACGCGAACGAAGTCGCTGGTACACGCTAGTAACAATATAAAAATTAAAGCTTGTGAAGAATATATGTATTTAGTGGTAAAAAATCGCAAGCAAAGGGAAATGCGAAAAGGAAATCTTAGAACGGATTGGTAGGCAGAAAGGTGATAGGAACGCTAAATTCGGTGCTTTGGACTAGGAATATCTCGGATCACAGAAAAAAACTGCTCTATAACGCGATTCTGAAAAGCGTAATGTTATATGGTTCTGAGGTATGGCAGTTCTAAACGGCAGCCCGAATCTCCCGTTTAGACAGAATTAAGAACAAGAGAATAGATGAAAAAATGAAGGTGGAGGGTAACATTGACAATATGTACAAGAAAAACAACTGCAGTGGTACGGCCATGTACAACGTATGGCTGACGATAGAGTACCAAAGCAAGTATTACAGTGGACACCTACAGACAGACGTAAACGAGGCCGACCTAAACTTTCCTGGAATCAAGGAATCGACAGAGCCATATCGGAAAGGAACTTCCCACCTGGAGATTAGGACAACAAACGAAGGTTGGGACAACAGGAGGACGCTGTAAAAACTGGATACATACACACATACATAGGAATGTAAATTATAATTAATAGTCAAATTCGTACGTTACAGTAATAAACTTAATGCATTGAAATACCTCCCTCCACCACCAAACAACAGAATTTCAATCAACTAAACCAACATAATTAGTGGTATTTCGTGGAAAATCAAACAAACCTTTTTCTAGTTTAAATGCATCGACCATTTTTCATAGTTACGCTTTTCATAACTTTCACATCAATTTCTGTAATTACTACCATTTAATAAATAGTAAATGGATCTTAATTATAAATGAAAATATAAATGAATTATCCGCTATTCAATGAAAAAAAGATTTTATATATTTTAGTGGCAATTTATTGTTTTTCTTTGCTCTAGATTTGTTATACAGGGTGAGTCTTAAATAAGTCCAGATATTTTTAGGTATAGGATATTTCGACCCCAGAAACACGTCTATAAGATTTTTTAGCGAAAAAAAAATTAAATTTGGAGTTTTTTAATTTTTAGTTTAAACACATAATTTCTTCAAAATATGGCAACATAGGTGATAGATTAAATATACAAGAAAGAAAATCTAGAAAAGATCCAGTGGATTGAGATCTCCCAGCTCTAAAATATTTGTACTCACCCTGTATATATAAAATACGTATTTGAACCCAACGAAGTTTTTGGAAAATTAATGAAAATAATCTTAATACTGTGCTATCACAGAAATGACAAAAAATTATTTGTAAGATTTAAAACGGACAACTTACATACAGGGTGGCCCATCGAAAACGTTCCGCAAGGCATAACGGCCAGGATATTTCTTTTTCAAAAAATCTTGAAGATTTTGCAATCATTTTTGGGGCAAAAGTTGTCCCCCTCACAAACAAAATTAACGTGTTTTTGGATTTTCTGAAAAAAAATTACCCTGGCCGTTATGCCTTGCGGAACATTTTCGATGGGCCACCCTGTATATTTACTTACATAGGAGAACCAGAAATATGCAGAAACCAAAAATTAACACCTTAAGACAGAATTGAAACAAATTTAATTTCAATTTCTTAAATAATGTATGGGCAAAAGGGGAAGCTTTCCAGTATAAGTTCTTTAATTCACCCACTTTTAATAGAAATATTTATGAATATGCTGGAATCGTGCTTTTTAATTCTCTTAGTAATTTGGTTTCAACATACGGCATTTTTGATTAGATATGTTAGGTTAGGTTGCAGATGTGTTTGATGCATGGAATAATGTAGAAAGAAATTTTGATGTAACATATTGATTTTTGATAATTTCTATATACTAATAACTAACTAAATACAATTTCTCAAAGAACACGTTATACCGGGTCCAAACCAATAAAACAGCAGCTAAATGTTTTTCAACATTTATACAAAAAAAGGACTTGATATTGTAATAAAACGAAATTTATAATTACCATATTCTATTACTCGATTTAGGTATACCTATTGTTTTACTTTATAAGAGGATTTTTTATATTCTACGGTTTCGTATACGGTAATAACATTTTAAATTTAAATAGGAATTTTAACATTGAAAATGTTTCTGTTATCCTATATAAGGGAGCCCAAATCGAATTAAAATGCTACATTTGCCACACCATGACGTCATATATACAAGGGTATAGGAAATCTCGGCGCAGCGGCGGCAGTCGGCCAGCGCGCGCAAAAACCATTACATCGCTAATTGTTTATTGATATATCTTTATTAGTTTAAAAGCAAAAAATATGGGGTTTGCTTTGATACCTTGTCAAGACATGAGCGAAACTTTTAAATTGTTTCTTTTTTTCATTTAGGCCTTCGTTTTTCGTTAAATGAAAGTTATATTAAAAAAAAATCTCTATTTTTAAACCAAATTTTCGCATGATTGAAATGATTATTCATGTTTAAAGTTTTTTTTTGGTCATAAGCGCTAATGGAAATGTTTTTTTGTAAATAATTATAAAAAATTACTCCCTACGAAGACTTTATTCTGTACTGGATCAAAAAATAAGTATTTGTTTTCTCTATACGGTGGTATTAATATATCGATTTTTGATGATAGTGCCTTTTTACCCTGTTTAATTTTGTACTACTTTCGGAATAAGGGTCCCCATATCATGTACTGTGATGTACTGTACTTCCATCCCTGAAAAATTCAGCTTGTGACACCGAAGTGAGAGGTAACGTCAAAATAAGCTTTAATCTACCTACATCATCATAGGTAGGTGTAGGTACTCTAGGTAAATTCTACCTAGACAGTAGCTGAACTAGCTGACAGTAGTAATTAATTTGTTATCCGATAAGTAGTTGTCATTATATAAGTTTAATCGTCTTATACCTCCTATAACGGTAGGTTTTGGATTTTTCCTGATTGGTTTGTTAAACAAAAATATACTGGGCATATAAATGTCTGTTACAGGTTAATTCGTTAAAGAAATATGTTACACACATATTATTTTAATAATAATAGTATAATAGTAATGGCTATATTATGTTATAACACATTATTGAATTAACAATTGAAAACAGTATTGAATGTACTTATTTTAACCAATGCATTGTTTTGTTTTTTTAATCTCACAAATAAGAAATATTTTATAGTTTTTATTATAAAAAACAGTGATTATACAATTTATTTACACCCCTTACACTGTTTTCTGTAAGGGGTGTAACCAGGAGTATATTTCGTAACCTTTTACGATATAAGAGGGCACAAAGTGTTTTATTACTTAATGCTTAAAATTTAATAATATATTTGTACATAAAATAAAATAGACTAGAAAGTCAATTAATTAATATTGACGTAATTACTAAATAAGTACAAGATTTTTTTTCTAATTATTTTAGTGTATTTTTAGTCACCGAATTATAAAGGAGAGATATCCAACCATTGCATTATTTTACTCACAAATAAATGTTTTATGGTTTTTATTATAAAACAACGATTAATTTATTATACACCCCTTAACCCAAACACTCCAAGGAGGATATTTCGTGACCCCGTATTTAAAGTGGACAAGGTTTATTAGTCAATGTTTTAATTACCCAGCGTCTTTAATAAAAATCTAATGTAATTTTTCATAGAAATGATCTGACATGAAAAGCAAATTTTATCAAAAAACTTTTTGATTATCTACAAGGAGTAAACCGCTGACAAATGTCTGTATACTAATGCCAAAGTAATGCCAAAAATACAAATTAAATACCAAAATTTCTCATATAATGCCCCACTAATGCCAAGCTGATTCCAATATAATACCACTAATACCACGAATAATATGTAACACATTTGTTTCACGAATTAACCTGTAACAATACTGGTAGGTACGTGCACAGATTTTTTCCTAGGTAACTTAAAAGTCGTTAAAAAGTCTAATTATATTTAAAGAAGATATAATTCCAACAAATTACATTATAAGGCCAATAATGCACAAGTAATACCATTAAAATTTTAGCGTTTTTAACTTGTGTAACATATTTCTTTAACGAATTAACCTGTAACAATAGTGGTAGGTACGCGCACAGATTTTTTCGCTAGGTAACTTATTAAGTCGTTAAACAGGCCTATAAAAGCTATAACAACATAGGTAACTAATATTTATAATTTAATTCGAGTTTTAATCTCAAATAATAAATGTTTTTACTGGTGTATTTCTGAAGTGTTCATTATTAAAAGTAGATATTCTTCAAGTTATGCGAAGTAATAAGTAATGTTTCCGGTGAGACCGCGTATATGTCACCGGATTCTGGTTAGTATAAAGACTTTTTCTATAGAAAGAGTTTTTTCTATATTTTCCTTTCAAAATAAGACTAATTTCTTCTTATTCTTTTAAATATTACAGTGTTTCTTTTTCCTAAAATGTTATACTTAATTTTCGCTTAAAATTAAAAAATCACAAATGGAGGAAAATATACGTTATTGAATAAAGTTTATACAAATCACTTTACCATAACAAAAAAGTAAAAACATGTCATGGCGGAAGATATTCAGGTGGCATTTCACACATTTATCTATTAAAATCGAGATTAAAATAATAAACTTGCGTAACATGTTATACACGAGATAGAAAGTTTCAGAATCGATTAATACGCAATACGCTACGCAGTCAACTTATTCCTATGCGCGGATGAGCGTCTTCAAGACTCTTCCTTCGGCCAGGGTCACGACGCCGCCGAAGAGGAATCGGCCTACGTTTGGCTAAACAGGCTGGACACGGTGGAGTACGATATTGGCGAGTCTGAATATTTATAAAAATTTGCAAAGTAAAATATGTTGGAAAAATAATTAATCCATACATATATAAAAGCTCAAAGGGTTTTTTTGTTGCATCCATCCCGCCGAAACCGCTTTACCAATCTTGATGATTCTTTTTTTAAATGAAAGGTATATATGTGTAGATTTGTTATGAAGTATTTTTATAGTGCTTAATGGCTATTTCTTTGTGTAAAACGACTAAATACTAAAACATACCTGAAAAACACCTACACACAATACCTCCAGAAATAAATTATTTGTCATTGTCAGTGGTGTGTCAGTTAGATTATATATTACGTTTTTAGATATTTTAGAGTGAGTTCATGCCGCCAGCTTTAGATACATAAATATTAGCACAAAGGTTCGTTTAAACGACATTAGTGAATTAGCTACACAAAGCGATTTTAGGAAATTCATCCTCTTAGAGAGTAAAATTATCTCGGAACAGTTTGTTGTATGAAAATTCCTTACTATTTGGTCTAGAAGAATGAAATCCTACAAAAAGAATTAGAAGAAATTTTTGAAATTCATCAACCAAATGGGTAAAGTTAGTAAAAATTTATATAAAACTTGGTGACCTCTGGATTATACACATAAAAATGGCCACAAAGGTAAAGCGAATTTATGAAATTATATTTGGGAGTAGAATAGGGAATGAAAGTTTGCTGTACAAAAATGCAATATTATAACATTATAAACCAGACAGTATAAAATTTTATACAAGGGTTTATTTAGTGACATCATAACGAAATATATCTTCATCAATTATCCTTCAAAGAATAAAAAATAACCTATAGAGTATTAGTGCTCTTAATAAATAAAAAAAAAGATGAAAAATTAAAAACATCTATGCTCACTAGCTCTCTATAAAGAAGTAAAAAATCATTTAAATCAATGCATGAACGATTCGAGGTGTGACGCGAACGTAGTCGCGAGAAAAAGCTAGTAATTTATTAAATTATTTTATTTAACTCATTAATTTTCATTGAAAAGGAATTTTTGTAATTCGCCACTATATTAGTTAAAAACTAAGAAACTCATATCAAATTTAAGTTTTGCGATTTTGACTTATACTTTTTACAAAATCTGAACACATTTTAAAAGAAAAAAAAAATTTTTGATAATATTTGTGTAGATTGACTACAAGTTGTATAACATAAATTTCTACGACCGGTCTACCTAGTGGTCTGCAGCATCGCCTTGTGGTGCAAACGTGGGCCTGTTAATCTGTGACGTGACGCACAACAGCCAAGAAAAACAGAAGCGTGGCTAAGAATTTAGTAATTTAAAAAAAAGTCTTTTAGATACAGTAGTAGGTATTAAAAAGTTTTGTGTTTAAATGGGTTTGCCTTTAACAGTTAAAAATTATATCGTAAAGTGTAACTTTCCGTAAGAATTCTTTTTTTTTGCTTGCTTGTTTTACGGATAGGTGCGATCGCATAATTATTATTGATAATGTTTTATTTAATTTTAACATTACTACTTTTTCAGTGAATCTTTAAATCTGTTGTTTTTTGTTAAGTTCGTTATTCCTGTGGTTATTCAAACATATGTATGTAATACACTCATATTAACACTAATCATATTTTTACGTTTTTATTCATCATTTTCAATGCCCCCCCGGTTGCATCTTTGTGAAGGACTGTGAATTTTTTTCGTTGTAAATGTTCTCATATCAAATTAAGTAAGTCAAAATTTTTATTAGACCAATTATTACACTTTTCACGTGTTTCTCATTATTAATAAATTTTTACTCGAACTTAAACCTTTAAGAAATAATTAACATTTAACAAATAGTTCCACGAATGCTAAGGAGAAGAATAAATGTAAAGTTGGAGAAAAGTTTCTTGAATATTTACCAGACACCAGACTTAAGACTAAAAGTAATTAAAGCAATTTAGTTTCTCCTTGGTATTCGTTAAATGTCTATTGTAAAAGTACTTTTTTATATTTTATGTGTCTCAGGTAGACAACATTATTATAAAATATTTTGTAAAGTCTGTCTTTATAAAAACGAGTCAGAAAATATTTCAACAAACATGAAAAGAGAATATACATCAAGAATTACAAACACAATATATTTGAATATACATCAAAAATGACAAACACAACTGTCACTGTCCTGGATCTTCTATATGGACAGTCTATACGTATATACAGGGTAGCGCCTCTCATACGCCGCGGAGGATCCAAGGAGAACGACAGTTTGTATTGAAATAAAATTTTGTGAGTATATGTAGATTAATTCAGAGCACTTTTTAAAACTCCTTATAGAGAGTTCTACAGGGTGTCAAAAAATGTTAAATATGTCATTTAACATTTTCTAGAAATAAAGAAAAAATTTTAAATTACAATAATTTGGAATTTTCCCGGTATAGCCTAATATGTAGTTAAATTAATTATTGTACTTTAAATCAAATTAAAACTTGATCCAAAAAGTTATACAGGGTGAGACACAATTAATATTGAACATTGGTCACCTTTAAAAACATGTTACTCTCTTATTTTAAATGGAACACCCAGTATATTATTCCGATATTCAATGGAGAATTCATGTCTCTTCAAAATAATATTAAGGTTATCTAACCCTCAAACAATAATTTTCCTAGATATTCTCATTTACATTATTTGATCTGAGTAGATCTTTATTATTTGATTTTTTAATTCTGTAATAATTAAAATATGTTTTAAATGTGTATCTTTTTTTACCCTTGAGTATTTTACTCTACAATTTTTAATTTTTGTTAAATTAACAAAAGGTTAGGTTATGTTAGGTTAGGTTAGCCACCTAGATTTTTTCAAATAATTAAGATCTACTGACGCAAAATCATAAAAATTAAAATATCTGAGAGAATCTTTGTCTGAGGGGTAGGCAACCTTAATAATATTTAGAAGATATATAAATTCCCCATTGAACACCGCAAAAATATACTGGGTGTTCCATTTAAAATAAATGAGTAACTTGCTTTTAAAATGACTAATGTTCCATATTAATTTTGCCTCACCCTGTATAACTTTTCGGGTCAAATTTCAATTTGTTTTAACATACAATGGTTACTGTAATTAAATATCAGGCTATACAAGGTCAACTAAAATTTAGAAAGCTGTTATTGAAATTTAAAATTTACTCTTCATTTTCACAAAATGTGAAATAAGTCAAAATCCTTAGATTTTAGGTATATGCTCCTTTAATAAAACTCACCTTTATTTATTTCCTAGAATCCGAAAATTAATTAATATTACGCCACCCTGTATAGAGTTAAGGAGAACGCGCACTGAATCGACTCGGACCGCTCAGTTCGTCAAAGAGCTATCGGCAAAATTTGGTATGCATAGACATAAATGTAATCAACGAACCGATCAGAGAAGCACCGAATGCATTGCTTCGCACCGGTCGACTCCAAAACAAGTCCCATGATTTCATTTATATCTATGTACACCAAAATTAAAAAATAGTTCTTAGTCGAGTCGACCGATTCGAGTCGATTCCATGCGTGTTCTCTTTAGTTAGTTTTAAAAAATATTCAGAAATTATTATTTCAAGGAATTTATTACAAGTAGAAAAAATATTGTGTTGGGTTGGCGTTGGTTTCTATGTAATTTGACAAATAAATAAAATTGTCTCTTTAGTTGTCAGTTTTCAGTCAATATTTTTGAATTCTGTTTCGTGTTGATTGCTTTTTGAATGAGGAAAATGCATGTTTTTAAATAATGGTTTTAAAAAATAGTTCATATAATTACAAATTGAACAAAAAAAAATCGTTGATATCGGTTAAGAAATGCCTCTAATATAAAATAATTAAATATTGTTAATTTAAATGGCAGGGCAAACGCTCTCTACCGCGCCTTGCCGCTGTGACGTCACCCGCCGTTCTTCTGGTTGAGTGGAGCCAGACCCGTGTTTATTTTACACAGTTTGCTTTTAAACACTGTTGAATCCGAGTCAAAATTTTTGTTATTTGTGTTAATTAATACATCATTAGTAATTAGTGATATTTATAAATAGTAATGGATGAGCGAAAACAGAAAAAAATGGTCCAAGGCCATGAGAAGAGATGAAAAGAAAAACGTTAAATTATCCTCTATTTTTACGATTTATTGTTGTGAAGATCATTTTGATGTAAGTTCATATATTTATGTATATTGTCTTACATAGGTATATGATTTTATATATTTTGACACCCACATACAGCCTTAACTGCAAGTTTTAGAAGAAAACATTAAATAAAAAAAGTTGCATGGTTTTTCATATACTCTCTTTTAAAATTAATTCTAGTTATACAGGGTGTCTCAAAAAAGGTGGTCCAGAAAATTGTAGGTATTTTTCACTTTTCAACTGTCAATATTTCGTAAACATTTGAAGATAGGTATAGGATATCATACATGTATATATATACACACACAAATATATCTAGAATATCTAGAAATTTCCGAAGAATCCAAAAATATATAGGGTGTTTCACTTAAAAAAGTAACTTAATTTTGGCGTTTGCTTATGGGACACCTTGTATAATATTTTCATTACTGATAAACAATTTATTTACTATAATTTCGTAAAAAAAAACAATCTTTAAAAATAACAAGGGTAAGGGGGTGTCTATATATAAAAAAAAATATTTTCACGCTATGCTCTGGAGTTATTTTTCCACGTACTAAACAAATATTTTTGTCTCTTTTCACTTCTACATAACCTACAGCATTATCTCCCCATACAGTCTCATATAAGTCTCCCTACCTGATCTGAAAAATAAGTTTATAACATTAATTTATAACTATATAAAAGTTCGTAACAGTACGTACCTACTTATACTTAAATATGCCTCAGTACTACAAAGAATAAATGTTACATACCTCTCTGTTTTTTTCCTCGTAATTCAGCCCCAATAAATTGGGAATTTGTATTTATAAAAGCAGCCAACATAAAAGCATCGACTTTTGGCAAGTTATCTGATTGTGCTTTTACAAACCCGGAATCTGCCATTACTTAAAAAATTCTCAGAACACACGACACATACAAATAATAACTGCACAAAAAAAACATAAAAAGCTCCTTCAATCAACGCTAAAAGGAACAAAAATGTCTTAGTACACCACCTAAATACGTACAAAAACGGAACACGCCTGGCTGCTGCTGGCCATCCCGCGTCGACGAGAACGGCGGGTGACGTCAGACCAATAGAATATCGTTTCAATTCGCGAGGCGTCGTTTGCGCTATCCATAGTATTTTAATGGCCCGTTTTATAAAATTGTGGTACTGCTTTCAAGAAAAAAGTTTTTTTTTGCATTTACACATATTTATTCTAATAAATTGAACAGTTTCTGGCGAAAAATAAAATATATGCATCTTCCTCATTGTAGCCACAAATGGCTTAAAACGAAATAAGGAAATTACCAACAGATATTCAGGTTGAGGCGACAAAGGCCATATCCAAACTACTTCCATTTAAATCCCGAATAGCTTATGAAAAGGAATACAAAATTTTTCAAAAATGGAAGCAATTAAAAAACGTGCGAGAAGAAATAAAGTTTTTAACCTATCCTCGCTGTTAAAGTATCATTTTTTAATCTACCCTTTTAATCTACCCATCTACTATTTTTGATAGATAAAAGGCAATTTTAACAGTTGTTATGGAAAAAATATACTAAATATTGTTTTAAACTAATTTGTATAAACACGATATAGTAAAGGGGTTGAAACTCTCGGGAACTCCATTAATAGAATACCGACTTTGTAAATAACTTTTAACTAGAATTTCATTTAACCTTAAATTCCATTTAAATGCTCCCACCAAACTATATCTTCGACTTATTCTAGAAAGTATTTCTTAAGCCTTAACTAAGTAGCATGTACGGTTGGTTAAACCGAAATGTTCCCATATAGAGGTATAAATTCCAGGTCTTTGACCGCCCCGCATGCTTCGAATATGCTCCCCGGGATAATTTCTCCCCACAAAGATAATTTACAAAGATAAAGTTTCGTACGTTTATACCGAAACTCTTCCTGAAATAATCTCTATCTAAAAACGAAAACGTAGGGGAAATTTAATTTGGGTTAGTGAATTATTTTGTTCAAAATTTATCTTTTCTAATAATTATATTTTTGTTCAATTTAGGGTAGCTGCAACGATGCCGACATTTCTGACGCGACGCCGGCGTCCCGTAATCCTGCTGTTAAAAACATAACAATTGGTTTTTATATACAGGGTGACGCGCCTCATTCGCCTCGATTGATTATACGAAAACGGAAAAATGTAGAAACAAAATATTTTACGCGTACAGGTTGTTTCAGAACTAAGATCCATAAAAAAATTATTTTTTATTATGGAACACCCGGTATTTTATTTCATTTTTGGATTCTTGGATCTAAAATAAGGTATGTATTATAAGGGTTAAATATGTTTCAGATCTTTGGGTTTTGAGATATTTAAAGATATTTGAATATGCATGGTACAATAGAATAGATTATTAGCACCCTGTGCATTACTTTTCGGAATTAATTCTTGTGCTGAGTTTAAAGTTGGAGAAATAAACTTTACTAAAATATGTTATTACTTCCTTAAATTTATACAGAGGTACCAAAAATTGCTGATCTATTTTAACGATTTATTTTATATAAAAACTTTTTAAAATAAATCCAAGCAGATTCAAATGCTCTTTCAAACTATATTAGGGTTTCCTTGATCTAGCTCTGATTTTGAATAAAAAGTGATTTTTCAATAAAATGGCAATCAACATGGATTTTGTCGCCATGGCAATTTTCTAGTGACAGTTAGTAACTATTTTCAAAATCGACATTAGTTTATGGGCATTATTATTTATAATTTATAATAGTTTACTTAAATTCACCTACAATAGTGTAATACGTAAGTATTAATTATCAAGGAAAATAAAGCAGTATCTGCTGGCGGAACGAATGGATATGTTACTAGTGATTTTATTTTGTGACGAAAATTGTTTCTTGGCCTCAAGGGTTTATGCTCAAAGGTATCCAAATAGGAATCTTCCTGATAATCGTTCCTTTAAAAAACGACTTGTCCTATTTCAAAGAGCTGGTAGTGTGATTTATAAAAAAACCTATTAGGCAAACCTGTCGTTAGAAGTTAAGAAATTGAATTTGCCGTAATTGGTTCTATTATAGAAAATCCATATATCTACAAATCATCGTAAAATAAATCAAAGAACTAACTACTTCTTCGTTTTTCTTGATAACATATAAGTACACATTTAATAAATATTATTTCTTAAACTATTGTAGGGGTAAATTAAATAAAAGTAAACTGGTATAAATTTAAATAAGTCAGTAAACTAATTTCGATTTTAAAAATAGCTACTGTCACTAGAAACTTGTGTGTCATGTGTGACGACACAAGCCCTCTTTATTCTCTTTATTCAAAATCTGAGCTAGATAGGTATAGGAAACCCTAATATAGTTTGAACGAGCATTAAATCTGCTTCGATTTATTTAAAAAAATACAGGGTGTTGGTTTGGCTTTTGAAATATCGAAGTTTTTATGTAAAATAAATATTTAAAATAGACCAGCAATTTTTGATATCCTTATATACATTAAACGAAGCAATCAAATTTTTCAGTAAAGTTTATTTATTTGGCTTATAAATCAGCACAAAAATTAATTCTGAAAAGCAATGTACAGGGTATTCACAATCTTTTTTATTATAGCATGCATAGTTAAATATCTTTAAATATCTCAAAAACCAAACATATTTAACCCATATAATAAATGCCTTATTTTGTGTCGATGGATCCAAATATTACATAAAATACCGGGTGTTCCATAAGAAAAAATATAACTTTGGTATGGATCTTTGTGGACAGTTCTGACATACTCTGTACATTTCAAAATAATTTTAAATTATGCACATTGCCTTCCCACATATACCCATAAAATATTTTGTTTCTACATCTATCCGTTTTTAGTATAATCAAGAAAATAATCGCAAAAGACAGTTATTTTTAATATCTTTCCATCATTATACTTATGTGCAGGTTTTGCCTTGTCATTCAAAGGGGCCATGACAGAGTGTTTTCTTTCAGAGCTATGAAAAAATATTTTAAGGTACTCAGAAAGTAAGTATATCTTGATACGTTATTGCAAATAATATTATATACCTATACAGGGTGGCCCATCGAAAACGTTCCGCAAGGCATAACGGCCAGGGTTTTCGTTTTTTCAAAAAATCCAAAAACATGTCAATTTTGTTTTTGAAGGGGGCAACTATTGCCCTAAAAATGATTGCAAAATCTTCAACCCTCTGAGCGGGGGTGTCATCCCCCAACTTTTTTCAAATGGGAAGGCGGGTCAAGTGGCGCCGTAATGAAAAGAGATTTCTATTCTCTATATTTCCCCGCCTCGTTTTTGAAAATCGGTCGAGTCATTGCGAAAATATGAAAGATTGAAATTTGAAAAGTTTATTGAAACATTTATCAGAGTAAATGATAAGGATAAATTCCTTCGACCAATTTGAGTTTTTTTCTTATTATTTCTAGATGTTTACGCATTTTTTCACTTGCCACAAGGTTGAACGATCAGATGCGGTAGTTGCTAGATAGCTGTTCTGTGACTTGTGCGTTGATGTTCTTCTGAAGATCGTTAAACTGACCCACAATAGAAGTTCCAAAAATATCAACCCACACGTTTTATTTTTGAGGGTTTTGTGTGTGCACCTCGTAAAAAACCCTGGGGTTGTCCTCAGCCCAGTACCGACAGTTGTGCCGATTAACTACATCGTTCAAAAAGAAAGCACACTCATCCAAAAAACACACATTAAATAAGAAATTATTATCATTCTCGCCACTCGTTCACTCACAGTTTCACAAAATTCCAAGCGACGATAAAAATTGTCTTCGTTGAGTTCTTGTACCAACTGAATTTTGTACGGGTGGAACTTGTGTTTTTTTAATATCCTTTGGACATTTGTACGATTCACGCCGGTCTTATTGGCTAATTTTCTTGTACTCAGCGTATTATCCATGGCAACTTGGCCCAATACGAATACCTCCATAGCTTCATTTACTACAGGATTTTCCCTCTGCCTATTTTTATTCATAACGGAACCAGTTTCGAGAAATGTTGCTACTAACTCGCAAACAATTTTGCCATAAAGGTGTTTATCAGATGGCATTCATTGAATATCTGCGCAACCCGATTGCCACATTCATTATTTTTAAAATAAAGTTCGATTATTTCTACTTTTTCTGCAAGCGAGTATACCATAATAATTGTTAAAAAGTTTAACGATATTGAGAAGAACTTTAACGCATAAGTCACAGAACAGCTATCTAGCAACTACTGCACCTGATCGTTCAACCTTGTGGCAAGTGAAAAAATGCGTAAACATCTAGAAATAATAAGAAAAAACAGCAAATTGGTCGAAGGAACTTATCCTTATCGTTTACTCTGATAAATGTTTAAATAAACTTTTCAAATTTCAATCCTTCATTATTTTCTCAATGACTCGACCGATTTTCAAAAACGAAGCCGGAAAGTATAGAGAATAGAAAGCCCTTTTCATTGCGGTACCACGTTTCCGTTTAAATAAAATTTGGGGATGACACCCCCGCTTAGAGGGTTGAAGATTTTGCAATCATTTTTGGGGCAAAAGTTGTCCCCCTCACAAACAAAATTGATATGTTTTTGAATTTTCTGAAAAAAAAATTACCCTGGCCGTTATGCTTTGCGGAACGTTTTCGATAGGCCACCCTGTATATGACAATGCATTGACTATTTTAGGGGTCTTTTCTTGTCTGAATGATAAAAAATGTGATATACTTTTTGATCCGTTTAAAGTGTTTGTTTTATAATAGTCCATATTTAGGGACCTATTCCATATTTAGGTGCCTTATTTATGTTCGATATGTTTGGTTTAAAAAAATGATTTTTTTTATATAATACAAAAACTAAATATTCCATATTAGGTTACTATAAGTGTCCTCTACTATATCTAATCCGTCATCATTTCCATTATCTAAGAATTTTTGAAACGAATTATGTGCCCATACTACACCGTAATATTACCTCATTATATTTATACTCAAATTTTTCATTCGGTATCACGCATGGTTTAAAATTCGAGAACCATTAAGCCAATTAAGTTTTACTCCACACTCGTTAAATAGGCTTTCGTGACATACTGCCACTCAATCAATTTCAAGCATCTCCACTCCAGTACGAGGAACACTTTGAGGAAAAAATGTTCTATTCTGCAGGGCTCGGCTTCCACTAACTGAGCTTATCTTGAAAGTCAGGCATGAGCTTACGCTACTGATTAATTACATAAATTAAGGAGAAAACTGCTGAAGAGTTTTTGTGCGGGTAATAGAAAATGTTAATTTGTAGAAGTAAGTAGATAATTATAAATATTTAGTTGTTTTAAGCTATTTTTTAGCTATTCAAGTACCTGGGAGCTTGGCTTCACGAGGACTGGTCATCTGACAGGGTCATTAAGTGCAGAATCGAGCAAGCCCGGGGCGCCTTCCTGAAATTTAAAAAAGTCTTCACCTTTAGCGATTTCGACCTTGAGCTTCGGTTGAGATTTGTGGAATGCTACGTCTGGTCGGTACTCCTATACGGCGTGGAGAGTTGGACACTAAAAGCAAGTGCCATAAACAGACTGGAAGCTTTCGAAATGTGGATATACCGCAGAATCCTCAAGATACCATGGACGGCATATCTGGGTCACGTCATGCGTAACCATAAATACACATTTCTCCAGTTGATTATCGAGGGCAAGATCGAGAGCAGAAGAGGTTTGGGACGGAAAAAAATGTCGTGGCTGCGGAACATAAGACAGTGGACAGGCATTAGTAACATACAGACTTTGATCCACACAGCCAGAGATAGGGAAGCCATGGAAAATGTGGTCGCAAACATCCATTAATGGATAAGCAGGGAAAGAAGAAGAAGTTGTTTTAAGAAAATCAACTCTATGGGAAGAAATACTTTATCATCATAACTACAGTTCATACCAAATAAACTTTTAGTCACGTGATGTGTAAAATGTTGTATCCTATGTTATACGGCTTGTTTCTCTCTACAATTTCCTGTCTCACAATGTACCGTTTGTGTCGGGGAAGGGATCATAGTTTCATAGTTGTCGATTTTCGAAAGAAATCAGTACATGTATATTATTTCGTATATTTTTCATTTTATTGATTTTATGGAAAGCACTGTTCATTAAAATGTTGTATCCTATGTTATAGGGCTTGTTTCTCTCTACAATTTCCTGTCTCACAATGTACCGTTTATGTCGGGGAAGGGATCATAGTTTCATAGTTGTCGATTTTCTTCGTGCTTCACCGGCACAGCGTTGTCCACTTTTATATATATTTTTTAATCAAAATATTTTAGAGAACAAAAATATGTATTCAACATTTCTTGTAATTGTTGTAACGTGTTTGCAACTAGAGCGCAGTCATCAGCGTATTGAAGTTCTGTGATGAATTTTGTACGTGTTCTTGCCCTGAGACTTTTTATGTTGAACAGACCGCCGCACTATGGTTTCTAGAAGCTAATTTTTTGTCCAAAATACATATTTTAGACTCACTGTATATGGACTTTTTGTGTAAGTGGAATGCAAGCAGATATACAAATGAAGAAGGCCACATGCATATATTTTTGTTTCGTTTTTATTTTATTCATTATCAGCATTTATATTCAGACGTTCTAGTGAAGTATTTGTGCCTATTCAGTTGTTTATTTTCGGAAGAGTTTTGGTGAATATTAAGTGATATATTTCAGTGGGATATAAAAACGGATTACTGTTATTTTTATTTTTACACTTTATGTATTTTTAAGAAATCACTAACAATTGCCCATAAGAATCAGCGTCAACGTTAATTAAAAATAATGAGTTTAAGAGAGAACATAAATAAAAAGTTAAAAGTTTAGTTTGACTTGTAAAAAATTCTCCATGTTTCTCCATGCTAGATGTTATTGTAAAACTTGAAACAATCCTTTCTGAACATATCAAAGAAAAAACTGGCTGCTACTAGCCGCAACTTTTTTTTAAAAGATTTTTTTTCAGCTATGTATCGATTGAAAAAAAAAATAGATCTTTTTGAAAAATGGCTACAATGTTACCGATAGCAAACGGCAACATTGTTGGGTATGCGAGTTGACTAGCGGGACGTAGAAGCAGGAGCTATTGAGAATACCGGCTTTCACGCTCGATTTATGTGACAGTTTAAACTCAAAATTACAAGAAATACCAAAACATGTTAGGATTATCGAGAGACAAGGACTATTATTGTAACAATAACGTGGCCGGGTTATTGGATGTACGGATAAACACGTATCCAGAGTAAAGAGGTAGTATTGTACAGATTAAGCCAGAAGATGTTCCTACATAGAAGGGGAAATTAATGTTAGCTTTTCTACTAACATACCTTCTTGATTAAATAAATTTTTGAAGCGTATAATGCTTATACAAGATTCTAATAAGCACAATAAAATAATGATGTAAAAAAGGCATGTCTTCAAAAAACAAACTCTCTAATAGCATTTAACAAAACAACAATTAAGCTAACTGGAAGTCAATTATTTATACATTATTCATGCACTTAAACAAGTAGGACAATCAAAAAGATAAAGGATTATTGATGTAAAATATAGAAAATGTCAAAGGTTCGTTTACAGCGGTTAGATTTTCGATTATTTGATACCTACTTACTTATTTAAGAAAGAAACATGAATACTTTTCAGGGGATTAAAAGATATTTTCTCTGGTTCATACTGAGGCATTTAGTGTAAAATATGTCTGATATGTTTTTCTATACCGGGTGTTTTTCAAAACTAGTTCACGCCTATATAACTTTTTTTATATATTTCAGATAAAAACGAGATTTAGTTCATTATACAGGGTGTCCCAGAAATAAGTGCAAGTATTTTAAGGGGTGGTAGATCTCGATAAAAGAAACACATTTTCTCTTTATCGTTTTTAAAATAACTCCAAAATAACGGAGTTATTTTACTTTGAAATTTCCAAAAAATATTGTTTGCTAAAATTTTGAGAGCCACTGGATCTTTTCTGGATTTTTTTTCTTGTAAATTTAATCTAATACCTATGTTGCCATATTATCAACAAATTATGTTTTTTAACTAAAAACTGGTGCCCGGTGGCGTAGAGGTATAGGCTCTCGTCTACCAATCTCGTGGGTTCGATTCCCACACCCGGCATTTCATCAGCCGACTATTTTTATTAAAATAAAAATAGTTTGGGTACCTAGGTCGACTCAGCCTTAAATGAGTACTTGGGATTCACAATCCTGAGGTGATAATAGGCGGTTGAAGCGTAGTGCTAGCCACATTACCTTCCTTGTACACCGAACGGCTCTAGTATAGCAAGCTGGACCTTGCTACTCCCAAGGCGTTAAACGCTATATATGGGAGCTATTATTATTATAACTAAAAACTAAAAAAAATTCCAAAAAATTGTTCAAAAAATTTAGAATTTTCAAAATTTTCTTTCCGCGAAAAAAATCTCTTGGGCTTGTTTCTGGGGTTGAGCTATACTACCAGTTAAAATACTTGCACTTATTTCTGGGACACCCTGTATATGACATAAATCAAGATTGATTGAATTATGCAATTGTTTTTGGCCATTTTCTGTTTCACCCGAAATTACTAGAGCATTTGATTTTTAAATGGCACCCTCGGTATTTTTTTACTTTATTCGATAGAAAATGACACTCTGAGAATGACATATAACATGTCAACATTTGACATTTTCGCTTAAAAACATCGTATTTTTAAAAACATTCATTTTTAATCAAAGCCTTGGAAAAATAGATTTAACCGTGTGGTTAAAATAGTTTTAATCGTTGTTGCCACATTTGGTATTTCGAGTCAAATTGTCATCATGAACCACATGTTATTCTGGAAGTACACACTCACCGCGAGGCGTACCCAAGGCGCGACAAAAAGGGACGGTCCTAACCAATAACGATGTACAAATCGTTAATTTTTTTGACGCGCCTCGGGTCGCCTCAGCGAGTGTGTACTTCCAGCATTACAATTTCAAATACATCGTGTAGTAATAAAAAATACAGTAAATACAAGAGAAATCATTTTACGACAAAAAAATTTGTCGTCGGTTGAGTTGGGAAATATTGATACTAAAATTTATGTAGAGGTGATTTATATTAAAGCACTTAGCAAAACATAGACACCCAAAATATCATTCAAATCGGAATAACGGTTCTTAAGATATCTGAAAAAATGTGTTTATTTTTTTCAAGTTTGATGCTCTCTAGTGGACAAACGAAGCATTTTGTATAGGGGTAAATTGTGTCCACAATCAACTTACTTATCAACACTTAATAATAATTACATCTTTATGCCAATAGTCCTGAAGAACTACAAGCACAAATTAATGAACTAAATACAGCCAGCAATAAAGTGGGTCTCAAAATGAACTTAGCAAAAACTAAAGTAATATACAACGAACTAGTGGAAAGAAAAGACATTCTAATAAATAACACAACACTGGAAATAGTAGAAGAATAAATAAGCCTTACCAGAGCCCTCAATAAATCCGACCAGAAATCAACAGAATTAGAAGAATTAAGTTAGCATGGAGTAGTTATGGAAGAAATTCAGTCATATTCAAATCTAGACTGCCACTCTATCTAAAGAAGAAAACATTCGACCAATGTGTACTACCAGTCATGACCTACACGAAAAAAAAACTAAACTGGTTTAAAGATTATTAATCTTGAACCAACGATATGCTAGTTTCCCCATTCCGCAATTCTAGTTATACTTCTTTTCAAGAAAACCTTATCCTTAGAAGCTAAGAAAATTTATCTTTTATTTAAGATTTACCTAGTATTGAAATTAAGATTATAACTACACTCCAGACAATTCTGGATAAAATCTTGTTTGGAGTACTACTTATACTTATTTGTAAATTAGCAAATTATTGCATTAAGTATAGAAATTCTTTGTGTACATGTAATAATTACTTTATTCAAGTGTAATATCACCTACTATAAAATCAAGCCTCTTCTTACTTTTAGGTTAGTTACTAGACGCGCCGACTAGGTAGTTTATAAAATTATAAAGTTTTTTGTTATCGTTTGTGCTTGTGATATGTGAAAATGGAGGACCTTCTTCAGGCATGATAGATGACGATTTGATCACAAAATTTCAAGGTAAGTTTAGCAATAATCCTACATTATTTTATGACATTGGTTGGAGGTTAGGGGAAATTTTTAGCATGTCCCAACTCTATTATATTCATGTATGTTACCGGGCAAACCCGAATTTAGGATTTTAGGAGGATAAACTAGTTTTTCTTAGGACGAATATTAACCGGGATCGAAAAACTATATAGTTCTCACAAAATTTGGTAACGTGTACCCTATGCTTTCGGAGGTTCGGGTTCGATCTTGTTAGAAACTCTTGTTTTGGTAAAATCTTTTCTTAATTTCCATTTACAATAGGTATGGAATTTTGAAATATCACCAGAATAACCCCGAATATGGTTAATACTTTTTAAATTAGATTAGCCAAACATCACCTACCAAATTATATGCTTTTCGTAATAAGAAAATACAATAAAACTGTGTAATTTCCCAATGTATGTAGATATTGGACAGCGGCATCGCTAATTAAAAACGAGAGACAGTAATACAAATTGTTAAAACATAATTGAACCATTCCAAACGCGTACATACCTAGTTTACCACCAGTGTATAATAAATAATGCATATTAAAATGGAGCCCCCCTAACCTCAAACCAATGTTATCAAATAATGTAGGATTATTACTAAAATTACCTTGAAATTTTGGGATCAAATCCGTCATCTCCCATGCTTGAAGAAGGTCCCCAATTTTAACATATCACAAGCACAAACTATAACAAAAAAACTTTATAATAAAGTACCCGGCGCGTCTCGTGTCGCAGAAGAGAAACAGAAACCCAATGAAATGAAGATAGGAATCAGGAATGCACTGTTGCTTTATTGCTGTTGGGGATGGTCACTTAATATAAGAATAGTAACTCTTGGAAATGGGGTGTTATTCTCCCGCCGAGAATAATATACTTATTTAAAGTCTTAATACACCGATTTCAAGTAAAAGTTTTAAAAAAGTTAAGAATACTACTTATTATTATATAAAAGCATTTATACTTCATTTAATAATAGTTACTTCGTTGCTAAAGGATTTATTCACTTGATGGTAATATAAGTTTTTCTTAAATATAAGTCATTTTATTCTTTTTTTTAGATTCAAAATTACTTAAAGTGACTATAACTATATTTAAAATGCAATTGTAAAAGTAAAATAGTTCCAAATATTTGTTGTACTCATGGAAAGAATACTATCCTTAAAGAAAGTGTAAAATTTTAAGTGTATGATTGTTCTTGACTATAGAAATGATTTTTTTCCGTGTATGCATGCGAAACGTGGACACGTAAAATGGACATCATAAGAAAACTGCAGGTAGCACAATGTTCAATGGAACGAAATATGCTGAGAATAACCAAGAATAAATCTTAAAAACCAGGAACGTAAAATAATAGAGTGAATACGACAGAAGACCCAGGCAATAGATGTCAACCACAGAGTCAAATCCCTCAAATGACAATGGACAGGACACCTAGCAAGAAGAACGGATAACAAATGGACTACAAAAATTACAGCATGGTACCCACGAGGGATAAAGAGACCTAGAAGAAGAACCTGAGATGGAACCATGATATTAGGAAATTAGCAGGGATAACTTGGGCTCGCATAGCCAACCATAAAAAACAATGGGTTCAACTACAAAAAAAGTATGTAAGGAAGGCATAGTTGTAAATGGTTGAATAAGCTGAAAATTATGATGATAATGATGACATCTTTATAATTTTATGACATTAATAATAATTTCCTAATATACACGGTGTCCCACTTAAGATGGATACGAGCCAATATCTTGGTTGTTTGTTGGGCGATCTTTTTCATTTTTGGCAGGAGGCTGTATGGCTATAAGACGTACATTTTGCCCAGGGTAAAAAATGCGATACCTCATAGACGTACGTTTTAATGGGGTTTGATATTTTTCGAGTCAAGAGTAAACTATCCTTAAGACAGTATTTATTTCAAACCTGATAAATTATATTGAATCTTCCTTACCTAAGATACTTAAGTTCTAATTTTGATAAATACTGATACAGGGCGTGTCAATAAAATAAGACATTTTTATTTTTATTATAATTTTTTTATGTACTTACGACGACGCCACTGGATAAACAACTGGTTTATTATCAATAACCAATTATCAATTAATAATCGTTTTTTTTATGGTGGTTTGATCAAAGATGTTGACTTTTAGTTTGTTATAGTTTTATAAGTTTTTGTTCAGAGCATATTTTTCAAAGTTAATAGTGATTGTTTTAAATATCTACCTATTTGTATTTTTTAAAATATTCCTCAATAAAACGAATCAAAAAACATATTTCAGATTCCATTGAAAACTGGGGTTTTAAATTATTTTGTAACTCAATTTTTTCATTTGTATTAGCAAACTTAAAATATTAGCAAACTTAAATTTTTTAAAGTAAACAAAATAAATTGAAAATATTCAGTTTTTTTGTATCGTATCTTAATTATTATGGAAGCTATCTGAAAACTTAAATTGATTATTAATTGATAATTGATTATTGATAATAAACCTGTTGTTTGTCCAGTGGCGTTGTAAGACTTAAAAAACTAATAATAAAAATAAAAATGTCTTATTTTAATGACGCACACTGTATCAATATTTATCAAAATTAGAACTTAAGTATCTTAGGTAAGGAGAATTCAATATAATTTATCAGATTTGATATAAATACTGTCTTAAGGGTAGTTTACTCTTGACTCGGAAAATATCAAACCCCATTAAAACGTACGTCTATGAGGTACCGCATTTCTTACCCTGGGCAAAAAGTACGTCTTATAGCCATACAGCTTCCTGCCAAAAATGAAAAAGATCGCTCAACAAACAATCAAGATATTAGCTTGTATCCATCTTAAGTGGGACACCCTGTATGTATAAAAATTAATAAACGTTTCTCGCCACTGTGCAGAAAATCTAGAAAATAAAATAGTTATTTTTTAGTTTGTAGATTGATTTTTTATATATATTTTTTTTGTTTCGATATTTTGAGTTTTGTTCTTGAATAGTTGTATTTATATATTTTAATTAGGAAGTGTTGTTTATTCTTTGTATTTTTTTCCTTCTGACGACAGAGGGAGATATACCTCCTGAAACATTAAGCATTTTTTGTCCGTTGGGTAAATTTGTTTTACTAGTAAAATATCACTGACAAGTTGGTAACAGAGTGCTGTTTCCAGAAAAAAAATCTTTTTATTCTGTAGATGTTCTGGCAGTGGTGAAAGAAAAGAATAATAAAAGAATTTTCTTTTCAAGAAATGAACTCGCCACTAAGCTATAAACATTTATTAGAAGACAGTCTAACCAGCGAAAATTTATGACAGCCGTCTTTGTTGTTTGTTATTTTCATTGAAAGGTAAATTGTTGTTTTTGTGTAATTTTTTTGGTAAATGTCGACTGTCCAAATTACACATATTCCCTCTGGATAGACTATACATATATTAGGTTAATTTAGAAATAATTTGTGTACTTACGCTGCTGATTCGACCTCCTGATTATATTCTCCAAGAACGTGTTTTGTGGGGCGACGAGACCCCGTCTACCCCCGGGCATTGTGGCGGTAATTTTGACTAATTTTTCTCGAACGCCGGCACCTGAAAAACGTCCTCCTCGACATGTCTTTCCGCTCCAATTAAATCCCACGTCTCCTCCAACATTGCCATCACCATAACCATGAGGGAACCAAGCGTTGTCGTCGGACTTTTCCTCGATTTTATTTTTCGGTGAAAACTCGATTTCGGCATCGCGTCACGACCGCAAACCTCGGGAAAATCGGAATAATATATGACGGGTGATTATGAAAATATGCAACGTTGTCGCTACATGATCAGGTTACATAAACCGCACAAATATTGAGGGATGACAAACGTTGTGATGAGCGAGGGAGGGCGTCCTGGATTGGCGGAATATGTCGGTGAACTGGTAAAGGGTTGGAAAATCAGCCGCGTTTTGATCGTTTCGCAGCGTTGCCGGATTCGTTTATTCGACCCTTCGAATAGGGCTTATGCGCAAAATAAATTTGTCTGAAAATTACTCTTTAAAATATACTGCAATTAACTCCACGGAGATATTAACATATTTTTCTAAGTGGCTTTTAACGTAAGATAAATATTTAGTTTTATTCAGGGGGTTTTATATTAAAACATGTATAAAACTAAGTATTTATTGTTACGGTAAAAGACACTGAATTCAGAATTCTGGGTGAAAAATTATTTAGTAAATCCTTATTCAACTTCAGTTTTGGTTATACAGTAGTATGTCTCCGAATCGTCTTTACAACAAGAAAAACTTTTTATTATCAATTAACATTTTGAGAAATGATTAAATTCGTTTTTACGTTTCCAAATTTTCATATAGTTTTACAGAAAATTACAAAAAATATTAAAATATGAAACGTCCTAAAAATTAAAGCGCGTTACTACGATAATATCATTTCCTTTTCTTTCTTTCGTGGATGGATATTATTATTTTTAATTTAATAATATTTTTCACAGTACTAAAATGTTAGAGAAGCACAAAATTTCTTTTCCATGTAGCGAATGTTAAAATTGCCTTATATCTATCAAAAATAGTAGATAAAATAGTACTTTAACCGCAAGGGTGGAATACTTTAACAGCGAGGATAGGTTAAAAACTTTATTTCTTCTCGCACGTTTTTTAATTGCTTCCATTTTTCAAAATTTTTGTATTCCTTTTCATAAGTTATTCGGGATTTAAATGAAAATAGTTTGGATATGACGTTTGTCGCCTCAGCCTGAATATCTGTTGGTAATTTACTTATTAATTGATGGTGAACGGTGGCGTAGAGGTACAGGCTCTCGTCTACCAATCTCAAGGTAGTGGGTTCGAATCCCACACCCGGCATTGCATCAGCCGACTATTTTTATTAAAATAAAAATAGTTTGGGTACCTAGGTCGACTCAGCCTTAAATGAGTACTTGGGATTCACAATCCCGAGGTAATAATAGGCTGTTGAAGCGTAGTGCTAGCAGCCACATTACCTTCCTTGTATACCGAACGGCTCTAGTATGGCAAGCTGTACCTTGCTATTCCCAAGGCGTTAAACGCTGTATACGGGAGCTATTATTATTATTATAATTTACTTATTTCGTTTTGAGCCATTTCTGGCTCCAAAATTCAATTAGCAATCGACACGAAAGAGAATTAAAAAATATTGACTCAAAACTGACAACTAAAGAGACAGCTTATTTATTTGTCAAATTACATAGAAACCAACACCAATCCAGCGCAATATTTTTTTCTATTCGTAATAAATTCCTTGAAATAATAATTTCTGAATATTTTTTAAAACGTAACTCGCCATGGAAAAAAATAGTGTTTTATACACGACGATAAAATTGCATTATCGTCTCCCGAAATTAATTCACTCGCGATTTTATCGCTCGTGAATTAATCTTTTCGGTCGACGATAAAATTCCATTTTATCGTCTTGTATAAAAAATAACCAACAGTTCAATGTTACGGAAAAAGATATGCTAGTTATCGGAAAAGATGATTCTTTAACAACAGCAACAAATAATACGTTAATCAAACTTTTTTTGTAGTAAGTATGTTAGTATTGTAGTAAATTAGTGTTTTATTTTGCTGTTGTAACACCAAGATTTCAACCCCCAACCGTAGTTGAGTAACTGGTTAATTGGTAAAAGTGAAATCAATACACCTCAAGATTTACAACAAAGATTACAGAATCCATTCGGAAATACGCATGGTGTTTCAAAAAACATCTGCTATCTCTTATGGGGAGATTTTTCACGTAAAAGAAGATTTATTTTTCATATCAACATAAGTCCGATTATGCTTTGTTTCGTAGCCACAGGGTGTTAAAGTCTTCATAATCTTTCAATTTATTATAATTTTCTTCCAAGTACTTTTAGTAACACGAATGTAATTTTGAGGTTAAAAATTATTATAAGTGCTACATATTTTAATGCTAAAAAAATTATATTAAATTAAAATTTTTTAAAAAAGAAACATGTGCGCCACTAATTTTTTTTCTTTTGATTTAAAAACTACAATGTTTGATTTCTAAATTAGCCGTTAGGCCGTTTAATGCCAATTGATATTTTGTTGAATTCGGCCTCTTTGATGAGAGAAACGCATTTTGATTAATTACAATTTTACCTAATTTATAATTAAATATTATTACTATTAGTCCAACCTACAGCAATTTCAAATAAAAAAAATGTTATTTAAGATAATTATTACAAAAAAAAAATTAAACAGTTTTAACATCCTGTAACTCTAAAATTATGCATTTTCATATATATATTTTTAATGAGGAATCAATGAGTAGTTATTTACAACTTTCGCAAGTTAATTATATTAAAATTTTGCTCTTATAAAAGGTTGCTATTAGACTTGGATCAAGGCAAATTAATAAAATTGCGTTTGTCTCATCAAGGAGGACGAAATAGACAAAATATCAAGAGACAACTTTTAATCGGCATTAAACTGCTTATAGTATTTCGCTAAGAAGAGAAAAAAACTCAGTGGCGTATATGTTTTTTTTTTAGAAAAATATACAAGTAATAACTAATATGCACGTCCATGGTGAATATGTCGACAGTTTTTAGCTTTAAAATATGTCGCATTTATAGTAACTTTTACCCTCAAAATTATAGTAAATCGAAAAAAATATTAAAACTTTAACACCCTGTAGCTATGAAACAACGCAGAATCGGATGTTGATATAAAAATTAAATCTTATTTTTACGAAGGAATCTCCCCACGAGAGACGGCACATTAAAACACCCCGTATACTGTATAATTTTGTTGATAAAAATATGAAATTACAAAATACTTATCCACAAATATATTTTTATAATTAAAAATGATTTAAAAACTCTATATATACATGGAAAACTCAAGAAACATGACAACAGTGTTAAAAATAATAATAAAGGGAAATCGACATTGAACACTAGCGCTCTATTTGATATGGCGGATTTTTCCTAAATTAATTTTTATGACAGCAAAAAAATGTAAAATTTCTGTATGCAATTTTTACAGAAAACTTCAGCCGTTGCAAGATAGATCGATATGAGAAAGGTCACAATCTGAGTAGAACAGGGGTCTTTTCAGGCGTTAAAAGAGGGTGGATGTACGAAAATCAATAAAATGTAAACGTAGTAGGTTGACCTAGATGTCGCTAGATGTTCTAACTTGGAAATAATACAGAAATAATTTTGAACTATTAAATGTATTTTTTTTTCTATTTTGCTTTTTATGACGTACTGCCCAAAACACTTAGATAACTTTGTTTTTCGGGGGGAATTTTAGGCAGTGACATTTTTGAAAAAATAACTTTTTTAACTTATAGCTTTCTGTTGGCGAAATACCTAGATTTTTTTCCCTTCAAAAAGTCCTAAAACAGAACATCCTATACAAAGAAAATAGAAAAAAAAACAATTTAAAAATACATTCAGAAAGATTCTCGCAAACCTAAGATTTCTCAACATTCATGGGACACAGGGCAAAGAGTAGATTTTAACAACGCAAAAATTATTATGAAAAAAGCCTCTAAACGAAGAATAAAAGAGCTTTTTTAATAGTCCAATATAATAAGGTAATTTGGGGTAATATGGCCCACTTTCAGCTTTTTATTCCAGTATTTTAACCTGAATGTGCAAAAAAAAGTATTCTCATACCAAAACTTTTATTTATCATCAAATAACATAAACAAATACTCTAAACAAAAACAAATATAAACGAACTGCTAAAAATAGTTTTTTTTAATTAAATAAAAACGGGCCTTATTTTCGCCGCTTATGGTAATACGGCCCATGTGAAAATAATATGGCGAAAAATTGGCCCATACTATGGAGAGCAGTTTGGACATTCAAACTCGTCTCTGTCTTTAGTAGTAAGACCTACACAATCTTCGTGTACCCACTTTTTACATGTCGAGCATTGCCGCATATCTTCAACACGAGCCACTCCACACACACTACACATCCAGCTGGATAAGTCTTCGACGTTTTCTGTTTTCTTTGTGCTTCTAGGCTTGGAAGATTGAAGGATTCGTTGGCTGGATGACTTTTCCGAAAATAAGTCTCTCTTCAGAACCTGAGCTTTATAGTTTACTGCTTTTCGTCTTGGAGTTAGTTGTTTTTTTATGCTAAAATCTGGAGTTGGCAAAAGATTTGTCATTTTTTTTGAAATTTCATCTTGTCCAGTGACAGAATGATAAGAGATCTGAGAATAAGGCTGAATAACCAAATTTGAAGTTTGCTGACCGGTAGGTTGAGTAGCAGGCTGATTGGATGACCAAGCGTCAGTTGAAGTGGCTAGTTGAGTAGCAGGCAGACTGGTGAAGTTAGTGGAAGGCTGAAAGGCAGACTGAGTGGCTGGATGAGTGGCAGCAGGTCGAACGATAGAGACGTCCAAATTTTCACTTTAGAAGTTTTAGTTTTGGGCTGGGTCTCTGTTACTGAATTTTCGGTCCAAAATGAACATCCTGGTTTAGACTCTCCGGCCGGCTTCAGTTTTTTTGCTAACACGTTCAATGACACATCGGAATCGGAATCATCTTCGATTTCTTGATTCGGATGATTAATTTCTTGAAATGTCAACTCGGATGGCGCAAAAGCTGTTTCCGGTATTACTGAGGGGTCGAAAGGAAAAATTCCTGTGGCCCTCAAACCACTTTGTATATTGGAAATACTCATGCATTGCTTCCAGACTGGATTGAGTATTTTTCCAAAATTCTCTTTTTTGATCGATCTTAAATTGGTAGGATTATCTTTCCAATATCGCAAAATTTCGGAGTCCCAGTAATGTTCAAATGCTCTGAAAGCGGCTTTATCAAGAGGCTGTAATTCATGAGTGGTGTTGGATGGCAGGCAGTATAATGAAATTTCAAAATTCTCTGCTGCATCTACAATAGAAATATCGAGATGACACGATGCGCCATCTAGGATCAATAGAATTCTACCAACTGGCTTAAATTTTGAAAAATGGTGTAGCCACTGAACAAAAATTTCTCTGTTCATGCTGCCCTTCTCGGCCATAGCAACTGCAGAACGAGGTGGCAGATGTTCCTTGTAGCTTTCTTTCAGTCTCGAGCCCTTAAAAATTATGAGCGGCGGTGCAGCATGACCCAGAGCGCAGACACAAGCCACTATAGTGCAATTTTCCGCATGCTCATTGGAAATCAAATGAACACGACGAGATCCTTTTTTTGCCAAAACTCTTTGACCGTGATGCGGCGTCAGCCTGCAGCCCTTCTCATCAATATTAAAAATTCGTTCTGGAGAGTTTTTAATATCCAGTGCACTTAGAATATTTTCTAATTTATTGAAATGATCTTTAGTAATGAACGGATTTAATTTTTGGGCCCGTGCAGGATTTAAATTTTGGGATCTCCTTTGCGACAGGATCGGATTCCTTCTGAGGAATGATTTATACCAATCGTATCCAGCCATTTCTTTTTCGTTGTGAAATTTGTGACGGATATTATTGTCAACGCAGTACCTGTAGACCAGTCTTCTCAACGATTTAGGAACAAGTGGTACCCCGAGCTCTGCTAACCGTAAAATGCGAGAAACAAGAGCCCGCTCTTCCTTTTTACTCAGTAAACTTCTTCTGCCCAAGTTTCTTGAGGAACTTCCAGTTTTTAAGTGATTCCGAAGTGTTGTTCGAGGAATACCACACTTTTTCTCCACATCTCTTTGTGACATTCCTTTACTTAGTAGATCTAAAGCTTCACGCATCATTTCTTCGTTCCAGTTAGCTCGGACACCTCTGTTTTTTTTTCCATGATCTGAAAATCATAAACACGCTTTATGTCGAAATTATGGCCCATGGCGAAAATACGGCCCATGTTAAAATTTGAGTGGGCCATATTTTCGTCAATCACCTGTTGTGAATTTAAGGTTATGGCAATTTCTTGGAAAAACAAATATCAAGTTTCTTGGCAAATTCTGTGCCCTAAGACTAAACATTTTTACGTCAAATAGATACTTACCACTTTTTTTTTCCACAACTCGAAATATACACTGTTTAATTTAGTCTAAAATTAGAAAAATAAGCCGGGAAAACAAGAGATGTTTTTATTTCATAAACTAAATTATCAGCAGCCTGCAGCGATACCAAAATGTTTTCTGTAAAAGGAAAGCCTTCCGAATTTGTGGCAATGAAGAATAGATGGCGCTTCAGTGTTTATAAATACTGAACGGGCCATATTTTCGCCCGGGCCATAACACCCTAATGTACCTTAGTTATTTTTTATACAGGACGATAAAATGGTATTTAATCGTCGACCGAAAATATTAATTTAATTTTATTAATTTGGGAAGGCGATAATACAATTTTATCGTCGTGAATAATCGTTTGAAAAATTATCGTTTGAAAAAATATTCAGAAATTATTATTTCAAGGAATTTATTACGAGTAGAAAAAATATTGTGCTGGGTTGGCGTTGGTTTCTATGTAATTTGACAAATAAATAAAGCTGTCTCTTTAGTTGTCAGTTTTGAGTCAATATATTTTTATTCTCTTTCGTGTTGATTGCTGATTGAATTGGAGCCAGAAATGGCTCAAAACGAAATAAGTAAATTACCAACAGATATTCAAGCTAGGGCGACAAACGCCATTTATCCAAACTACTTCCATTTAAATCCCGAATAACTTATGAAAAGGAATACAAACATTTTCAAAAATGGAAGCAATTAAAAAAACTTACAAGAAGAAATAAAGTTTTTAACGTATCCTCGCTGTTTAAGTATTATTAAATTTAATCTACCCTTGCGGTTAAAGTACTATTTTATCTACTATTTTTGATAGATATAAGGCATTTTTAACAGTTGCTATGGAAAAAATAAATGTATTGCTCAGACATCTGTAGAGGTCAGTAATGTATGGCTGTCGTTTTTTTGATTTTAATGAACTTTGCATTCATAAATAAACATAACATCAGTAAAAATTAAAAACAAATAAAAAATAATCATACACAGAAAGTTTGAGGCTTTTTGGTTTTATCTCATTAAGTAACTGTTATCAGGTAGTAATTGTTAATTTAAGTTTAACACATTGCCTGGAAACTTATATGGTGAAATTTTGATAAAATAATTTAGTACTCACTAAAAACACGGTACGTCGCTAGTGGTAGGAAAAATAATTTTTAGAGGTTACTAGTTTATTTGGTTGCCTGTGATATGCATATACAGGGTGTTTTCTAATTAATCTAAAAAATTAAAAAATCGTTAGAAAACGGCTTAAGGCGGGCTCTCTCGGCAACCGTTTGATGAACAAGAAAAACTCAAAAGATCAGTTTTGTTGAAAAAGGATGGCCAGTCAAGAAGAAAATATATTTTCTTTAAAAAAGCAGTAGTGTACCATTTATGTTAAGCAAAATATCGATTTTTTTTTATTTTTAACACCCTGTAGATCAGAAAGGAAGTACTTTAGACCTAATGGTTATATATTTCTGACTCAAAAATCCACATTTATTTATAATAATTTATTAACGAACACAATTAAGTATGTCATTAATTAGTATATGGGCGGAAATTATGGTGTTATATTTAATTAATGGTATACTCTTTTATAAAGATTTAAATAGTTTTCTTTTTGCATACAAATGGGCTAGTAATACTATCGTTTTGCTAAAAACGATAATATTACTAGTCTGTACATTTTGTACATTTGCTGGTTTAAAAACAATCTAAAATGTCAATATTCCATGGATATATTGATAAATGAGGTCTAAATTATAAGAAAATGCATTTTCTACGAAAACTGGGAGGGATAGGTAAAAAATGGTATAATACAATTTGATAGACAATTTAATTGTGCATCTGATTCTCCTAAAATATACAGGGCATTCTATTTAAATTAAAGAAGTTACTGCCGTTTGAAACTAATAATTATTTAAAATAAATTTTTAGACACTCTGTATAAGGTAGTATTATTTTTATTATTGCAACACAATAACTGATCAATGAATAAACTTCATTAAATATTTAGTATTAAAAACATTGATACCCTTGGAGAAATGAAGCTTTAAAATTTTTACTGCAATTTCACAAAATTGAAAACATTTCAAAAACGGTAAGGTTTAAGTATAATAAACCTTAATCAAATTTACCTTTATTTTAATCGTAGAAACTAAAAATGTAATAATATACAGGGTGTTCCATTTAAAAAAATACAACTTTGATATTTTTTATTTATTTGGGACACTATGTATCTTGTAAAAATATTTTTAAATTGTAGCTCTAATAGTCCTTCAACGAACCCCAAATTTACAATTTGTAAAAATCTCATCGTTTAGCTACAATACTCCGTGTCGTATGTGGTGAACAACCCTGTATATTATTTTCTGATAAATTTAGGTTTTCCTAGTCTGTAGTAAGTAAAGTGATATTATTTTCCTCGATAGTAGGTAGTTATTTCTGCTTCTTCACTCCTGGGTATTTTTTGGGGTGGTTCATCACTCTACAAATTACAAAAAAATGTTACATTACGATTAATCAAAGTAAAGCAAACAAATTATTAAAATTATAAGTTTTGGTCACATTTTGGTTTTTTTAATACGACGACTTGAAATTCTAAAATTTTTGTAATTATTTGCATAAAAAAATCGATACCTATATTCTTATTCTATCTACAGTCACGCATGCATTATCTATACAGGTCTCTTACCTTCAGATATAGCAAATAAATGCTCTAATTTTCATTTTTTCAGAAACTCCTTTAAAGAATCCATATATCCTAAAATTTGTCCATAAAAAATGACATGTTATACGATATGCGTTTAAAAAGCAAATTATGCAAAATTCCAAGCGGAAAATTCCAAGCAACAAAACCCGTGCATACTATGATGTGCGACCTATGAAATGCGACGTGAGACTGATCGGACTGCCGACTGATTGTATATACCGTTCATCGTCATCGTCTTTCCGTGTCGTTATTATTTTTCATCAAAAGAGTATTTAGCTATTGGAAAAATGGCCATGTTTCTTGAATGAAGTACTTCCTAGCGTATTTTTGTTATTATCTTTAAACAAAGTAACTTGCACTTGGTTGAATGAAAATAGATTCATGAGAAATTTTCGAATTTTTCAAGAGAACAAGTTTTCTTGAGTTAAGAGAGTTTTTCTTCAGGCAAAATATTTTCTTTTACGCTAAAATAAATTCTCTTGCCACTAATTTTTTTTTCAAGAACGATGACGACTTTAGTTCAAGTCTATCTTTTTTATCAGTGTTCAAATGATTTAAGTCTTAAGTCTTTTACTTAAATCATTTTATTTCAAGTCGTCATTTTAGTAAAGACTTAAATCAATATAATGTAATTTTTAGTCCTTGTATGGAAGTTATTAAGTATGTCTTCTTGTGTAATTTAAGTCATTTTTATGACTTAAGTCTATATTTTTGATTTAAATCATGACCATCTTCGAGTTAAATCGGCAAAATGACATAAACCACTTAAAATAACTATAAATACAAACAACAACTACAAACACAAAAATATGTTTTTTTTATGAAATTTAACCGATTTTGTAGTACTTATTACCATTACAGTTTAGATGTCATCGAATACAAGTCTGTTAAAAAGTGGTCGATGGCATAAGCTAAGGACTGAAGGATTTTCAGATAGTCTTTCAATATATTCGAGATCAATTTCTTTCGTTCGTCTTTTTGGCTACATAACGGAGCGGAAATTCACTTGAAAGACAACAGACTCACTAACGCACGCGTAACACGACAAATAATTAAAACCGGTTCCGAAGAAGTAATACTTTATTTGCTAGTGGTATTCAGCATTTTTTATTCTGCTGCTTGGCTGCCGCCTAACAGTTTAAAAAGAAATGCCGCTGTTAAAATTTTACCATAAAAATATATAAAAACTTACGTCATTAAAACGATTTAAATCAAAAAAATACTTAAGTTTTCTGTGCGCTTGCAGCTCTGGACATAAGGACAAACCTCTTTGGATTGCATTAAAGTATAAATATTCCTTGTTATCGACTTGAACTTCCACTGATCTCGCGTAATACCCATAGGATTTTTTTTGGAGAGACGAATCCGCCATAGAGGTATACACATATCTCGACACATATTTACTCAGATTTTTTATGATATTAATTTGAAAGCCTTAAGCTTCATTCAGAACCTCGCAATTAATGGTTTCAATTAGCGTAGAAGTTTGTTCCTTTAATTTCAATGTAAGCATTCAGAACGTCAAAATTAGTGGTAGTCATTTTCGATTAAAAAAAAGTTAACAAACTTTTGACTTTTCCCAGGGCCGGCGGAAGGCAAATATTGAGACCGGGCGAGTACCCTATCTGCCCCCTCCCTCCCAATGTTATTATAATTCTCTTTTTCTCTTCTTTCAATACTATCCTTTAGCAACAACTAAGCATATTTTATGCTACTGTAACAATAGATTTTCACTTAAAGATACTTCAAAATTCTTCTTTTCTTTCAATCTTAGTCTGCGGTTGTTGTTTTTTGTATACCGGGTGCGTCTCGAATTGACTCACCCCTATAACTTTTTAATTTTTTCTACATAAAAAACGAGATTTGGTATGTTAGTATATGACATAAATTAGGATTAATTGACTATTCAGTTGTTTTTGGCCACTTCCTGTTTCACCGGAAATTACTACAAGTTTTGATTTTTAAATGGCACCTCGGTATATTTCTACTTTATTTGATAGAAAATGACACTCTGAGTAGAATGACATATCATATGTCAACTTTTGATATTTTTGTCGAAAAAACATTATATTTTAAATTTCAATCTAGAGTGCCATGGTTCTGTTAAAAACACTAATTTTTAAACAAGGAGCCTTGGAAAAATAGATTTGATCGTCTAATGTTTTTCGTGTCTTGTCCTGGCCGGTCCAAAAGATGCCAAATTCGTATTTTTAATCGAAAATGTCAAAAGATGACATATGTAATAAAGTAGAAATATACCGAGGGTGCCATTTAAAAATCAAAACTTGTAGTAATTTCCGGTGAAACAGGAAGTGACCAAAAACAATTAAATACGTAATCCTAATTTATGTCGTATACTAACATACCAAATTTCGTTTTTTTTTCTGAAAAATAAACAAGTTATAGGGGTGAGCCACTTTTGAAACGCACCCGGTATATAGAGTTATGAGAAATATAATTCCAACTTCGGAAGTCTCGTTCTGGTAAAAGTAATCTTTGAAAATATTAGTATTTAGTTTCAAGCAGTTGCATTATTTTTCTATAAGAATTTAAGAAAATTTTCTTTTCTTTTTCACAATCAATTATTTCGTGCACAATCAGTTTATGATCAAATACAGTTTTGTGGGCTTTAAAATGAGGTTCAGCCAGTGATTGAGATGCATTCCTTTGTCTTGCTCTAATGAGAAAATTCTACGATTCTGCTACCATTTTCCGTGTATTATTATACACATTCAATTGGGAAAATGAAAATCACCAAAAGATTGATATATTTTCCCACTACTGTTAATAAATTAATTTAACTAATGAGGCAAACTTATAAGCTTTTTTTTGGATAATAAGGATATCGATATATAATTTTAGGGTACATCAGCCATTAATAACAAATAAAAGGGTAGTAGAAAAAGTGCGATTTTGAGCAGTCAGTCTAAAGCTGTCAATTTTGCTGGCTCTTGACCCAAAACAGTTTGTTTAGAGAAAATTTATAAAAACAAGAATTATAGAAAGAAACGTAATTTACAAAAACTTAATAGCTTTTGAATTATAAGTAAAATACCGCGAACAAATCAGATTTATATTTTATTTATTTTATTTTGTTTAAGATTTTTCCACGAAAATGAATTTGCAAATCCCAGTTTCGTATAGAGTACCCAAAAAACATATAGAATGGAAGAAATTAAAACTATCCCAAAGCTTTCGTGCAAATAATTTTTTGAGCATAATTTCAGTAAACTATAATAGGATACGTCTAGTAGTGTTTATAATGTTTAGTCAGATATTCTTCCCTACGTGGTGTGGTAATTGGTAATATTTTAATGTGGAAATTGATAGTACCGATTAATTATTGATCTGGTCATTCGTTACTCTTTCATTAGATTACCGTTTTTAAATATTTTAGTTGCCGTCGTGGCGCCCCTCGTATACGGCGCCCCGGGCAGCCGCCCGGTTCGTCCGGCCCTTCCGCGGGCCCTTCCGCCGGCCCTGACTTTTCCACTAATTCAAATTCAAATTCAAATTTCTTTATTAGACCCCATTAAGTTTTACAGAATAATATTAGTATTAATAAATGTGTGTCTAAAGGGATCGCACCGCGATTAAAGAACCGATACAATGGCACAAAGTGCCAGAGTGGTGCGACCCCAAATACAAAATAGAAATAAATTAAATTACAAAAATCAACAGAATTAAAAAAATTAAAATTATATAAAAAAAAGTGAAAATATAATTTTATCAGGGACGAGCGGAGATAAGCAGAGAGGCATAATGAAACAGTGTAAAAACCGGTACAGCAACCAATGACGGGCACATCAGAAGAACAAGATCTCACTAATCAGTCGAAGAAATTATAATATTTACGAATTTAGTAAATGATTTTTAATTTGTTTTTTATAATCTGTAAAGGATTGAAATTTAAAGTTATTAGAAATATTATTCCACAAATGTGGCGCTATGAAACTGAAAGATTTTTGGAAGTTAGCTGTTCGGTGTTGAGGAATTTTAAAATAATGCACTTGTCTAGTCGAATGATCATGGTCAACGTAGTGAAACAATGAGAACAAATAGGGAGGCTGCTCTGTAGTTAAAATTCGATAAATGAATGTCATTAAATGAAATTGTCGTCTGTTAGTCATGGATAAAATAGATAAATTTTTAAGATGTGGCGTTATATGATCTCTAAAAGGAATGTTAAAAGAAAACCGTAGACACGAATTTTGAAGTATTTGGATTTTTCTAGAGAATCTAGCGTTTATGGATGTACCATAAACAACATCGCCATAATCAAATAAAGATAAAATAAGTGTGTCACATAATTGATACTTAGTCTTTGATGGTATATATTTCTTAAGAGACGAAAAATTCTTCAACCGTATATAAGCAGCCTTTAATTTAGTAGTTATATGTGCCTGAAATGAAAGCTTCGAATCAAAATAAACTCCAAGATTTTTAGTCTCTGTAACAATGGGTATCGCAACATTATCTATATGGATATTCATGTTACCAGCCGTATTTGTAATTTTGTTTATATCACTACCAAATACTATAACACAAGATTTACCGGCATTTAATTTCAAATTATGATCTAGAGCATATTTATTAATTTTATTAAGATCGTCGTTAAAATTTAACTGAAATTGTGCCAAATTATTAGTATCTATTCTGCAATAAATTTGAGAATCATCCGCATATTGCTGCAATTTAGAAAACTGTAATTCCTTATCCATATCAGCTACATATAACGAAAATAAAAGTGGTCCCAGAATAGATCCTTGAGGAACCCCAGAAATCATAGGAATATAACTAGATTTTTGTTTTAAACTACCCTGTTTCATGACAACACAATGTGATCTATCTTTTAAAAGGTTTTTTATCAATTCTAAAGAGCCGTCTGAAAATCCAAAATACTGTAATTTTGCTAGGAGCAATGAATGGTCTAGAGTGTCAAATGCTTTACTAATCTAGTAAGCTAAGACACGTCATATTTTTATTTTCTTGATTTGTTCTAATATCATTAACCAGCTTTAGTAAACAAGTGGTAGTGCTGTAGTTCTTACGAAAACCAGATTGGCATTCAGGTATTAGTTTATTTGAATCTACAAATGAAACAATTTGATTATGTAGATGTTTTTCTATAATTTTAGAAATTGCTGGCAAAATACTCACGGGTCTTAGATCGTTGTTATTTAAAGGTTTGGAAATTTTACAGAGAGGTGTTATAATAACTTTTTTCCATATTTCGGGATAGACATTGTCTAAAATAGAAGTATTAATTATATTTATTACCGCTTTACCACAGTAAGGCATGCACAGCTTTAGTGCTTTAATTGATAAATCATCTTCACCGACAGCATTAGACCGAATAGAATTTAATATTTGATGTAACGAAACCTCATCTATTAGTTTGAAATTTAGAACATTATTCCCTATTTTTTCATGCTTATTTTGTCTATAAAAATCTATTTTTTTATTTGATGTACTATTAATGCAATTCTGACAGTTCGAAAAAAAAATATTACGCTTCTTAATTATACTTCGAAATTTGCGAGGAATGTCATTTTGGCCTTTGATTATCATCCGTCGCGAGCAATTGTGGTTAGAAAGCTAAAGTTGACTGTTTTATAAGCTAAATATTAGGCTTTCTCTATGAATGTTCTCTGACTAACGGAAGCTGTTGTTCGGATATTCTATTAATTTTAATTGTGTTTTTTAAGCATTGTATATGATCGTAAACTGAAAAGTATAAAGTGTTATTGAAACCACTAATATATTTCACTAATTGCGAGGTTCTGAATGAAGCTTTAAATAAGCTTTTAAAATATTTTTATTATAGCATTATTTAGTTAAATATTTTAAGTTATAGCCAAAAAAAACCTGCATGTTCTCATTAAATGTCATTCAAATAATACAGAATTCGTGTTAGATCTAAGGGACCACTCTGTATATAGCTGGACCGACAACTCTCCAATTTAAAAATACGTATATTGATGTTTATGTTCTGCCTCGACACAGAACGTCGTTTGGATACATATGTCACTTAATCCCGACGATTATCCGGCTTGTTATCTCGACGACATCCACCTGGTTGTCGCCTGTTATGGACCAATTAGGTCTGCAAGAAAGAGGGTATTAAAAATTTGCTTTCTCCGAACCTCCTATTGTCGGAACTAAATGGAAAGCTATCGTGCGTTGAAAATGTTTTCTGACTTTTAAATGTGACACTCTTTATTTGTTGCTATTTGTTCGATATTCTTGAATTTGCTAGAATATACTAAACGTCAATGTGTTAAAGAAAAAGATTTAAATAAACACATACAATTTCTATCAATGGATTTATATCTTTAGAACAACAAAAAAATATGTTCAATTTGGATTTTTTTTTTAGTTTTTAGTTAAAAACCTTAATTTCTCAATAATGTGGCAACATACGTAGTAGATTAAATTTACCAAAAATAAAATCCAGAAAAAAAACCAGTGGTTCTTAAAATTTAACCAAAAAATATATTTTTTAAATTTTCAAAGTAAAATGACTTGGTTATTTTGGAGTTATTTGAAAAACGGAAAAGAGTTAATAAAGATAAAGTGAGAATATGTTTCTTTTATCGAGATCTACCAGCCCTAAAAATATTTGCACTTATTTAAGAGTCACGTTGTATAATCAATAATATAGTACTTACCCAACTTTTGTTACCCTGCCTAAGAAGGCCCACGCATCCCGGTGTGACGACTATCGAATGATAAGCTTAATTTCTCATGTGCTAAAGATCTTTCTACGAATCATACACACGTGTATATACAGGAAATGCGAACCAGTTTGGCTTCAGGAATGCGTGGGGACCCGTGAAGCACTGTTTTCGCTTAACATACTTACACAGAGGGCACGCGACATGAACATAAATATATATGCCTGCTTCATAGACTTCCGTAAGGCTTTTGACTGCGTGCAACACCAGAAAATGGATGAGATCCTGAGAGCCACGGGTGTGGACGAGGGAGATCTGAGAATTGTAACTGAGCTCTACTGGCATCAAACGGCCCAAGTAAGGGTGGAGGACCGCCTGTCGGAAGAAATGGTTATAGGGAAAGGCGTCCGACAGGGTTGCATATTATCACCCCTGCTCTTCAATTTATATTCGGAGGTGATCTTCACGGAAGCCCTTAGATTTTAGAATAAGTGGGAGGGGAGTTAATCTCTGCGACCTTAGAGATCTATTGTGTCCCCCTTTCTTGAGTTATAACTCATCATACAGTCCCAGGACTTCCTACGGAGACCCGTGTCATTCACAGTCGAGGAACTACGACCCAGGCCGGGTAGACGAAACGGTAGCTTGTGTCGCCTGTTGGGTTTAGAGGTAGGAGGTAGGCTCCCGACCCTTGGAGTAGGTGGTAACTTGTATGCCACTTGCGGAGGATGGTCTCACGCAAGTGTCAGCCACCTCTCCTGTAGTTCTCTTTGGGTTTGGCCCCTTGGAACTTTCATTGTTACTGTTCCCAGTGTTGCTAGGGGATTTCCCCACAGCTTCACCGGTGATGTTTTTATTACTATTATTACCAGATCTCATAGTGTTCCCATGAGTCGCTAGGGACAGTCGGTCCACTTCTACAGAGCTCCGCATGTAGAAGTAAGGGGTAAAATACAATGGGGTGCCCCCCGATGCCCCAAGGTTGAAGCTGTCCGTAGCCCCGCCCGGTATCGTTATATGTCTTGGTGCAATTCCCTGGCCACGACACTACGTGGTGAGGCTTCTTTTCTGAGGCTTCTCTTCTGAGGCAGTGAGATGCTTCTTAGACCAAGCCAAGTGCTAGGGGGGATTCCCCCCAGCACCTGATCAGGAGCTTCCCCACCAACGACAAGGTCTTGCATCTCCTAGGGGAAGTTGCATCTCCTAGGGGAAGACGGAAGCCCTTAAAGATATGCACGATGGAGTCAAAATCAATGGAACCATAATTAATAACATCAGATATGCCGACGATACTGTCATCATTGCTAGTAGCTTACCTAAACTCCAACAGTTATTGGACAGTGTCGTGGAACATAGCGCACGTTATGGGTTGCTTATGAACAGTGCAAAGACGAAACTTATGGTTTACTCAAAAACACCAATACAAGCCACTCTTCAAATAAGCAATAACATGATTGAACAAGTGTCATCCTTTAGATATCTGGATGCACTTGTAAATGAAGGGTGTGATCCGAAAAAGGATCTGTCACGGATTGAACAAGCTAGGACTGCTTTTTTCAGTATGAGGAACCTTTCGGTATGAGGAACCTCGACCTATAGAACTCCGACTGCGAATAAGCATTGATTGTTATATATTCCCAATTCTCCTCTATGGCTGTGAGAGCTGGACTCTCAGGCCGCTCATAGAAGCCCGCATCGAGGCTTTTGAGATGTATTTGTACAGGAGAATACTACGAATATCCTGGCTGGATAGAAAAACCAACACTGAAGTACTCAGAGCTATGCAGAAGGGCAAAGAACTCCTTACAACTATCAAGGAAAGAAAAATCCAATATATTGGGCATATCATGAGAGGAGATAAATACGAAATGTTACGTCTTATAATTGATGGGAAAATCGACGGAAAGAGGTCAGTCGGAAGAAGACAGAACTCCTGGCTTAAAGACCAACAGTCCAAATTTTCAGGGATGCCATCTCCCGAGTCACAATTGCCAATTGGATCGCCAACCTCCGAAGGGAGACGGCGTGCTAAGAAGAAGAATAGTACTTAGATTTTTTAATAGAGAACTTAAATTTTTTCTATATCTATAATGAAAAGTTACAGGTGGGTCAAAAGTGTCGTGAGTTACTTCGAAAAAAGAATGGTACAACTATGTACTTAACTGTGATATACGGTAGATATAGATAAATGTGATAGGTACTAAACCTATTCTGTAAAAAATGCATATATAATAGCTCTAAAAGCCTAAAAGGCTCATGGCTTGATTGGTTATCATTCTCCATTTGTTTGTGTCTTTCGCCTTTATTCTCCACCCATCCACTCTTATCCTTATCGAGTCCTCTTCGACATCCTTTTTCCATCTGGTTCTCGGTCTACTCCTCCTTTTTTTTCCGCCTATTTCACGTTTCATTATCATACTAGGAATTCTTGCTTCAGCCATTCTTTCAATGTGTCCCAGCCACCTCAGTCTTTGTGCTCTTGCTACTCCCGTTATACTCGGTGCGCGATATAGTTGCTTTAATTCTTCATTTGTTCTTCTGGTCCATATGTTGTATATCTTCATTCCTCCAAAAATCTTCCTCAGTATTTTTCTTTTCCAAATCTCTAGCTTCGAACTTTCCATTGCATTGAATGTCCACGTTTCACATGCATACAGCACTATTATTGGTCGTATCATTCTCTGGTACATTCTGATTTTTAAGCTTCTAGAGATGTTCTTACTCTTAATAATTTTCTGTAGTGCGCTAACACATCTATTCCCTGTCATTATTCTTGCCATAATTTCTTGAGTTACATTTGGTTTCCTTAGAAATACGGCTTCTAGATATTATGTGAATGTATCCACTTCCTAAAACTGGTATCGTTTTCCTCTCTCAGAATCTATTTGTAGGCATATTCCCTTCAAAATCCCTATCTGACCACTCCATAAATTTCGTTTTCTTCTCATTGAACACTAAGCCTACTTTTTGCGCTTGATTTTGAATACATGTAAAAATATTTTTTATAATATAAAAATCAACATTAGAAACATTAAAATAAACTTCAATATAGCTTTATTTTACTGATTTTCTTTTCGTTGCTAAGGAAATGGATAATAAAAGCGAATTAGAGGAAAGTCCAGTGTACTGGCTAGCTTTTCCTTAACAAGGGTTTTATATTACACGTTTTTCCTAACAGCGAGGAGAGAAAACAGAAATATAACTCCAACAAAATATGAATAGGACAAATAAGATGATGTTCAGAGTATACACAGTGGGATTTGGTGACTTTATTGATGACTTATACGGATTTGTATTTGGTTTTATTTTTTTTTTCACTTTATTTCACCCTAATACATAAATTAATTCTGTCTAAAGCAAACAAATCCATTACATTAGGCCCTGCGGGTGTTTTTACATTAATGCTTATTCAGCTATATTTGGTATAAAATTCCTTTGAGATTGTACCCGCATGGTCAAGATACCAAAATCGTGAGAATATTTGTTATTTCACTTTACGTCAGATATTTGATTAAATATGAAAAGCTTTATAAATTAATGAGTAAAATCGTCTTTATGGAATTTAATTGCTGAATTATTTATAACTTATTTGTATATAACTTTTCCTAAAACATTATTTTTCCCATTAGAATCCAGTCTCCTGAGCATTTTTTCTTTGATTCATATCAAAACATGCCTCGGTTAATTTTTTGCCACCGACATTTTGCAATTTTTTCAGCTGCGTCATTAGTTTATGATGTTATTTTTTAATATCACGAGGTGACATTGTTGACTATTGTTACGTCATATCGACACTGATTAGAACTTTATATTAAGAATTACAGAACGTTAAAAAAATAGCGATACAGGCTTGCTTTTAATAAACATTAGTAACATTAACAGAACTAAGAATATTAAAAAAAATAACTGCCATAACTAAGTGTACAAACAAACAAAGAAATTGTAAAAAATACTCTAATACTTTGTATTGCCTCCCGCGGCTGCTATAACTGTCTCTACCTATATGTCGGTTCATACTGTTAATGAAGCTGCAAATATATTGTGTTATGTTTTCCCATTCTTGTTCAAGGACCAAACGAATATTCATAATTTCGGCCATTTTAACAAGATCAATGACTTTTTCACAATCTTCGACAATAAGAATCATATTCAATAGTACACAACAATCACCAAAGCCACCTCGTCATTATGAAGAATCACATAAAAAAATAACGATAATTGGAAAATTTTGCAAAATGTTTGTGGCTAGTTCATTTTGCTCTTAAAGATTAACCAAGGCATTTGTTGACATGAGTCAAAAAACTAAATATTCAGGAGACATGGTTCTGACCGAAAAATAATGTTTTAGGAAAATTTCCTCACGAAATTATTGCACAGGGTGTTTTAAAGATAAGGTAAAAAACAACTCCTTGTTCTCATTTGTGCCAAATACACGTGGGTATTTAAGCTGTCAATAATCGCGGTGGAATTAAGTGTTGTTAAGTGTAAAGCTGCGGTTTTAGGTAGAGTTGCTAATCGTCCTCTATTCCAGAGGACATTCCTCTTTTTGATCTCACTGTCCTCTTTTCTCTCGCCTATTGAAAAAGTCCTCTTTTTTACATGCCAAACACAAAATCTAAAAAATATTTGTCTTTCGCCACCATGTGATAAAAATTGTTAATCTGTTTCTTTCGCTACTGCCACTAGTTTGCATAGAAAAGAAAATGAAGAAATATTTATGTACAAGAAATATTTATGTTTATTTACTGTTAGATTATGTTTAAAAAAAATTGTTGGAAATAGTTTGTTTTATTTTAACAAGATTTGTGTATAAATATTTTTAAGAAAGCAAGACCATCAATCGCATACCATTTACATAACTTTTTGGTAAATTCTAGACATTTTGGCGACATATCAAAAAATGTTTCTCTTATGCCTCCTTTTTACCGTCTCGTCCTCTATTTTTTATTTTGAAAGTTGGCAACCCTAGTTTTAGGTAAAGTGATAAAATAACGCTCTAACCTAATTATACAGGGTTGTTCACCACATACGACACGGAGTATTGTAGCTAAACGATGAGATTTTTACAAATTGTAAGTTTTGGGTTCGATGAAGGACTATTAGAGGTACAATTTAAAAATAATTTTACAAGATACAGAGTGTCCCAAATAAGTAAAAAATATCAAAGTTGTATTTTTTTAAATGGAACACCGTATATTGTAACACTGTATATTATTACATTTTTAGTTTCTACGATTAAAATAAAGGTAAATTTGATTAAGATTTATTATTCTTAAACCTTACCGTTTTTGAAATATTTTCAAAAATTTTAAGGCTTCATTTCTCCAAGTGTATCAAAGTTTTTAATACTAAATATTTACTGAAGTTTATTTACTGATCAGTTATTGTGTTGCAATAATAAAAATAATACTACCTTATACAGAGTGTCTAAAAATTTATTTTAAATAATTATTAGCTTCAAACGGCAATAACTTGTTTAATTTAAATAGAACACCGTGTATATTTTACGTGAATCAGATGAACAATTTAATTGTCTATCAAATTATATTATACCATTTTTTACCTATCTCTTTAAGTTTCCGTAGAAAATGCATTTTCTTGTAATTTAGAACTTATTTATCAATATACCCAAGGACTATTGACATTTTAGATTATTTTTAAAGATGTACCAAATTTTTAAAGAGTACAGATACTAATATTGTCGATATAATTCGTTTATTTCATTAAAAAATAAAAAAACTGTTTAAATATTTGTTAAAGAGGACCAATTAATATGATTCCAGTATTCAAACTACATTAACTGACTCTTTGCGTTGATTAATAATAATTGCTCCAAATACTAAAAAACTGAATTTTGTATGGGCATTAGACAGTGTGATAAAAAGTAACACCTTAAAAAATGATATTTCATTTTTTAATAAATGCTTATTTATAACAACAAAGGCTTTAATTTGATAACTTATTATTATATTGATTTCTGACTCAAAAATCCACATTTATTTATAATAATTTATTAACGAACACAATTAAGTATGTCATTAATTAGTATATGGACGGAAATAATGGTGTTATATTTAATTAATGGTATACTCTTTTATAAAGATTTAAATAGTTTTCTTTTTGCATACAAATGGGCTAAAAATATTATCGTTTTGCTAAAAACGATAATATTACTAGTCTGTACATTTTGTACATTTGTTGCTTTAAAAACAATCTAAAATGTCAATATTCCATGGATATATTGATAAATGAGGTCTAAATTATAAGAAAATGCATTTTCTACGAAAACTTGAAGGGATAGGTAAAAAATGGTATAATACAATTTGATAGACAATTTAATTGTGCATCTGATTCTCCTAAAATATACAGGGCATTCCATTTAAATTAAAGAAGTTATTGCCGTTTGAAGCTAATAATTATTTAAAATAAATTTTTAGACACTCTGTATAAGGTAGTATTATTTTTATTATTGCAACACAATAACTGATCAATAAATAAACTTCATTAAATATTTAGTATTAAAAACATTGATACCCTTGGAGAAATGAAGCTTTAAAATTTTACTGCAATTTCACAAAAATTGAAAATATTTCAAAAACGGTAAGGTTGAAGTATAATAAACCTTAATCAAATTTACCTTTATTTTAATCGCAGAAACTAAAAATGTAATAATATACAGGGTGTTCCATTTAAAAAAATACAACTTTGATATTTTTTATTTATTTGGGACACTCTGTATCTTGTAAAAATATTTTTAAATTGTAGCTCTAATAGTCCTTCAACGAACCCCAAACTTACAATTTGTAAAAATCTCATCGTTTAGCTACAATACTCCGTGTCGTATGTGGTGAACAACCCTGTATATCGATCTATCGGAGTACCGTTTTCTAATATTAGGTAAGTTTGTTACTTTCAATCTGAATTTTCGAAGTCGTTTTTAAATTTTTCTAATTTAAATTTTTCTAATTGGATGTGTCAAGACATGGCGTCGAACAAGCTAAGATCCGGGCAGTTGCTTGGTATTATTTTTTTTTTAAATTTCAAAGTTAAGAATAACTCGGTTATTATTAATTTATTTTAAAAATAATAAAGAGAAAATACATTTCTTTTAGCTCAGATCTAATACACCTCAAAACACTTGCACTTATGTCTGGGACACCCTGTATAATTCAGTAAAGATAAAGACAATGGAAGTTTGATATCATATTTTTTTCGAACATTTAATTGTTTTCAACTTCAAATCAAGCTATTTCTTCAGTTTTCCCATTAAATAAACCCTCTACCTCACTTAAAGGAAGGTGCACACGCTCCCCGTATACGGTACTTCCTAATTAAAATAATTAAAAACGCCGAGGGCGCGATAGTTATCCTCAATAGGCCCGCATCCGCGCCAGACTCGCACTCGAAACGTTTGCCCCGTTCCCTTATTTGTTAATTCGCTGTTATTTCCAAAACACCCCTATTTATTCAATTGGACTAAAGTGGTCCACGGAAATGGGCTCTGATGGTAGTTTTGACCGGCATGTCGAAGGTCGATTCGATGGACTCAATTTGGTCAGGCCGAGCCGTGTCGTGACCGTTGGGTGTGAGCTTTGGGGTAATTTACTTTAATTTTATTCCACTACGGTGTAATGTTTGTCTAGACTAACTGAATTAAATTGGAGTCGGTTTTTTAAGAGGAGAAATGTAAATTTAATTGCACCTATGGGGGAACCAAGGGACAGACTGGGCTCTTACCAGTGTATGATTTATTCAGTAAAAAAATTATAGATGATGTTTTTGTGTATTTACATAATAGGCCAATCAAATTAGAGAGGTCACTTGAAAAAAAATGGAATTAGAAAGCTAATTATTGAAGTGAAACTTATTTACGCGTAGAAACTTATTAATTACGTAGATGTGGTTCTTCGAGCATCATTTTTTCATGATATTTTGATGACGTTTCGTGCTCTACGAAACCCCATCATCCAGGGGCGGCTTGTCCTATGAGGCAGATGAGGCAGTGCCTCACCAATACATTTGAAAAATTACACGTATTAATCGATACATATTTAATCACAATTTTAGATTTATTCCCTATTTACATCAATAATAATTGTATTTTTTAACCGTCATTCTACAATAAATTACGTCGATGGTATTCCTTTAAACGCGCTCCCTTTCCCATATGCGACAAACTCGACGATGTATATCCATCTCATTTGTTCTTTAAGAAGTATATGTGCAGAGGTTTGCCTCTCGCCTTTCCTGGTCTAGCGTATTGTGGTATATCGCACTGCCGGAGCGACAGCGTTCACTGGAATCTTAACTCTATAGAATGAAAAGAAAAAGCATAGGCAAAACCTTTAGTTGAAGAGAGATAAAATGTATGGAGTAGTAGCGCGTAAAAAGACCGTATTGAGACGAGTCTCAAAAGTAAATTTGAACCGAAAAGCCGTTCGTTAAAAATATGTATCACTTCCCGATCAGCCCGATAGATTTTAGGCGACAGGCTGAAAATGCAGAATTGCATTATTTGGGAATTTGGCTTAGTTTGAATCAGAGTTTGAATTAATTCTGCCGGTAATTACACTGTTTGGTCTCTAATTGATTAATATCTACGTTTTTTAATGTGAATTGCATGTTTAATTACTCTTTTTACTGATTATTGTACATATTAAGTAAATACCTAAAAAGTGGACAGTGACTTATTGTTGATTGATATGATGATTTAGAGGGACCATGGATCATCGGAGGACTTCCCCAGGTAAAGTTTTTCGAATCATTTCTAGATAAATTGTGTATAGTCAAAAAGTAAAGCGACCTGTTACAGATTTCGTTTTGTTTTATTTTTATAGGACGGGTGGAAAAAACAAAATTTTACCATACAGAGTAAAATATAAGAGAAAATATCCTGAGGTCGCTTTGATAAAAATTTACTGTTGCAATAGCCTTATGTAATAGGTATAATACTGCGAGTTATATTACATAAGGCTATTTCCGCAACTGCTAAAAATTTAGAAATATTTTAAATACAAAAATGTGCGCTTTTTAAGTCTGTAGGTATCTAAAATACTAAAAATAATATACAGTGTGTATTGCGTTTAAAAAAGACTGAGATATAGCATTATAATATTGCAATGTTGGCCGCGCCATAAAAAAATCCCTGTGAATGTGAATTTTTCTCGGATTTCTTTTTTTATCCTACATACCTCGCTATATTATACGTACTTCAGCAATTATATATCAATAAGTTAAATTCTCTCTAGGTTTTTACCACTTTTTAAAAGATGAAATTTTTCAAATATGAATTATCATGGAAATCCCGCATATATAGTGCTTCAAATAAATGAATAGTGTGATGTATGCTGAATTTTATGCTGAACCCAATTCCGTACAGAAAAATAGTAATGCGATTGCAATTTAAAAGAAAATATTTTTTTAGGATATGTACTTTTTAGCCGACCATACCAATAGGTATGGTAGGCTATTAGGATCGGCAAAAAAAAGTTTTTTTAATTTCACTCAAAATGAGTTATTTGCGTCATAAATGACCTAAATACAAAATATTTTCGTGGTGTCTGTCTGTCTGTCCGTCTGTCCGTCTGTAACACGATAACTCAAAAACCGCTGAACCGATTTTAACCAAATTTGGCACAAAAATACTATGCCACCCGAGAATCTTGCCATTTTTTTATTGGGATCGGGCGTTGGTAAGGGGGTATAGGAGGGGGTTAAAAATTTAAAAAAATCGTAACTCCAAAATTACAGTAGCTAGCGAAACGCGGTTTTCAAATTAAGATTAGGAATAATATTTGCAACAAAATTTGTAATAACATCAGAATCAGCCAAAGTCGCAGTTTTCGAGATATTAACATATTTTAGTATGGGCGGTTATTCGTGCCTCCCGGCGCCAATTTTTTTTATATAGAACTTCCTCGTACTAATGGCCACCCTAAACTTTAGAATTTGGAATGAGTGGGAGGGGGGTTAATCACTGCGACCTTACAGATCTATTGTGTCCCCCTTTCTTGAGTTATAACTCATCATACAGTCCCAGGGCTTTGACAAACGCCAGTATCTGGGACGGTTTTATAGAGGGTAGTTCTCTATCTCCAATATCAGTCGTAGAAACTTTAAAAAAAAAACGAGATCGGTTTTTCGGCCTAACTGGACTCCTCCCCAGACCATAACTGTTCCACCTCGATAAGGGTGCACTTCCTGAACATGATCAAACCGAATAAGATTTCCCGGTTCTCTCCATACCCTAAGCCTTCTCGAATCTAGATGAATTCCAAAGCGTGACTCATCCGTGAAGAGAACATTGGCCCATTGTTCATTCGACCACTGAACATGATCTTGAGCCCACAAATATCGTACCTCTCGATTTCCTCTCGTTAAGGGTTGAGCTCTCCAGGAGCGTCTGCTTCTTAAGTTGACCTCTCTTAATCTATTGCGAAGAGTGTCAGGACTAACGGTTACATTATGTGTTTCCTGGAGAATTAAACTAAGCTCTTGCGCTGTAAGAGTCGGACGGCGTCGAGCTTTTAATTGTAAAAATGATCTTGCTGAGTCGATGATAATGCGATGTCGCCCTGTGTGCCTTTCAGCAACATCACCACTTTCACGGTAGCGTGCACTTAATCGCGATATTACACTTTGTGTTGTATTTAATGCTCTAGCTACGTCGATTTGGCGCATTCCAGCTTCGAGCATATCCATTGCCCTTAGCATTTCGTCTCTGTTAAGATGTCTACGCTCCATAATGTCGTTTAATACTAAACAGAGTTATTTGAATGAATTCTGGCCAGTTATCATAAAACACATAGCCAGTACAGGTTAAATTCGAACAATTGATGCTGGGTGCTTTTTATACATTTGACAAAAAATGCACAAACACTTCTGCAAATATCCCAAATTTAGAAATAACTAGTGTGACTACTTCGTTTCAATCGAGGTACAAAGAATCGGCCTACAAATATGTGGTTGTTTATTCAAAACATTTATTTTTAACTTTAATAAAATGATATCCCTAGATTTTTCCGGTGTGTGTATATAGGAAATCTGCCCGCGGCTTTTTTTGACTCGCACTCAGGGATCGATTTGGTGGCGAATCAAAATAATTCACCTAAATTTTTAGCTCTTTAACTCGAACGGTTTTCGAGATTTTCAAAAACCGGTTTTTTCAATTTTACTTTTATTTTGTAGTAAAAGTCAAAAATTAATTAATGATGAGTTTTTTCTAATTCTTAGAAGTCAGAAGTCAAGACATGAAAAAAATATGATCATGATTCTTAAACGAAAAGCAGATTTTTAGCGGAGGAAAGAAAATTAAAATCTTCATTTTTTTTGACCTTTGTGAAATATGTCACTCACATATTAATCGTCAGAAAATGTCTTTTATACTTCTTTACACTCAGGAATCTTTTAAAAAATTTTAAAGTGGTGGAACAATATGAAAAAAGTTAAAACTCATATTTTTTTTCTAAAATCTTCTGTTTTAATTAACTTACATTTTTTAGTTTAAAAATTGCGTAAAATATTTTTTTCAAATTCAAAATGATATTGATTAATTATTCTGCCGTTTTTCTTGTAAAACTTTTAAAGAGGAAGGTTTAAGAAAGTCATATATAAATTTGTGAAAATTTGAATTGATATCTTTAAAAGTTTACACTTATCGAAAACTAACATCAGACTTTTGCCCCGCCTTACTCTATATATAGTCTCAATATAAATGTACTAAAATTACTAATGGGTTAGTTGCAATTTAATACATACAACAATGAAGACTAGTTTATTGTTAGACTACCTAAATAAGTAAAATTTTGGAGGAACATGATTGCTGGTTACTGAAAATCCCAGTAGATGGAGTTATAATAGCGTCAGCTTCACGCGAATTTTCGAAAAACCCACTCTTTACTTTATCATTGCGTAGCAATATGATTGAAAATTTGTAATAAGCAATATCATTGTGAATTTGAAGTAAAAAAATATGTTTTACAATCTTTTTTAAACTAAAAAAATAAGTTACCTAGCTAAAACAAAAGATTTTAGCTACCAGCACTAACCATTAAGATACCACCACTTCAAAAAATCGATCCCCTGAGTGCGAGTCAAAAATGGCGCGGGGGCAGATTTCCTACATTAATCCGGCTATATCCTTTGGTATGTCCATAGATTGGACCAAGGTCAACTTGACCGTGTACGACACGCGTCACTGTGACAGTTAGTTTTGACTTAAGGAACGTCAAAAGTGTATGTCGTCCGATCGCCACCAAATTTGGTAGGTAGACTATGTGAACGACTGTGCACACATTCCCACCTTGCAAAGTTCGATACGACGTTTCGTTTACATCTTCATCAGGGTTAGGTTATAATTGGGGACGGACTACAGAATGACGCCCTTGACGTTTCGAACCGATGCCTCCAAATGGACGAAATCATCAGGATTTTTCTTAATTATAGGTCGATTGGAACCAAACTCGTCATGTGGATAGAGGTACCCGAATAGAGTGCACAGACTTCAAGCATTTTTATGAAAGTGAATCTAATTATTTATTAATTTTTAATTTATTACTTTTCCAAACATGTCCTTCAAATCCTTCAATTTTATAGCTGTTAGAATTAAGAAGTTTCACTTCAAATATGCGTACATTAGTGCACACACAATTATTGTGGGATATTGACTCCCAATTTTTTTTCCCGTTAATATATTTTTTTATTTATTTCAGACTAATCGCAGACCTCCCTCCTAGGTTCCCTTACCCCCGACCGTGCTCCCAAACTTCCTCGATCGTGAAATCCGCGGGGACACAATCGACGGGAAAGAAACAAGAAGTTCCCATCATCGTTTGGACGTTTTCGAGTACATCTCTAATCGAGCGATTTGTTTTTCTGTGCGATTACGCACCGTTCGATCTCGCACCGTTGCCGTCAAACAATCGGGCCCATTGTGACGCAAACAATACGCCCAGAGGGCAGGAGTGGGCCGGTAATATTTGGCTTTTCGGCGCGGTGGCGGTTCAGCCGCTGGAAAGTGCTCAAACAATGGAGCCGATTAACGACAGACGAATTGGCGATGTCTATGAGTGCAAATAAGGCGGTTTTGCGCACATTGAATTGAGTCGATTAGGTTTTAGTTGATTGTAGTTTGATTATTTGTTTAACACTGTGAAAGTGCACCGTTTGATGTGGTAATGGGGGGCGGTTAGTTGGAGATATCAAGGGAAACAAGACGCTGGGAAGCAGACCCGGTCCAAAAGGGTGTTTTCATACAAGGCAATTTTTTCACGTTTTATACAGTGTGGTCGAGGAGCTTGTCTTCGGCTGAGGTACCCTTGAAATGGAGACTGGAGCATCAGTCTTTATTCGTAGCACCTCTTTAACTTAACCTCTTTGACTAAAAGTTTATTTGGTTAGGATCTACTGATTAACATGTATACTAAGATGGGTAAAAAAATCGACATGTTTTTTACTTTATACTCTGAAAAAAAGATTGGTAAACACCTCAAAAAAATCCCCTCTATGGATGAGCTCTTAATGTTAATAAGAAGGTCCTCCACCTTTCAGTTTTCTCTTTTTTCCTTTATTAGTAGAAAGAAAAGCCATTCGAGCCATTTCTGGCTCCAATTCAATCAGCAATCGACACGAAAGAGAATTAAAAAATATTGACTCAAAACTGACAACTAAAGAGACAGCTTTATTTATTTGACAAATGACTCGTAATAAATTTCTGAATATTTTTTAAAACGTAACTCGCTATGAAAAAAAAATATTGTTTTATACACGACGATAAAATTGCATTATCGTCTCCCGAAATTAATTCACTCGCGTATAAAATCAAAAATTTAACAAGATTCTAGGACCACTCTATATTCAAAACACATCAAAATATTACCCGTACGAAAACAAGACTGGATTATATTCGTCAGGTTCGGCTCGAACTGAAACATTATCCCGTCCCATCCCAACCCAGATTGTTTCCATTATTTAAACCTAAGGGATTAAGGTTGTCGTCGGTTCTTCCACGAAACATCACCCACAAATCGGGGCCGCGGGAAGCCAAACCAAAAAGCGATGCTCCTTGTTCTCAATGGTTATTTATTAGTGTTTTTGCTTGCCGCTACATCTTGTCTAACGAACGGCCTACGGACCAGTTAATCCCGGGCTTCCTGTGATATGTGGATGTATAAACATATCATTGACGTGACGGAGTGATATGGGATGGTTTCGGTGACAGTGCGGTAAATTTCACTAAGCTCCTTAAAAAAATATACAAAAGATATTTAGAAATTTGTTTCCAATTTATATCGAATTATGACAGTTCTAAATAACCACCAGAAACAGTTTTAGAAATCCTTAATCCTAGTCTGTGCCAATAATGTTATAGGGCTTGTTTCTCTCTACAGTTTCCTGTCTCACAAAGTACTGTTTGTGTCGGGGAAGGGATCATAGTTTCATAGGTGTCGATTTTTGAAATAAATCAGTACATGTATATTATTTCGTATATTTTTCATTTTATGGAAAGCACTGTTTATTAAAATGTTGTATCCTATGTTATAGGGCTTCTTTCTCTCTACAATTTCCTGTCTCACAATGTACCGTTTGTGTCGGGGAAGGGACCATAGTTGTCGATTTTCGAAAGAAATCAGTACATGTATATTATTTCGTATATTTTTCATTTTATTGGTTTTATGGAAAGCACTGTTCATTAAAATGTTGTATCCTATGTTATAGGGCTTGTTTCTCTCTACAATTTCCTGTCTCACAATGTACCGTTTGTGTCGGGGAAGGGATCATAGTTTCATAGGTGTCGATTTTTGAAAGAAATCAGTACATGTATATTATTTCGTATATTTTTCATTTTATGGAAAGCACTGTTTATTAAAATGTTGTATCCTATGTTATAGGGCTTCTTTCTCTCTACAATTTCCTGTCTCACAATGTACCGTTTGTGTCGGGGAAGGGACCATAGTTGTCGATTTTCGAAAGAAATCAGTACATGTATATTATTTCGTATATTTTTCATTTTATTGATTTTATGGAAAGCACTGTTCATTAAAATGTTGTATCCTATGTTATAGGGCTTGTTTCTCTCTACAATTTCCTGTCTCACAATGTACCGTTTGTGTCGGGGAAGGGATCATAGTTTCATAGGTGTCGATTTTTGAAAGAAATCAGTACATGTATATTATTTCGTATATTTTTCATTTTATGGAAAGCACTGTTTATTAAAATGTTGTATCCTATGTTATAGGGCTTCTTTCTCTACAATTTCCTGTCTCACAATGTACCGTTTGTGTCGGGGAAGGGACCATAGTTGTCGATTTTCGAAAGAAAACAGTACATGTATATATTTTCGTATATTTTTCATTATATTCATTTTATGCAAAGCACTGTTCATTAAAATGTTGTATCCTATGTCATAGGGCTTGTTTCTCTCTACAATTTCCTGTCTCACAATGTACCGTTTGTGTCGGGGAAGGGATCATAGTTTCATAGGTGTCGATTTTTGAAAGAAATCAGTACATGTATATTATTTCGTATATTTTTCATTTTATGGAAAGCACTGTTTATTAAAATGTTGTATCCTATGTTATAGGGCTTCTTTCTCTCTACAATTTCCTGTCTCACAATGTACCGTTTGTGTCGGGGAAGGGACCATAGTTGTCGATTTTCGAAAGAAAGCAGTACATGTATATATTTTCGTATATTTTTCATTATATTCATTTTATGCAAAGCACTGTTCATTAAAATGTTGTATCCTATGTTATAGGGCTTGTTTCTCTCTACAATTTCCTGTCTCACAATGTACCGTTTGTGTCGGGGAAGGGATCATAGTTTCATAGGTGGCGATTTTTGAAAGAAATCAGTACATGTATATTATTTCGTATATTTTTCATTTTATGGAAAGCACTGTTTATTAAAATGTTGTATCCTATGTTATAGGGCTTCTTTCTCTCTACAATTTCCTGTCTCACAATGTACCGTTTGTGTCGGGGAAGGGACCATAGTTGTCGATTTTCGAAAGGAAGCAGTACATGTATATATTTTCGTATATTTTTCATTATATTCATTTTATGCAAAGCACTGTTCATTAAAATGTTGTATCCTATGTTATAGGGCTTGTTTCTCTCTACAATTTCCTGTCTCACAATGTACCGTTTGTGTCGGGGAAGGGATCATAGTTTCATAGGTGTCGATTTTTGAAAGAAATCAGTACATGTATATTATTTCGTATATTTTTCATTTTATGGAAAGCACTGTTTATTAAAATGTTGTATCCTATGTTATAGGGCTTCTTTCTCTCTACAATTTCCTGTCTCACAATGTACCGTTTGTGTCGGGGAAGGGACCATAGTTGTCGATTTTCGAAAGAAAGCAGTACATGTATATATTTTCGTATATTTTTCATTATATTCATTTTATGCAAAGCACTGTTCATTAAAATGTTGTATCCTATGTTATAGGGCTTGTTTCTCTCTACAATTTCCTGTCTCACAATGTACCGTTTGTGTCGGGGAAGGGATCATAGTTTCATAGGTGTCGATTTTTGGAAGAAATCAGTACATGTATATTATTTCGTATATTTTTCATTTTGCATGGAAAGCACTGTTTATTAAAATGTTGTATCCTATGTTATAGGGCTTCTATCTCTACAATTCCTGTCTCACAATGTACCGTTTGTGTCGGGGAAGGGACCATAGTTGTCGATTTTCGAAAGAAAGCAGTACATGTATATATTTTCGTATATTTTTCATTATATTCATTTTATGCAAAGCACTGTTCATTAAAATGTTGTATCCTATGTTATAGGGCTTCTTTCTCTCTACAATTTCCTGTCTCACAATGTAACGTTTGTGTCGGGGAAGGGATCATAGTTTCATAGGTGTCGATTTTTGAAAGAAATCAGTACATGTATATTATTTCGTATATTTTTCATTTTATGGAAAGCACTGTTTATTAAAATGTTGTATCCTATGTTATAGGGCTTCTATCTCTCTACAATTTCCTGTCTCACAATGTACCGTTTGTGTCGGGGAAGGGACCATAGTTGTCGATTTTCGAAAGAAAGCAGTACATGTATATATTTTCGTATATTTTTCATTATATTCATTTTATGCAAAGCACTGTTCATTCAAATGTTGTATCCTATGTTATAGGGCTTCTTTCTCTCTACAATTTCCTGTCTCACAATGTACCGTTTGTGTTGGGGAAGGGATCATAGTTTCATAGTTGTCGATTTTCGAAAGAAATCAGTACATGTATATTATTTCGTATATTTCTCATTTTATTTATTTTATGGAAAGCACTGTTCATCAAAATGTTGTATCCTATATTATAGGGCTTGTTTCTCTCTACAATTTTCTGTCTCACAATGTACCGTTTGTGTCGGGAAAGGGATCATAGTTTCATAGTTGTTGTCGATTTTCGAAAGAAATCAGTAGATGTATATTATTTCGTATATTTTTCATTTTATTGATTTTATGGAAAGCACTGTTCATTAAAATGTTGTATCCGATGTTATAGGGTTTGTATGTCTCTACAATTTCCTGTCTCACAATGTACCGGTTTGTGTCGGGGAAGGGATCATAGTTTCATAGTTCTAATTATGGCGAAAAATTAAATTTGGTATGTCGATAGATTGAACCAAGGCCAATTTAACCGTGCACGACACGTGTCACTGAGACAGTTAGTTTCGACATAAGAAACGTCAAAAATTGATGTCGTTCGATCGTGACCAAATTTGGTGCGTAGGCTGTGTGATTTTTATGTGAGCGATGGTGCACACGGTCCCACCCTGCAAAGTTGGATGCCACGTTTCGTTTCCATCTTTATGTGTATCCGTTATTTGAATTTAAGTGAATAAATGTCTAAAATGGGTTTACCATATTATTGCACTGAAAAAAAGGATCTCTCAATCGAAATGAATATGACTTTGACCCAAAAGATTGGCGCTTTTCAATAGGGCCAAGAACGACGTTTCTTTGCCCAAAGCATTAACTATTTTTTCATAAGCTTTAAAAAATTACTTTAGAGAATAGAAGAATCTATCTGTCCAAAGTATTTCACTCTTGACCCAAAATGAATATGCAAAGAAGTTCTTGCTACAAGAACAATAGTCTCTTTGATTCATGCAAAAATTCTTGATTGAAAAGGGACATTTCTTGATTAAAGAGACATTTTTCTTAAACCAATAGCGAATACTATTGACTCAACTAAAATTTATTTTGATCTAAGCGAAGTCTATACATCATATACAGGCATGTTACGAGGTATATTATTTTCTGATAAATTTAGGTTTTCCTGGTCTGTAGTAAGTAAAGTGATATTATTTTCCTCGATAGTAGTTATTTCTGCTTCTTCACTCCTTGGTATTTTTTGGGGTGGTTCATCGCTCTACAAATTACAAAGAAATGTTACATCACGATTTCAAAGTAAAGCAAATCAATTATTAAAATTATAAGCTTTTGTCATATTTTGAATTTTTTAATACGACGACTTGAAATTCTAAAATTTTTGTAATTATTTGCATAAAAAAAGCGATACCTATTTTCTTATTCTATAGTCATACACGCATTATCTAAACAGGTGCATTAGGTAAATGTCTCTTACCTTCAAATATAGCAAATAAATGCTCTAATTTCCATTTTTTCAGAAACTCCTTTAAAGAATCCATATATCCTAAAATTTGTCCATAAAAAATTACAAATGCATGTTAATAACGATCACTAATTTCTTATACGATATGCGTTTAAAAAGCAAATTATGCAAAATTTCAAGTGAAAAATTCCAAGCAACAAAACCTGTGCGTACTATGATGTACGACTGATCGGACTGCCGACTTATTGTATATTGTCGACGGACTGCCGACTTATTGTATATAGTATAAAGCCATTTATTTTATTATTTTTTTTTTTCACAGCACTTTTGCTGGGTACGGCCAATGTTCGCGGGGTCTTTATAGACCAACGCGACCATCTGTTGCCAGTATACGTCTCGCGGTGTGACAGGTTGCCAGAATGACAGCTTTTTTGGGAGATTGCTACAATTTGCTTCGGGTTGCGTATGCTGATAGCCTTAAGATTGTGGGGTAAGTACTTATCTACTAACCCATTACATGATATTATTATAGGATATATTTCCACCTTTTCCAACTGATACATTCTCTTTATATCATCCGCGAGTTCTTGGTATTTCAGGACTTTCTCCATTCTTGATTTTCCTACATTTTCGTCTGCTGGAATTTGTATATCTATTACTTGCGCCTTTCTTTGCTTCTTATCAAAAACTAAGATGTCTGGTCGATTGTGACTCACCGTCCTATCCGTTGTTATAGCTAGGTCCCATAGGATCTTCCACGATTCGTTTTCTAGTACCGTCTGAGGCTGGTATTTGTAGTATGGGACTTTTGCAGTAAGGAGCCCCATTTGTACACAGAGTTCCTGATGTATTACGCCTGCAACTTGGTTGTGCCTGTTTAGGTAGTCCCTCGGGGCAAGATATGTGCAACCAGCAGTTAGGTGTTGAATAGATTCAGTAGTGGTCTGGCATAGTCGACACTTATCAGATGGTAAGTCCTCTTTTAGGATGAATTTTCTCCGGTTTCTCGTAGGTATTACCTGTCCTTGTATGGCGTTTATGAATCCTTCAGTTTCGAACATTAACTGGCCATCAGAAAGATAAGACGTTGAAAGCTTCTTATCGACCTCACCTCCGTTGAGGTTGGCTGCATACCGTCCATGTAATGGTTTCGCTTTCCATTCTTCCTCGAATTGGCTGATTGTAACTGGGATTGGTGGGGGATTCTTATCTGCAAGTTTAAGCTGTGAATATCCGTCGTCAACCTGTATTAGCGCTCGATGCAATGGCTGATCGGTACTGAGAAAGTAGTCTCTGAGGTTGGTGGTGTTGTACGACTAGATTTTGTAAACCTCGTCCTCCATTTGCCCGCGGAAGGTATAATCTGGCAGTCGAATCTTGTGGGTGGTGGGACCTGAATTTTGTTAGAAGCACCCTTACTTTCCTGTCAATGCTTTCCAGGTTTGTTTTGCTCCATTTCAATATACCAAATGTGTGGGATATAGTTGGTATTGCCCAAGAATTAATTGCCGTGACTTTTGCCCCAGAGTATAATTCCGTTTTAAGTATTTTGGTCACGCGTTGGAGAAAAGATGATTCGACGGCCTTTTTTCATTTCAGTGTGGTCTATAATAGCGGACTGTTGCACACCAAGATATTTGTACTTTGCTCCTAGTTCGAGTCCTGCGATGTTTTGTCCTCCCCTCAAGTCGATGCCTTCCGGATTCTATGATTTTTCTTTTATCACGTTCACGTATGCGCACTTACTGATACCAAATTTCATTTTAATATCCTCGCTAAAACATGACACTAGTTCTAGCAGGCTGTGTAGTTGGTCCCTATTTGTAGTGTAGAGCTTCAAGTCGTCTACGTAGAACAAGTGCGTTAGTCGAACACTTGGGTTTTTCGTTATCTGGTACCCGTAGTTTCCAGTCTTTAGCATAGAGCTAAGTGGGTTAAGTGCCAAGCAAAACCATATTGGGCACAGGCTATCCCCCCTGGAAAATGCCTCTCCGGATTTTTAAGGTGTCAGTAAGGTATGAAACACCATTCAGGTTCACCGCTGGTTGCGTTCTCTATCTATCCATGGTTTGCCGGAGGAAGTATATTACTTCTGTATTAATTTTATATATTTCTAATGTTTTTACTAACCATGAATGGGGGACGGAGTCAAACGCCTTCTGGTAGTCAATCCATACCATTGCTATATTTCTTTTTTTAACCATGGCCTGTTTTGTTACGATGGCGTCAACTACGGTTCACTCTCTACTACCCTGCGATCCCTCCCGGCTTCCATTTTGTTCCATGGCCAGAATTTCGTTTTTCTTTAGATGTTGAGTTATTTGGGCGTTTATTATAGATGTAAGTAATTTATAGATTACCGGTAAGCAGGTTATTGGTCTAAAATTCTTTGGATTTTCAGGTTGTGATTCTTGGGGAACATGTAAGGTACTCCTTGCGTGAAAAAGGGCTAAAGCTATTTATTATTTATTTTTAATTTAATTATTGATTATTATTATTATTATATACGGTCCTTCGTCATCGTCTTTGCGTGTTGTTATTATTTTTCATCAAAACAGTATTTAGCTATTGGAAAAATGACCATGTTTCTTGAATGAAGTACTTCCTAGCGTATTTTTCTTATTATCTTAAAACAAAATAACTTGCACTGGGTTGAATGAAAATAGATTCAAGAGAAATTTTCGAATTTTTCAAGAGAACCAGTTTTCTTGAGTTAAGAGAGTTTTTCTTCAGTCAAAATATTTTCTTTTACGCTAAAATAAATTATCTTGCCACTAAATATTTTTTTTCAAGAACGATGACGACTTTAGTTCAAGGCTATCTTTTTTATCAGTGTGTATGTAAACTAGAAAATTACTACTACCACATTTGTTGCTTTTTGCCAATATGGTTGCTGCCACCAAATCATCCTAGAGTTTCTCTAAATTTTACATTATTTTAAGTAGCTTTTTCTCACAATTTTATACTCTATACAGAGATGTGACTCTATACATACTTGTGATGTGTGTCAGTGATTCACAAGTACACGGGACGTACATCTTATTGCCGAATCCGAACAGCACTATTTGAAGTATTTTGAAAATTTAAGAACAGCATTGATTTTTGGACAACACTATTTAAACTTGAGTATGTTGCCTAGGATAGGCCTTATTAAAGTAGTAAATAAAGTTTTTTAATCTTTTAGTTAAAAAATATCTTGATAATATGGGAACATAGGTAATAGATTGACAAGAAAGAGAACCCAGAAGAAGTCCAGTGGTCCACAAAATATAACAAAAAGTATAGGTTTTTTTAATTTTCAAAGTAAAATAAATCGGATATTTAGGACTCATTTGAAAAACGGCAAAGAGAAAATATATTTCTTTTAAGGAGATCTACCACTCCTGGAAATATTTGCACTAATTTAAAACCCACCCTGTATATGTAGCAATCCATAAATTTGTTACTTTTTAATGATATATAAAATCCCTAAGTGTGTAATCAAAATCAACCTAACTACAGTATGATTGAAATATTCTGTAAGTAAAGAATACATTTTCTCATAACTTATTAGTTCATCATACCAATTTCTTTGCAAACTTATATTTTGGTACGTCAAGCCTGTTTTCAGTACATAATAATTTATTTTTTGTAAATTAAGTTTAATATTTGTTATTTATTCTCGGCTTTTTATAACATATCCTATGAACATAAATTGAAGGTATAAATCACAGGTCGATCCAAAACTGTTTATAGTCAAAAGTTTATAATAAGCAGTAAGATACCATATAATTCATAACGAAAATATTAAACTGATAAATTGAAATTGTTGTACGAAATTTGATGAAATCGATCAACTCAAACTAGACAGCGCCGACAAAAGCCCATGCTTTAACAGCGCTACATCGGACAATACATATTAATTTCTCCAGGCCTTCTATACACGAAGCATAGTTTGAGGATCTACCCAACTCTAATTCGTCTTTAAATAGTTTTCAAACTTTCCATATCGCCGGAATTATTCTGGCCGACCTGAAGAGCTGAGCAGCAACGTCGCTAGGAGGCGCTCTCCATATATTATTAAAGCGGGGGCTTTAACAAATTGGTCCTGAAATTAAAGCGAGAGGGTAATCAGCATAACCGCATCACGTATTAATGACTTAACTTGATCTCGAATAAGTTAATTACGTTAACATGGGCACGTTTATCCTTGCGGGACCATGTCGCGTTCGGGCGCCTTATTGATTTGATTTGGCCTGAGTTATTTCGTGGCCTTATGTGGCTTATACGCGTTGACGTAAAAAGAATTTTAATGACTTGTGGCCTATCCTATAAGGCAAACATACTCAAGGTGGTTTGCCATTGCCTTTCTTGAGATGGCGGCTCGCTGGTCGCTCTATTATTTAAATAAATAAATATTTTACCTTGTACAACTTACAATTAAAATATTCAGATAGATTAGATAATAGTTTAGATAGTGTAGATAATAGTTTATAGTTTCTAAGTAACAAATAATGTTACATGCAAATAGTACGTCCAACGACCACAAGGGTGTAGAACACACACATGGGGAAATTCCTCGGGAAATTCATATAATTTATTCATATCTCTACCGTTCTTGGAGAGCCACAAATCTCTTTAATTAAGTTTATTGGGATATCCCAAGCACTAAATATTCAGAATCTCTCTCACAATTACACCTCTATTTCTTAAATTTATTATTTTTTTCACAATAACCCTGCACCTGCACCAACTACAAAATCATAAAACAAAAACTAATAAACTTCAGTTTCTTTTATTATTATAATGCTTTATACAGGGCATCAAATACTAAAATAAAACCCCTCACCTTCCTATCCTTTCCTATCCCGAATCCGGCCACAATCACCCTAATAAAGAGAGCTTGATCGTAAAAATAGACGTTTCGAATGTCAATTAGATGGTTGAATTCGAGAAGAGAAACATCTGTTCTAAGGGCGCAAACAACCCCCCTCAATGCTAACCGATGATCTAAGGCTGGAATTGGGGAGGGAGAGGGTAAGGGAGATGGTATAGGATGAGAATCGTAATCCCAAAGTACCCAATAACTATAAATATTGCACAAATTGAAATCGGAGATTGAGATATGGCGGTTTATGGCTTGGAGTATCACTGAATAACGAGATGTTTAGATTTTTTATACGCATATGTTTTTATATTCAGATTCTGGTTTGAATACTATTTTTATTTCATTGGTTTTCGGTGATGTACAATTTAATATATCATTATTATTGTGACGCTTCTTCATAATTAACTAAAAATTAACAACAGTGTTGAACCTTGTGGTTACACTATTAGTTTTTATTTTTGCACTGCATATTATACTATTAGTTATACAGATTATAAACTTTGTTTTTTCTTTATTGTTTTTCGTGGTTCCAATTTTCGGAATCGGGCACTAGTTAGGTTACTAGTTTGCGCACATATAGCACTCCCACTTATGGCCTCTAAAATTGTGCACAGCGCCTGACCAGCACAATTATTAGAGAGATGGTGGAAAACCGAATAGCGTCATGCAGTATTTACGCGTACCTTATCATGGTTACGATATGCGCGAGTCAATTTTTAATGCAACACCCGCTGATAACGTTACAGAATGACGTAATTTGCGGATCAATTACACCAAGCGCTATTTCTAAATAACGTCTAAAAATTGCTTAAATGGGCATGTGCGGGTATTTGACAACCGGGGCCGGCCGGCGAGATCTTTTATTTTAGGTTATGTCTGAATTGTTTTGAATTATTACTTTAGTTTTATCAGGTAATTTGATATTTAAGTAGCTTGGATTAGTTTTAATTAAATAAATATGGCCTAAAATATGGATTCCACCTCTTCCAATATTAAAGAACCTATAAAGAGGCTTAGGTTTACAGCAGATGACGACTTAGCCCTTCTAAGAGAATTTGTTGCTTGTTGCCCTAAACCCACTGGCAGACGTTGAACAATAAAGCACTGGAAATAAGCCCTTTAACCCTTTAGTTTTAAAATACCTAGTAAACAAAATAATTTCAAAGTTTTAAATTCAAAGTTAGGTTAAGTTTAAATAGCGGACGCGACGCGAACAGAATTCTTTCCGATCCGATAATTATAAATGGAGAGAGTTAATACCACCTTACGTAAAGGAAATAACACCTGGCCTTATTAACGTCCATGCATGCACGCTATTCGGTTTAGCGATATATCTCTATTACGCTGTTTATTGTTATTTTATGCGAGTATATTTTTGCGCAAAGGAAATTTTACTCGTTTGCACATCGTCATAAAAAACAATTTTCGTACCACGAATTACGGATAAGATTTTTATCTGTATACATATAGTAGACCTAATCTGTGCTATTAGTTTTTATTTTTGATTTTATTATATATACACTTGCGTGCATAGAAATCGGCCCAATGCAACATTTTAAAGTTAACTATATATTATTTTTTAGAATCTATTTGTCAGATTAAGAAAAAATACATGCTGCTTGAAAGACAATTTCATATTCTTTGAAAAGAGTTTAGAGATATTAATTTGTATTTTGGTTTCTTTGAATTAAAATTATTAAATTAATGCATGAAACAAATTATCGTTTTTTATTACTAAGAGGTGTACGTTATTATTTCTTTATTTATTTATGGACAATTAACTAAACGAAATTTTCAATAATGGGTATGACCCCCTCTTGCTCTAATAACATCTCTCATACGATTTGCCATAGATTCGATCAAATTTGATATTGTTTCTTGCGGGATGTTAAGCCACTCTTCCTCTACTGCAACAATGAGCTCTGGGATAGAAGTTGGGGCTGTTCGTCTAGTACGAATTCTTCGTTTTAGCTCATCCCATAAATGTTCTTTCGGATTTAAGTCTGGACTGCATGCTGACCATTCCATAACCCGAAATCCTACTTCTGAAATGTAATAGTGTACGATTCTTGATGTGTGTGCCTCCGCATTGTCATGCATAAAAGTGAATTCGTTTCCAATGTAGTCGACGTAACGTACCACATGAACTGCTAAAATCTCCTCAATATACCTAGCACCAGTTAAACCTCCTCTCCCATGCCGACGGTCGCCCCAACGGATGAAAATTGGGTCGGTTCGCGCAGTCATAGAAATTGCATCCCAGATCATGCAGGAACCACCTTCATAAACAATCCGCTCCTCAATGCAGCATTCTGCGAATCGCTCACCTGGCCTCCGATACACTTTTCTTCTTTGGTCGCTACCATAGAGGCATATCCTGGTCTCATCTGAGAATAAAACAGATTCTCATTGTTCTAGTGTCCAATTCAGATGTTCCAGTGCAAAACGCAGGCGTGCTTGACGATGAGCTTGGGTAAGTTTTGGACCAATTGCGGGTGTTTTCGGGGTCATGTTACTTTCCTTCAATCTTCGTCTTACTGTCCACTGTGTTCCTTGTGCTCCTCGTGTTTCACGGAGCTGTTGTTGCACCTGAATAGCATTAAGACGCTGATTTCTTAACATTATTGATACAATAAAGCGGTCATCACGATCCGTTGTATATCTCTTTCTATCAGTTCCAGGTCGACTACGAAAGGATCGAGTCTCCTCATATCATTCACACACTCTTCGAACCGCTCCGCGTGTCATATATGTAGTTGCCGAGCTACAGCTCTCTGTTTAAGTCCATTTTCGATTAAAGCTATTACTTGGGCGGCTTTTTCCGGTGATCTATGCATTAAATTGAAACACTAATCAAACAATGAAACAAAACTAATCAAAGAATAAACGAACAATATGAAAATTTCGATTACAAAGGTAGTAATTGCAATATTTGACAAGTTTGTTATTCTTATTGTCACCACAACACAAATACCTTTTATTTGTTTACCCGTTGGTATTCATATAAACGATAAGTACCCTGAATAAATGTATGCTCATATTAAAGCATGTTAAATTGTCTTTGAAACAGCTCATAGGTATTTTTTACTTGCCATGATAAATAGATTCTAAAAGACACAGTTAAAACCAAAAGTTCACAGTGGGCCGATTTCTATGCACGTATATATATTTATATTGTATTTTGTATTTTATATTGTATTGTATTTTGGTTTGGTTTGGATAGATGATTTCTAACAACCCAAAAACTGTATTTTTTGTAAAAAATGTCTACTCGACTAAGATTTACGATACTATAAACATTTTTACGGTAAAATGCATTATACAACAAACCAAAATGTGGTAATTTTTACTGCGCCGAGTACCACAGAGCACGGTACTTTATACAAGGGGCGCTATAAAGAAATAAAACCGTCTGACCTGCCAAAATCTAGATTCTTTTAAATACACAATGTGGTTTAAGTATAATTACTTATTTTCTTTGGTTTAAGTATAATTACTTAAAAAACATAAGAAAATTTTCTTAATAAACTTATTATTAATTAAACCCTATTTATAATTTTGATTTCAACTTTGATTTAGTAAATGTGCTTATAATTCCCATATATTCCTTACAGATCTATAGATCTATTGTGTTGCCCTTTCTTGAGTTATAACTGATTATAACTCATCTTACAGTCTCAAGATTTTGACAAAGGCTAGTATCTGAGACGCTTCCACAGAGGCCAGCTCTCCATCTTTGACATCCGCCGTACCAAAGTTTGTAGCTCGAACGGTTGGCGTCCTGACGCACTCAGTGAAAAGGCGTTCTAGTGTTTCCCCATTTTCCCCACAGAATCTGCATTCGCCATTGTTTCTCAGCTTCTATATACTGAGGTTTTCGTTTAGGAGACATCCTGTTAGAAATCCCGTGACAATCCGAAGATTGTTCTTACATTGTTCTAATTGTTACTTGAAATACATTATGATTAAATAAATGTCACAGTTTGCTTGGGAGTAACAATCTCAGTAACAATCCATGACATTCACCATATAATTAATAAAAGTTTCTTTTTTTTTCTTTTTCTTAAACCTTTAGAAATTTATATATATATATTTTTTTTTCTCCTTTCTTGGGTATGAGGTTTTTTTTAATTATTAATTGAAAATGGAAACTTTTTTTTTATTATGCGACGTTTCGCCTCATCATGGTGGGCATTCTCAGGCACTTTATTCTTGAAGCCGCAGTCGCCTTGCTACCACCAGTCTATATAGAAGAATGTGGCCGATTTCTATTCTTTCTAACATTGCCACATTCTTCTATATAGACTGGTGGTAGCAAGGCGGCTGCGGCTTCAAGAATAAAGTGCCTGAGAATGCCCACCATGATGAGGCGAAATGTCGCATAATAAAAAAAAAGTTTCCATTTTCAATTAATAAAAAAAAACCTCATACCCAAGAAAGGAGAAAAAAAATACATATAATTAATTTTACATATAAAATGTGATCTTTGTTTCCAAGCCAAATTCAAAGCCGATTTTTTATCGTATAGTATATTTGTTATCCATTAGTGAATATGTAGAACTTAAGATTTACGGTACAATAAAAATTTTTTTACGACAATCTCCATCACACAACAAACGAAAATGTGGTAATTTCAACTGGCCAGAGTACGACCGCGCACAATGCCTTATACAAGGGGTGCAATAAAGAAATAAAACTGACCCAGAAAAGTCCAAAAATGGGTCAGCGCACCAAAAGCGCGACGAACATCTCTAATGGTTGAGAAGACCGCATGCGGTTCGAGAATATTAAAGATCTATAAATAATAATAAAAAGCGACATGTCACGTGAGGGGCGAGACGCAAACGTTGACGGAATTCGACAGAAATGTAGGAGAAACTGGGGCAATAAAGTGCGAAGTGAAAATGTCGTAAAACGGTGGCCAACCCGAGGCACAATGGTGTTACAATGAGCTCGGGCCGTCCAGATAATGCCGGTCAACCTAAACAAACCATAAAATCGATCGGTGTGTAGAATTTGTGAACAGGGGCATGACGAAAAGTCGATCCTTGCACCGTTCCTTCACTGAAAAGGACTTAGAAAGCTGGGGGTTTGTTTAAGTGGCATTGTCAGCGAAGAAAAAGGAATATCAATCTCGGATTTGACGCACAGAGCAAACTAGAACAGTTTCATACTTTTGTAGATATTTTGACCTATATACTTTAGTAGAATCTTTTTAAACCACAAAATGAAATTACATATGCCTGAATATTGAAGTAAATATTTGTGTTAAACTGTGTAATTATCATGGATTATTTTAACCACACATTCCTTAAATGAGGATAACAAAACAACCACTTGGAATTGTTAATCAATCATGTACAGCGTAATTCAGGGATGTGGTACGTTAGATGTTTATGGAGAACCGGTTATAGGATGTTTTTAAAAATCAGAATTTTTGTTTAAAGGCATCATTATCAGCATTACAGTATTGCCGCTTCATCCTACAGACATTAGCGTAACTAGCAATTCATCCTGGGGGGCCTGGGGTTAGCACATAGAGAGCCTAGTGCTTTTGTTTTTTAAAAAATGAAGAATAATTTTAAAAACACATTTTCTGAATAAAAGGTGCCCGGTGGCGTAGAGGTACAGGCTCTCGTCTACCAATCTCAAGGTGTGGGTTGGATTTCCACACCCGGCATTTCATCAGCCGACTATTTTTATTAAAATAAAAATAGTTTGGGTACCTAGGTCGACTCAGCCTTAAATGAGTACTTGGGATTCACAATCCTGAGGTAATAATAGGCGGTTGAAGCGTAGTGCTAGCCACATTACCTTCCTTGTATACAGAACGGCTCTAGTATGGCAAGCTGTACCTTGCTACTCCCAAGGCGTTAAACGCTATATACGGGAGCTATTATTATTATATTATTTTTTGAATAAAACGTTTACATGAATTTCTCTATCAATAAATTTCATAGACTTGGTTATCAAACCGTGTTCCCGTAGATTACTTAAACACCTACAAATTTTCTAAAAAATAAAAATTAACCCATTTTTTGAACACAACAAAATAATATTCACTAAACACAACTAGAAAACGGCATTTTTACTACATCACAAGCAAATAAAAATTAATACATAGCTAATAGCACAGAATATCTAGCTACGCAACAGAAGCCTCGTTACATGTAAAAAATCGTAGGTCTCAAAAGGAGACAGGCTTTTAAAGCCTGTCTCCTTTAAAAATTAAGTACTAGTGTGGGAATAGACTACAATGACATAAACAAGAGACGCATTACTCCAAAATGTTCAGATAAGTCTACAGGTGAATTCTCAGTATACGGCGCAGAAAGATTTAAAAGAGACACGTTAAACGTTGCGTTGGATAAGCTGATTATGGATTTAAATAAAAGAAGCCAAGTCTGAGACATGTAGCAAAAAAATCAAATTTTTAATGGATTTGCAAGACAAAAATATCGAAAACAGATTTGGAAATTGCACGTCATATTATTGAATACTATCCCGATGACGTAGACGAGCATTTAGTGAATTAGTGCATTCAATTAAAATCGTACTGACTCCAATAGCCAGAGTCTTACACCTCTTGCAGTGACATTTTTATGCTCATGTATGAAAATAAACTTATTGACGTGTTCCCTAACTGCTATACAATTTTAAAGATTTTTTGTAACATTGCCACTCACTAGCTGTGAAGCAGAACGCTCGTTCTCCAAGATGTCCTATGTAGAAAATAAATATAGAACAATGTCGAACCATCGACTAAATCATTTTTCACTTCTTTCCATCAATTGTGATATAATAAAAGACTTGCAATGTGATGACCAAATAACTGTCAATTTCTGTAACTGCAACCTATCAATTTCTTTTACTAATTCATAATAAATAAATAAAATTGTTTGATTGTTTTTTTATATTCTTATATAATATCACTATTTCGGTTTCTCACCCAAAGGTTGCCTGGAAAAGATTGCTACCACAGCAATAAGGTCGCCTTTGGCCTTTGGTACAACTAATACTTGCGTAGATTTAAGTAACATTTATGTTTTTTGTGCAATAAAGAATATATAATAATAATATATCATTATAGAAACAGTTTTTTGATATGGCTTAGTTGAATACTTAGATAGGCCACTAAGTAGTTTCAGCCCAGGGCCCCACAAATTCACGATCCGCCCCTGCTGAAATGAATAATATTTATGCTCTCCGTGTGTATTATCCATTCGGTTTATTTAGACAAATCGAATATATATCGACTTTCGTTAACTTATAACCCAAGTTTAAACTTTAAAAATGTTTAATACATGATTTCACCAATGCTGATATTCAGGATTATGTTTTTGTCAATTATACACGTTTTATTTTTTACCTCAAAAACATTGGCGCAACTACAGGATACCTGGGGTTTAAACAAGCACCCCTGTACCCGGGGGTACTGCTGGGTACACCCCAGACAAATCCTGAATTATGACTCTTGGTTACGTATTAATTTTTATTTGCTTGTGATGTAGTAAAAATGACGTTTTCTAGTTTTGTTATTTAGTTAATATTATTTTGTTGTGTTCAAAAAATGTGGTAATTTTTATTTTTTTAGAAAATTTATAGGTATTTAAGTAATCTACAGGAATACGGTTTGATAACCAAGTCTATGAAATTTATTGATAGAGAAATTCATGTAAGCGTTTTATTCAAAAAATGTGTTTTTAAAATTATTTTTCATTTTTAAAAAAATAAAGGCTCTAGGCCCCCCTGGGCTCAACCCCAGGCCCTCCCCCCAGGTCCACCCCAGGATAAATTGCTAGTTACGCTAATGCTCAAAAACTATTCGAGATAAGTAGATAATGTAGTTTCCAAAATGTAATAATATACAGGGTGTTTCATTTAAAATAAGAAAGATGCTACCACTTTTCAAATGATGTGGTAACACTGTAATGCTGCAAAATGTTTTAGAAAGATAGAAAAAACTAAAAAAAATCAAAAAGTTTTTCAAAAAATTCCAAATTTCCATTATTTTACGTGTGTGTAGTGACGTTGATTTTTGTTATTTTTATTTCTCTTTTTGAAAATTTGTAAGTTTTGACTTTGTTATACATATATGTAAAATAGACATTTTACACTTTTTTTTCAAATTACTGTTTTTCAAAACGAGAAAGGCGAAAATATCCAAATATTTCGAGCATTATTGATTCCTCCGTACAAATTGTCTGTAATCCACACTATCTGTTAGGTATTTTTATATGGATGTTTCCAACACATAAATACGGCCCTATACGAATACACAACAAATAAAGTTAGCCTACATCCTGAAAGGTGGTCAATAATCAGCTCAGTTTCAAATAGTCGAAACGACCTTCTGACGTGTGTAGGCGTTAATCTCATAATAGCAGAGCGATGACAATGGCTCTATTTTGCGTCACATCTGCCCTTCTGTGGAAGCGTCTTCTTTTGGCGAAGGTCGCCTAATATCATGGGTCAACATGTCCGGCACGAGGACAATTGACAGTCGAGCTATGCCGGACCTGTCATTAAATGGGCCCGCTAATTCCGACGAAACCACATGTCGCACGGGTCGCTTCGAACAGTTGGCGGTATTATCTTTCCGACTGGTGATTTATTGACAGTTGATTGTTGTCGAATGTTTTTGTAAGGAACAAACTTCAGATGCCTTGTCGTCTTTTGTTCGGAGCAATTAAAAGTAGACCGGGAACGTTACTGACAAACGGAAAAAGTGACATTTTTAAACAACAAGATCATTAAAGGCGTCATATCCCAAACAACACTTACAAGAGTTCTGTACTTTAAAACGTCTAAATTGAATTATATTTATTGTTTTTCCGTACATTTTACGAATGTCTTTTTGAATCGTAGGTTTTTCCTATTTTACAAATACACAAATGGCCAAACTTATTGCATATATCGTTTAAAAATATACGGAAAGGAATTTAAAGAATATTTTTTTATGCATAGCTTTGATAATCTGTAATAAACATTTTTTTGTTAAAATGGATATGGTAAACAATGTTTATCGTTCAGACCCAATATTATTACAAATTCTTGCACATTTCGATTTGTGGTCTTTTGGGGGGGGTTCAGAAGAAATCTGACCATTGTTTCGGCCTTAAAATGCCTAGAAACATTATTTCACAGTTTAATAGAGTCAGAATAGTAACACTGTCTCAACAGGGCTACCGGCAAGTTGCAATAGCTGAAATTGTAGGAGTTAACCAAAGCGATGTTTCGCGAATATTAAAAAAAATCAGGGGGACAAACGAGGTTACAGACCGGCCTGGAAGAAGTAGAAAGAGAGTTACTACTGCTGTGCAAGACCGTCAAATATCCCTAATTGCACGACGCAATCCCCTGCTTTCTAGTACTGCTATTAAAAACGAGTTAGCTCGCCTTGAAGGAGTAAATGTTTCAAGAAAGACCATAGCAAGAATACTCCATGACAGAGGATTACATTTAAGGAGGCCTCTACGTATTCCGAAGTTTAATTTACAGCATAAAATTACGCGACTACAATGGGCTGAGGAGATGAAAGCAAATGGACTAAATTGGAATTTCGTCATGTTTAGTGATGAAACAAGAATAGACCTAGTGACTAGTGCCAGACAAACGAAGTTTGATCTGGAGAGCATCTGGAAGACGAGCACGCTTGAATGCAGTTCAACCCCGTGTCCCATTTCAATGGGGAAGCATTATGGTACGGAGGTATAGTCTGTCCAACGAGAAGATCCTTGACAGTGAGAGATGTGTCTGTCATTTTAATTTCAAAGTAGTTTATTTTATTTTACTAAGAAATAAGTTGGTACAACTGGAACGCATTGCAGGATATATTTAAAATTTGATTGACAAGATGACAAGTGATTACTTCAAAATATTGTGAAAAAAACTGTATAAAACTGAAAAGATGTAATCGAGTTATTTTATTTAATAAAAACGGTATGTGTTAATACAAAACAAACAAGAACAAGACACTACATACCAAAAAAATATAAAAAAGAACTATTTTTTACTTTCAAGCTTTATGAAACTACCCGCATTTATGATTATATTTATCAATATAACTTATGTACAAATACAAATTTGTAATATTCCACAAGAATAAATAAAACAACATAGGTAAATAAAACAAACTATTTTATTAATAATAACACCTACCAAATTTTATACCTTAAAGGTTTATTAATTAACTTTAATCTTAATTTTTTTAAACCAGTACTTTTTGACATTATTTTTCTGCAGTACTAAAATCCATTATTTACCTATCGTGTGATGTCGATATTTTACAGCTGTTCCAGTTTTTAGTATGTGTTTAATTTGATCCTTCTACCATATACGAGATGCACTTATCTACGACGAAATGGTATACAAACTTTATCGATGGCAACTTCATTGGTGTATAAAACTTTCTGTCTGGGCAGCGAGTATAAACCATAAACTGTGCAGTACAGTTAATTTTCACTCGATTTTTCCTCCACTTGACTTCAAAAGACACAAAACACACGTAATAATACGAATCAACATGCATCATCTTCCAAAACGCAGGGTATTTAAACAAAGTTGACACAAAATTCTAACCTATAATTTGGCAAGACTTTGACAAGCGTCAAAAATGACAAAAATCTAAAGGCGAGTTCATACGCATCGGCGTCCGTTTGTCGTTCATCGTTCCGTCAAACCAATAAAATTGAAATACGATCTGTCATTTTTTAAATAAACCAATAAAACTGGTTAAAAACAACAAGACACGACGCATGACGGATTTATATTTAAACCCATCCATAGATAACTTAAAAATTATTAGAAACTTTTTTTAGTAAAATAAATAGATTGGTATGGGACGTCATCTGCTTTTCTTCTGTCATCGTCTGTCGAAATCTTACCTGAGAAAAAAAAACAGAGTATATAATGCACGGAGCTCGAACTCCTCTTGTTTTTATTGATGGCATAATGACAGGTGCCTCATATCTTAGAGACATTTTAGAGCCTATTGTGCGTCCATTTCAAGGGGCAGTGGGGGATGAATTTGTTTACATGGACGATAATGCTCCTCCCCATCGCACTTTAGCGGTTCGCGAATTTTATGAGGAAGAGGGTATAAGAAAACTGTGGTGGCCACCGATGTCTCGAGATATGAATGTGATCGAGCATGCTTGGGACATGCTAAAACGCCATATTGCCAAAAGGAATGGTCGCCCCCGTACCCTAAATGAATTGAAAATTGCTGCGCGCGAAACATGGGAAGTCATTCCTCAACATCTTCTGGACAACTTAATTGAGAGCATGCCACGTCGCGTCGTCTCACAGTTTGCATTGAGGCTCGAGAAGGCAATACAGACTATTAGTTGTGAGAAATATTTAAAATTGTTTTCAATATTCTCTGTTTAAAATTAAATTTGTTTTTCTTGATTTTCACTCATTATGAAATAAAATTATAATTACAGCATAGTTGCACTTAGATTTTTAATTTTATATTGGTTAGTCGTATAGTAAGTCAATATGTCCAAAAATATAAAAAAAATCATATTATTTATATTTATTTCGATTTTTTCCAAATAATTTCTGAAGTAACGACAATATTTGGTTGAAAATTGATGTCTAGAAGTTTTTTGACATGATAAATTTGATTTTGATGTCAATATGACTCTACTATGAACTCCACCTACATTGTGTTTTAACTGTTTTGAAGAGTAATAACTTTTCGTTCGTAATGTATAAAACTACTGAGTAAAAAAATATACATTTGCGTGACTTTTTACGTAACAAATGTCTCTTGGTAAAAATCGCCACGAGCAACCGTTCTCAAGATTTTTAGAATGCAAATAGTCAATATATTATGTCATTATTGACAAAAAATAAACACGTTGAGTAGGTAGTTATTTGACTGAAAAAATAAATTTGGGAAATATATATTTTTTTAAATTAATCATAAATTTTTCTGCGAAAAACTGATGATAAAACAATTTCTGTTGAGCTTCTGGTACAAAAAATATTTCAAATTTATTATTTCAGTCTAATAACTATTTAGTCAACACATTTAATTTATGTCAATGATGACAGGTATTAATAATTCCAAATATCTCGAGATCCATTACTCGTAGCGATTTTTAACAAGAGTCCTTTTTTACGTAAAAAACGTCGTAAATGTATATTTTTTACTCAGTAGATTTATACAGGTACGGACGAAAAGTTATTACTCTTCAAACCGGTTAAAAATATGTAGGTGGCGCCCTCTACAAGTGGAAGTCATATTGACATCAAAATAAAATTCCTCATTTCAAAAAACTCCCAGACACCAACTGTCATCCAAATATTGACGTTACTTCAGAAATTATTTGGATAAAATCGAAATAAAAATGAAACGTCTACACATTGTATCTCCGAAACTAAGCATTTTAGGACATACATTTATATGAACTTTTTAACTTATTTTTATCTGCAGAATATGCTGCCGAAGTTTCCGGAATATAGTTCAGACCACCCTGTATACAGTTTGATAAAAAAATCATGAAAATTGGGCTGTAAATAAAAAATATGTAACAGTTTATATTTTCTTGCCCCCCCCCCCCTATCTTAGGGTATTTATTGTTTTTCCCTACATTCTATGAAAGTGTGTGAGGTTCCAGTTAACATCTCCTTTCTGCTGCAATGGCTAAACTGGACGGGACCTAGTTTGTTTACGCGGAATCCGAACCGCGGTCCTCGGCCATATCATGGCCAATGGCCTACCGACTTAGGAAGTGTCTAAATTAACTCTTACTCACGAGATATCCGATCTCATCCGGCCTCGAACCGGCGTGAATGAGCAGTGTGTATCAATAGATTTTACACTTTTCCCTTGGACAACAGCACGATGCAAAGTTTCGAACCGGTCACCCGTCCATCCACTAGCATCGCCTTACGTCGCTTAACTTCGGTGTTCTAATGGAAACCGGTGTTTCGACGTAGCTGGGCCGTTGCCCTTCTATGAAAGTATTTTTATATATTCGTAGGTTTTTCCTATTTTACAAATATACCTACATCACAAATTCAAAAAGTGGTTTGTATTTCCAGAATTACCTACTTGATAATCCTCATACTTTACTATTCCATACCAATGTTATTGGAATTAAAGGAGTAAGAACTGATGCAGTAAGGATAATCTTTTGAAAATTTTATTACAAAAACAACATATTTTAATATTTCTAAGAATAGTATTTTAATCCAACTAATCCCAGTTTCGACTTGTCCGCACCTTTTACAGTGCTAGAAAACATATCGAAACCTCGGTTAATCTTCGAAATCTGCTTATTTGTCGCCTAATCCTTCGGCTCACGTCAACGACGAAGATTGGTTTCCAAATCGGATTCGCACAAACATGGAAAACAACAAGTCCCACTAACAATGGAGGACCATTGTCGCTGCAAATCGACTTTTCGACCTGCATTGTGACGCGTCGACAGCCGGTGCCGCGCAAAAAGAACACGACAAAAACGGGCAAAAAGAAGAGGAATTGCTCTGGCAGCGAGAAATAAAGGTGTTCAACGGCAGCTTCGCTTTTTCTATACGAGCGTGCGATATAAATTCCGTATTTGGCTCGCCACAGTTTACTGAAAGGGACGATAATTAACAAAAGTACTAACCGACGCGACGGGCTCTCTTAGGTGCGGAATGGTTTATTCTGAACAGGGCAGTATCGAAGGGTTTGTTAGCAAAAAGTACTTTTGAAATAAGCAACCGTTTCAGCAACCAATCACGCTGAAAATACATCTTAAATAGGAAATTCATAGTACGTATTAATGGAAGGAAATTGACAGGCACGGCATCTGAGTGCTTATTTTAGAAACTGAGGTAGTAGAACCCCCAAGAGAAAGTGGACGTGGTTCTACTGAGAAACTACAAGTAATATTTTTGAAATTGATTCTATTTAATGGCAGTAGAATAACTTTCGACATTTTTAGCCTCATATATGTCCCGAGTTTACGTGACATTTCTAGCAATTCTATTTATTTCTGGCAATATTTTTGCTTTTTCTAAAATTTATTAATCAGAATTATCTCCTTTTTGGGTAATAACTATTTTACTCGGTAAAAATGCTTAATAACAAAAGAAAAGACTTAAAGTTAGCATAAAACATCCATTCATAAAATTTAAATACACTGGTCCTGGATTTTATTTGATAATTATACTTTCGAATCTGGTCATTTCTAGCTGCAATGGAAGACGCGAGAATCGATTGCAGATATTATTCCATTACCTATTAAAAATATCTATGATAGTGCCATCCTTCCAAGTCAAATTAAATGATAACCTCAAAACAGAAAAAATACCACTCGGCAAGGGCGTGAGATAAGGGAATACTATCTCTCCCAAGTTATTTACACTGACACTGGAAAATGTCTTTAAGAAATTAGAATGGGAAAATAGAAGTCTAAACATCGACGGGATACACTTTAGCCATTTTAGGTTCGCAGACTATATTGTCTTGCTGAGCACCGACATTGAAGAACTGAACAACATGATAAAGGAGCTAAATGACCAATCTCAGAAAATTGGCCTTAAAATAAACTTGAAGAAGACAATATATAATGAGCAACATAATCATAACATTATCGTAGACAACGTTGTTATTGAAAACGTAGACCATTATACAGGGTGGTCCGAACTGTATTCCGGAAACTTTGTCAGCATATTCTGCAGATAAAACTAACTAAAAAAGTTCGTATAAATGTATGACCTAAAATGCTTAGTTTCGGAGATACAGGGTGTAGAAGTTTCATTTTTATTTCGATATTTTCCAAATAATTTCTGAAGTAACGTCAATATTTGGATGAAAATTGATGACTAGGAGTTGTTTGACATGAGAAATTTGATTTTGATGTCAATATGGCTTCTACTTATAGAGGGCGCCATCTACATATTTTTAACTGGTTTGAAGAGTAATAACTTTTCGTCCGTTCCTGTATATAAAAAAATATACATTTACGACGTTTTTTACGTAAAAAAGCCTCTTAGTAAAAATCGCTGCTCGAGATATTTGGAATCGAAATTATCAATACCTGTCATCATTGTCATAAATTAAACATGTTGACTAAATAGTTATTAAACTAAAATCATAAATTTGAAATGTTTTGGTGCTAAAAGTTCAACAGGAACTGTTTTATCATCATTTTTTCGAAGAAAAATTTATGATTAATTTAAAAAATTAAAAAGTTCCGAAATTTATCATTTGAGTCAAATAACTATCTACGCAACGTGTTTATTTTTTGTCAATAATGACACGTATTGGCTATTTCCATTCTAAATATCTTGCGAACGGTTACTCGTAGCGATATATTATACCAAGAGACATTTTTTACGTAAAAATTCAAGGAAAGGTGTATTTTTTCATTCACTAGTTTTATACAGGTACGGACGAAAAGTTATCACTCTTCAAAACAGTTAAAACACATGTACGTGGCGCCCCCTGCAAATAGGAGTCATATTGATATCAAAATCAAATTTCTCATGTCAAAAAAACTCCCAGATGCCAATTTTCGTCCAAATATTGATATTACTTCAGAAATTATTAATTATTTGGAAAAAATCGAAATAAAAATGAAACTTCAACACCCTCTATCTCCGAAACTAACCATTTTAGGACATACGTTTATGTATACTTTTTTACTTATTTTTATCAGAAGAATATGCTGCCGGAGTTTCCGGAGTACTGTTCAGACCACCCTGTATATAGAACCAAAATACGGAGATCAAACGCAGGATCCATTTGGCATGGGTAGCATTTGTAAATATGAGCGATATTTTCAAGGATAAAAAGAGGTGCCCATCAACCTAAAGAAAAAGACTTACGACATGCAACAGTTGCATCCTACCTGTGCTTACGTATGGCTTAGAGACTATGGCAATTACCCGAAAAACAGCAGAACAACTACGAATTGCACAAATAGCCATGGAAAGAATCATGATAGGAGTCACCATGAGAGAAAAAATAGGGAACACCCACATACGTCAAAAACAAAACTAATGTTGTTAAGAGAGTGGCAAGTCTGAAGTGGCAATGGACCGGACATTTGGCAAGACAGGATACAGACCAATGGTCCCAAAAACTTATTTTATGGAGACCTATATGGGAACAACAAGAAGTGTGGTCCAACCAAAAAAAAATGATCGATGGCGTCAGAACAGTGGCAGGAAGATAATGGATGAGATTGGCTAGAAACCGTGAAGCGTGGAAAGATCTAGAAAGGGCCTATATCTGGATGGAACCAGGGTGAGAAAGAATAGAAGAAGAAGAATTATAATTTGTGATGTGAATTAAACCATATATAATTTTACTGAAAGTCTATAATTTGTTTAATGTCAAAGATACACTACCAAAATTTGATGTTATTAATTAAAAATATAAAAATCTTAGGGGGCCAAATGGCAAATAAAAAAATATTGTAAATTTATTGAAGCCGGTTCTGTTTTTGTAATCTGCGTGGCCAATGCCGACCGTCACTAAGCAAAAATAAATGAAGGTGTTGGCCCGATGCGACCGACAAAATGGAACAAAATAAGCTGTCGCTGACATCTTAATCTCCCCCGGTGTGTCTTTTGCATCGGCCTGAGCTGATTAGTTTCGGCGAATCTCTTTCAAAGATTATACTTTACTGTAGCATTTTTGGACATTTTTTTTTTATTTTGTATTTTATTAGTTTGTAATTAAATGCTGAATTGTTTATGAGAACAACTTATTATTTCGAAATAAACAGTTTAAAAGAAATACGTGAAACAATCCGTTGTTTAACCATAGTAAATTTTTGTTATTTTTAATATAAAATTCAAATGAAGTGATTAAAAAGTACTCCCTCAATACAAAAAGAAATGCAATGAAGTTACAATTAAGGAATAAATAATAAATCAAATTCAATACAAATTTCACTGGTTTGAAATGACGCGTAGAAAATTGTGACGTCACCTATCAGCATTTGACTGAATAGTTGACAGAGGGCGCGAGCCTCTGAAGAATAATATTATAACGTGTCTACTTCTCTGCTACCGTATTTACACCATATATCTTAAAATCACTTTTTTTTATCTTCTGTTTTTATTAAGATCGTTAAAAAATACGTTTTTATGTGGGATTATTCTTTATTACCCCAATATTAAATTTACTTTTATATTGTTTACTACTAGAAATTAAAACTTAAATTTGTATAATTAACAGGTTACTGCCATTTTTGTCGAAACACTAAACACTACCAGTTGTAATACTAAAAGTTGTTCGGATGTTCGAGGCGTTCGAGGGTTCGAGGTTAGATTTGTATTTTGTGGATTTTGCGTTTGGAGTTAAATACTTTGTGTTTTCAATTTTGTTTTATTGTACCCTCTTTATTATTTTTGTATAGAAAGGTGTTAAAATTTGTTTTGTGAAGAACTGTCTAAATAACAGAAATAGTTTTTATAACCTTTATATGAAAGCCGTCGAAGAGCCTGGTTTGGAGCGGCAAGACAACAATATGTCAGCAAAAGTACCAGATTCTGGTGTGAAGATCATTTTAATATAAGTTCCTTAAGTTTTATTTTACAATTAATTTTATATCTACAGGGTCCGGCAATAGTACGTCGGGCATCTGTAGCTCCTAAAATAAAAAACTGAAGAATTTTGTTTAAGTGCAAATCTAAATTATGTTCTAGGATGTATTCCAGGAAAATATTTTTATAGGGAATACTTCTATAGGGAGGCTCAAAAAAGTTTGAGTGGATCGGGATGATTTTTTTTTAAATGGAACACCCTGTATATTATTGCATTTTTGGCTTCTTTTCAGATCACTTTACATAATCCTAAGATATGAGTAAATACATTTCGATAGTTTTAGAGATATTAATAAATAAATAAAAAATATATATTTTTCAGCCTCTCTTAAAAAATTTATTAAAAATACCAAAAACTGTCCTGAAATCAAAACGATATCAGATATTTACTTTAGATGGTCTGTACTTACTTTGCTATAAATATGGTAATCGAATATCATACAGGATGTTCAAAATTTTACTCCAAACTTTCTAAAATATAAAATAATTTTTCTTCGTTTTTTTAAATGGAACACCCTGTATATTATTTTTTCAGTAGATGAAGAATTAAAAAATGAACATTATTTGTATTTAGAGTATTTCAAAAATTATTGACGGTTTCGCAGATATTCACGGTTTCATATTTCATATGGCATTTGCCATAGTAAATTTTTATCAAAGCCACCCAATAATTTTTCTCTCGTATTTTACCGTTGAGAGAGCCATATGAAATAATACTGCGTGTATCAGCGAAACTATTTAAAATTTTGAAATACTTTAAATACAAAAAATGTTCATGTTTTTAATTCTCCATCTAATAAAAAAATAATATACAGGGTGTTTCATTTAAAAAAACAAAGAAAAATTATTTTATATTTTAGAAAGTTTGGCGTAGAATTTTGAACATCCTGTATGATTTAATATTACGATATTTATAGCAAAGTTAAGTACAGACCATCTAAAGTAAATACCTAAAATAGTTTTGATTTCAGGCCAGTTCTTGTATTTGTAATATTTTTTTTAATTAAGGTTGAATAATATAATTTTTTTAATTATTTATTAATATCTCTGAAACTATCGAAATATGTTTATCCATATCTTAGGATTATGTAAAGTGATCTGAAAGGAAGCCAAAAAAAGCAATAATATATAGGGTGTTCCATTTAAAAAAAATCATCCTGATCCACTCGCACTTTTTTGAGCCACCCTATAGAAGTTAAAATATTTTCCTGAAATACATCGTTGTACATACTTTAGATTTACACTTAAAGAAAATTCCCAAGTTTTTTATTCTAGGAGCTACAGATGCCCGACGCACTATTGCCGGACCCTGTATACTACTTTAAAATACATTTAGAAAAATGGTTTTTATTTACCTTTGTACCTGCTGGCAAACCGTGACACTATTGATAGATGACGTCAGAGATTGCAAAAGAGTAAATTTAAAATTCTTAATATTGATTAATTTTTTTAAAAAAATGGGATAAAATTGAAGTAAAATAAAAAAATACTGGTGTCATAAAATTGTATGAAGATTAATTATTTGCAATAAAAAAACTATGGTTAAATTCCGGATTGAATATTAAATACGGAAAATATATGAATGAAGTCAAGCAAGGAATGGTGTTTATATTTTTTTACACTTCTTTACTCGCATTGGGAGTAAAAAATCAAGGCCGTGACACATGACCTTGAATGATGAACGTGACGCACGAGCTAGCGACAGGAAAAGTGATAACGGCAGTGTTGCCACCCTATTCAGGGTAGATCTACCCCTTTATAAAACAATTTAACCCCGCTATCTAGTGATAATCTACCCCGATGAAAAATAAGCTTGTGACAACAATCTGTGCCATACGCGACTAAGAAAATCACAATAATAAACCTGATGTGTACCAATATCCTCTGGTTGTGCGCTATAGGAAGTACATTTTCATGCATATTTTCATCGATAGGTTTGGAGCTTCTGAATAACGGTCTAGGGTCTAGGTAAAGCATCTTATAGCCCATTTGTCAGCTTAGAATTAGAATTTAGAGTTAGTAAGTCGTATTTTCATTGGAAGACACTGATGTCATATTTATTTCAAACCAATAATTAAGGAGAATATTCGTATAATTTAATAAAATTACTATAAATTACTATAAATAATGAATAATAGACAAAACATTTAAACAAAAACAAACCACAGACCACATAAGACAAATTAATGTTGGTTGTAGTAGTCAGAGATATAGATGTAGTAATATTTTGGTTTAATGGCCAGAGCTGCCAGGGTTATGCGGTTGGGTGATAGAATTGACGTTTTTTAATAAAAACTAAAAAAAAAACATTATTAAAAAAATTATAAAGCTAGAAATAGTTAGGGTTTTATATTAACTCTATTTTTTTTAAAGTTTATAAAAAGCATTTATAAAAAAATATATATCCTTCAAATCCTTCAATTTAGTAGCTGTTAGTAAGAAGTTTCACTTCAAATATGCGCATATAGTGTGCACACACTGTTTTTTTTATCTTAATTGCTTTGTATTTAAAAAAAAATAATGTATATCCTGAATAATCCGATAAAAACGAAACCATGTTATATTAACTTATTTATGTACGAATAAGGAATACAGAAAGCAGGCAACATTTCTATATATATGTTTTTATTTAGCAGAAATTGAAACATCCGTCATTTTCAATCACCAACAGGCTCGACAACTACAACAAACAAGAATCGAAAACCGATTGGTCCATTGTCGATACATTTAAAACCATCTATAGGCATTACCGCCGATCGAACAGAAAAGCCACAGGTAGTCCGCAATCTTGGGCCTTCTACACATACGCCTTTCTCGACTTTCGACCATCAGTCACTAACTAGATATCCCTCCAGAGTGGATATGTTTAGTGAATGTCGGTCTCCAGTCAGCTTAAGGAGAGAGTGAGTCCCATACTGCTCCTTACATAAAAGTAGGAAAAGGAAGTGAAATATCCGGGAATAACTCTGGACAGTAAACTTCTCTGGAACAGGCATATTAAGAACATTACCAGCAAAGCCACAAATGATAGATGCATGATATGCAGAAGACTGACGGGAAATAGGTGCGGCTGCGCCCCTAACATTTTGCGTTGGATGTATACAATGATAATAAGACCCATGATTACCTGTGGAACAGTTGCTTGGTACATAAAACTAGAGCAACGTACAGCAAGACAAAACCTCTGCAAGTACAGAGACATAAGAACATGTCTAACAGCAGCAATGGAGGTCATTCTAGACCGAACACCACTACATATTGTCGTCGGTAGTTATGCCAATGAGACAATGATTGAATGGTCATTGACGGAAACAATTCTGGGAGAATTTTCAGGTCAGGGGCTTGGAACACCCTCAAAAAGAAAATTCTACTTCTCCAACTCCCAGTGGATGCCACATACCAAGAATTTACAACTTTGAGAAACACCTCACTCTAGTATTAAGTAATAAAAAAGATTGGAAGGAAGAAACGTTTGCTTAGTGTCTAAGACACTCGAAAAAGTTCCTCAGAATTTACGACCGAAAAAAATCAAAGTTTTTCCTTGACTTACTTTTTTTTATTATTTTGATTTACTTGATTTTTTTTCCTTGACACTGTCTCCTCAACGAACACCTCATTAGGCTGAAGCTGAGAAACAACACAAGGACACCTTATCACTGAGTGCACCGAGATGACGACCATTCGTGCCATAAACTTTGGTACGGCTGATGGATATGAGGATGGAGAGCTGACCTCTGTTGAGTCGTCGCAGATACTGGCTTTTGTTGAAGCCCTGAGACTGTATGATGAGTTATAACTCAAAAAAAAGTAAAAAAGAAAAAAAAAGTAAAGTGTTCTCGAATAGTTCAATTTAAATATTTTAAATAGTTTTTTTCTTGATTCTTTATATTTTTTCTTGCTTCCGACGACGGAAAGAGAAAACTTTCCGAAACGTTAAGCATTTTTTTCTTTGTTAGGCAAATTTTTATTACTGTAAACACAACTTCTGACAAGCAGCGTCCGTTTAGGTTTAACGCAGAAGTGTTTACAAAAAATAACTATTTTATTTTGTAGATTTTTCTTGCAGTGCAGTGGCTGTCAATGAATCGTCAAACAGAACCCACCCTAGAGTCTTTTTTCCGCCCACCATGCAGGAATGCATGGATAGCATTATACTCTCCTTCCTTAATCTTTGTATTCAAAGGTGTTACACACTACACCAAAACATTTTTACTTTTACACTGGACGCGCGTTTCGCTAACCCTATTAGCATAATCAGTAGATAATTAAAATCAAACAATAATTTTAACTGACATAGAAAAAAAGAAGCTATAGTCATACCTTACATTTTTTAAATGTCTGTCTTGTCTTGTAATGTCTTTAATCCATGCACTTTTGTTCTAAAATTATTCCTAAGTGAAATCATTAATTTTCCAGTCCAGTTAAAATCAGGCATGTAATATTTATTAATATTGAATTACATTTTTCCTGGCTATAAATTGTATATCTTAACTACATATCTAATAAATAATCGTTGCTTCTTGAGCGCAAAAATATTTGACGCGGCTGTAATAGGAAAATCCTTATTGGGACATTTAAATTGGATTAATTATCTAAGTTTCCTTGTTTCTAGACGTTGATAAATGATGTATAAACGGGGCGAAACACATTTGTTGTAAAACAGTAATAAACTATGGTAATAATTTAAGTCCGTTTATCTAATGAAATATAAAAGAATGAATAAATACAGATGGAGTTGAAATAGTTTTATATTTTTATAGAAATATTCTTTAATTTAATAAATTTTGGCGAAAGTTTGAAACACCCTGTGGAATGTTTAACAAAGTAAGAAATTTAAAAGTTACTTTGTTATCAAGGTGCATCTTTCCTGACTTTTTCCATTCATCTCTCTCAAAAGTTCTTTGGATAGGAGATATTCACCTTAAGAAAAGACTGTAAAAGCATGTCTTTGGTTTGGTCCTCATCAACACACTTTGAAATAGTGTAGTTAATGTTTTACAGTGTAAAAATGCATGTAAAAATACATGGAAAATTAGTGTAAACAATAAATTGATTTACCATGAAATATTACATAAATATGTATTTTTTCAATGAAAATGTAAAAACACCTCGACTAATCATGTAAAATTACTAGAATTTATAGAATACTAGCATGTACCGGCGACTTCGTTCGCGTCGAATTAATCATTTGTAATGGTGATATGATAAAGCTAAGCAAGAATTTTCATTAACATACAAACTTGAGCAGAATCGTGGTTAATCAATTGCCCAACTTTTTGGAACACCCTGTATGATTGGGTGTTTTAAAAATTTTCAATATGTAAAAAAACGAAAATCAATTTAAGCGTGTCCAAGCGTTTTCCCGGAAGACTAACCGTTTTTTGTTTAAAATAACAAATATTGTAATCGTTGAGGGGCGTTTTCACCCCTTGGAATTGTGAGATTCGAGAAACCCTTCCTTATCGAACCTCTACCTCCACGGTCAATCCGTTTGCCATAAATCAGCAGTTACTACGTTCAGCAGTTTAAGCAGAATCGTGACTACTCGATGGTCATATTTTATAAAAAAAAAAAAAAAAAAAAAATATAAAATTTTTAAAAAAAAAATCCTTAAAATATGTAAAACAACAAAATAAAATATAACATGTTTAAGATTTTTTCCGAAATCGACTTCACCGGATTTTAAATAAAAGATATTCCTAATATTTGAGGGGGCTGGGTTTCAACGCCCCTTAGAATTCGAGTTTTCAAAAAACCTTCTTATCGAACCTCTACAACCCAAAGTCAATCCGTTTTCCCAAAAGAATTAGCTTTTTTAACGGTCAAGCCGCTTTTAAAGCGCATCGTGATTAATCAATGACAGCATTTTTTGAAACAGCTGTATATCATTTTAAAAAGTCTTAAATATGTAAAAAAACAAATAAATTAACGTGTTTTCAAGCGTTTTTTTTCGGGAAAACTTGTCGTTTTTTAAATAAAAAATATGGTAATACTTGAGAAGTGGTTGTCAACCCTCTTGGAACTGGGATTTCCGAAAAAATCCTTCTTATCGAACCACTACCACCCTAGAAATCAACCCTGTATGCCAAAATGAGCTTCTTACTTTGAGTGGTTTGAGCAGGATGTGATTAATCAGTATGTCACTTAAGAATTTTATATATTAGTATAGATATTTGATTTTTTTTTAATTATTCTTAAAAATGTTTGCATTTTGAGTTCGAGAAACCCCTCCTTATCGACCTCTACACCACATAGTCAATCCGTTTGCCAAAAATCAGCTTTTTAAACGTCGCAAGCAGTTTAGACAGAATCGTGATTACTCAATGGCCATATTTTATGAACACCCTGTATAAATTTTAACAAAATCTTAAAATATGTAAAAGAACAAAATAAAATATACGTGGTTTAAGAGTTTTTCGCGAAAATAAAATCACCGGTTTTTAAATAAAAAATATCTAATATTTTTTTTTTTTTTTTTTTTTTTTTTTTTTTTGTATTTTTTGAAAAATCCCTTCTTATGAACCTCTACACCCTAAATCAATCCGTTTTCCAAAAATTTTTTTTTTTTTTTTTTTTACGTCAAGCGCTTAAGGCAGGATCGTGATTAATAAAAGACCAGATTTTTCGAAAAAAAAAAAAAAAAAAAACTTCATTTTTTAAAAAATCTTTTAAAATAAAAAAAAAAAAAAAAATAGAATAGAAAATAAAATATATTTGTGTTTTTTTTTTTTTTTTTTTTTTTTTTTTTTTTGTTTTTTTTTAATAGAGAGTTAAATGATTCTATGATGTATTGATGAGGGGTGGTTCACTACCCTTGTAGAATTCGATGTTTCCATGAATCCCTTGCTCTTATCGTGAACTTCTCTACACCCTTAGAAGTCAATGCGTTTTCGTGCAAGAATCATGCTTTTTTAATAACGTCAAGCATTTTAAGCAGGATCGTGATTTTTTTTTTTTTGTTTTTTTCAAAACACCTGTATATATTTTTAAAAAATCTTAAATATGGTAAAAAAAGAAAATAAAATATACGTGTTTAAGGCGTTTTTTCGGAAACTGACCGTTTTTTAAATAAAAAATATTGTAATATTACACCCCCCTTTTTACCCCTTAGGGGATGAATTTAAAAAAATCCTTTCTTATCTTACGTAAACATCATAAAAGGAACCCCTGTGCAAAATTTCAGCTTTCTAGGGTCAAGGGTTTGGTCTGGGCGTTGATGAGTCAGTATCAGTCAGGACAGTCAGATTTATATATATAGATATATAACCATAAATAAATTATTAAAATACACAATTATATTATGGAATATTTGCGAGTAATTTGTGATTTTACACAAAGATATAATTTTCTACACAATAAAATGTAATATAACTACAAAAATTTATGAAATATTACAAATAATTTATCAAAATTACATAATAATAATATGTAGTAGTCATTATGGGATTATATACAAGTACCTATGTGATACCATGGCTATGTGATTATACACAAATTTGTATTTGTTTCCATAGCAACCGTTAAAATTGCCTTATATCTATCAAAAATAGTAGATAAAATAGTACTTTAATCGCAAAGGTAGATTAAATGATACTTTAACACCAAGGATAGGTTAAAAACTTTATTTCTTCTCGCACATTTTTTAATTGCTGTCCATTGTTCAAAATTTTTGTACTCGCCTTTTCAATAAATCATTCGGTCGGATTTAAATGGAAAGTAGTTTGGATAATGGCGTTTGTCGCCGTCAGCCTGAATATCTGTTGGTAATTTACTTATTTCGTTTTGAGTTTTGAGCCATTTCTGCTCCAATTCAATCAGCAATCGACAACGAAAGAGAATTAAAAAAATTATTGATGAAAACTGACAACTAAAGAGACAGCCTTTATTTATTTGGTCAAATTACATAGAAACCCAACGCCAACTCAACACAATATTTTTTTCTACTCGTAATAAATTCTTGAATAATATTTTCCTGAATATTTTTTAAAAAAAAAAAAAAATCTTAATAATATAATAATAATACATTTATTGTCCAACAGGTATACACCCAAACAAAAGACAATTAATAATAGAATAATATTAAGATATGAAATTAATAAAACATAATATTTAAAAAAATAATTGATATGAAATAAATATTTAATTCTTCGTCACGTTACTATGAGTACCGTTCTTCTGTGAATGTCTAGTATCTCATGCAGTACCCTCTTGAAGGATGCTAGTGAGTGCTGAAACAGATCCAGTGGGTTGTGACAGCATCTATAGAGCGGAGCTTTGTTGGCATTGCAGGTACGAAGTGTTTGGAGGCGGAAAGTGTACTGATATCTAGTTGTGACCAGTGGAACATGCCAGTTTAATTCGCTCAAGAGAAATGCATAATCCATCATATTGTTGGAAATTTTTAAACAGAAATATTAATATGAGCGAAGTCAGCAAACTCTCTCAGCGAAGAAAAGCTCCACTTGTCAAGCAGCAACTGCTGATCTATACCCCGCTGTGGATAGACGCTATCAGCTCTAAAGGATAGCAACTTGAGAAATCTACGCTGAACCTGTTCCAGACGTTGAATATGTATTTGTATATTGGTGAGCCAATGGTCACGCGAACATACCAATTAACATATACACACAAAGAAGTACTTTACACACTTCATAAGATTTCAAGAGGGGTCAATTGATCTATATTGTATATGTGACCTGTTGCGTTCCGCTTTTTTAGGGTTGACAGTGAGCCTTTTTGACAATTTTTTTAATGTTTAAAGGTAAATTAATTTCGTTTGCCCAAGAAGATATTTTATCCGAAGATTGTTGGATTAAAAGACAATCCTCAGCACTATTGACAGTATGAAATATCTTTAAGTCATCTGCAAACAATAGAGCTGGACAAGATATTTCCTGTTATAATATCATTTATATATAACAAAAACAATAATCGGTGGCCCAAATTGCTACCGTGTAGGGCTCCACTAGATGGTGAGACACGATAAAGATTGAAGACCATGACTCTAACCGTACTGGTGTACGCCCAGTATAGGTAATGATTGGTTTGTAGACATGTGTCAAAACTGCTGCTAAAATTCCCAAACTGAGAAAGTTTGTTAAGAAAGTATTTGTGTCCATCTCTATCGAAAGCTTTTGCAAAATCCATATAGATTGCATCGACTTGAGAGGGGCTGCTTCGATAGTTTTTATGTATTCGCAAAAGGATCTAAAGACAGACCGCTTTGCCCTTCTAATATCCTTATTATAAAAAATAACTATAACTACAAGCAATAGTTAAATGGATTTCTTATTACCATACAGTATTTGTTATCATATAATATAGCATTTTAGATAATTCTACTAAGTATACTAAAACCATCAAACGATAAAAAAAAATTCTGCACAAATATATATTTTGAATATTTGTTCGGGTAGAATATTTTGGTTTTCTTAATCTAATAATAGTTTCCTTCATTTTTATGTACTCCCAAACTAATAAATTCAAAAGCAGCCAGTGTTAAAACAACTAGAACATATTGCAACCAAGCTAAAATGTTTTGGTGTAAAGAATATAATTTTTCTTGGAAAGCTCAAAGTTTATTAGGTCTGAGAAATCTCATTTTGCTTCTCTTTGATCTCCACTTTCACGGAATGAGGCTTTAGTAATTCCGTTTTTTTTTCTTATAGCAAGCATTGCTGTTTGCGTTGGATTTTTTGGTTGATAATTTTTACATCAGCATTGGGCTAAAAGTAATAGTGGAAATCGATGTTAAGTTAAACATAATATTCATTTTATGTTAGATTCAAAATGAATCATAAGAAAAAGCTAAAATATATCGTTATTATATTTATATACGCATTTAAGATTTGTTGCTTAATAAACTCACCCGGCAACAGAAAAACCGGACACCCTTTGTCGTCAATATTTGGTGGATGTAATTTTGTGATTTGTGATGGTAATTTGGGTTAAAAGATTAATGTGAATTTGGATGATGTTTTAAAGCAAGTAATGTACCTAGCTGAAATTAGTTCTATCAGTAGATACGAGGAAAATAAATATGTTGTTATTTTGGTGAGAGTTTGGAACATCCTGGGAGTTATTTTTAGCAGAGCAGCAAAGAAGATTTAAAAAATTCATTTTTTTTTTTTTTTTTTTTTTTTTTTTTTTTTTTTTTTTTGTTTTTTGATTCATCAAAAAATATTATGCTTTAATAGTTTGTTGGAGATATTGGTCGCTTTTGAAGAAGACATGCACTAACACCATTTTGTTTCGTAATTTCTACATTAAAAAATCATGCCTTTGCTTTTGGCCCTAGAGTTTAACAGATTTAAATTTCTATGAACCCTTGTGGTTGTTTCAATTTAAAGTCGCACAAATAATTAAAGCGGTGGTAAAAATTCAGTTTTTCTATCAAATACCTTATACCCTTAAGTATATTTGCAATGTGGCTCATAGGAAAGAATGGAAGATCAAAGAGAAGAAAAAGGATTTGATAAAGAGAAATCACAGGAGAAGTTATAAGAAATTAGAAGGATAAATTAGCTGTAATATCTATAGCGACTCTCTGCACTCGCAAATTGCTGATATTCAATCAATCCTTTCTGGTATTGATGCCTTCAAGACATCTGCCTTCTTAAGAAAGAGACAGGTTCTTTCTAGCTGGATAAGACAAAATCCTTAAGTTCCTGTTATCTGTTCCTCAAGCCACTCTGTCTTCCCCAAGTAACATTTTCTAATAATTGTAAATAAAAAAAAAAAAAAAAAAAAAAAAAAAAAAAAAAAAAAAAAAAAAAAAAAACATTTTCGAAACCTATATATTTTATATGGCTTTATCACATGTGGTTTCCAGGGCAACGGCCCAGCTAACGTCGAAACAGTGTCCTGTTCTCCATTTAGAACACCGGAAGTTAATAGCTACCGGTAGGCGATACTAGTGATGGAGGTGACCGGTTCGGAAACTCTGTATTCTGTGCTGTTGCCAAAAAATGGTGACAAAAGTGTAATCTATTGACACACACTGCTCATTTCAAAGATCTATGACACACACTGCTCAGATCGGATATCTCGTGAGTATAAGAGTCGATTTAGACAATTGCCAAGTCGGTAGGCCATTGACCATATATGGCCGAGGACCGCGGTTCGTATTCCGCGTAAACAAAGTGACCCCGTCCATTAGCCCTGGTCAGCAAAAAGGAGACGTTTAACTAAATCTTTTACTTTACTTTTACTTTACTACATGTGTTTCCTAGATGTGGTGGCAGTAGCCATTTCCTGAAAGGTTTCAATGCGAATGCGGAATCAAAACTTTATGGAGGCACTGTTTAGTACATACATATTCTGCAATTTGTGTCCAAGATGTTCCCTTTTTCAGCAGCCACTGTTTTTATAAATGTAAGAAAAAAAGTATCGATAACTAAAATAGTCTACGTCTGTGTGTGGATTTCAAAATGTAAACAACCATAAACAATGTCGACCTTCGCCATAATTTTGTTGTCTTAAGATCTTTATTTTTATAGGTTTTTTTGTGCTTCTCTGGCAGAACGAAACCCTGTCCCTGACAAAAGCAAATTCATCTTTTTTATTTAATAATGTACAGGGACAGTCATTTTAAGTGTCTCACTCGATTTATAAATTTCCTGGTTTGGTATTTTAAAGATAGTAGAAATTTCCTACATCGTTAATTTTTCGCGAGGATTGCCGATTTTCTACAATTAAAATCTTTTTACAAACGTCAATTTTGACAGATACGACGCCATCTTGATTTTTTTAAAATGCAACCCCCACATATTTTTAGCATGGTCCGGTAGACACATTTTAGCTAATTTCAAAAAATATATAGTTTGTATATTTTGCACTTACCGTTTTTGATATACAGTGTATTTAAAAATGAATTGTACCAGAATCATTTTAAGTGTCTCACCCCATTTAACTTTTCCTCTTCTCTCTAGTCTTAAGATATAAAAAAGATATTTTCAAATGTAAATTTTCGCGAGGATGCCGAATTTCTACATTAAATTTTTTACAACGTCAATTTTTGACAGATACGACGCATCCCTTGACTTTTTTTTTAGAATGGAATACCCATCATATTTTAGAATGGTCCGGTTAGACATATTTTAGCTAATTTCCAAAAAATATATAGTTTTAGTATATTTGCAACTTACCGTTTTTCTCGATCATACAAGTGGGATTTAAAAAATGAATTGTTCAGAATCATTTTAAGTGTCTCACCCAATTTTAAAATTTTCCTCTTTCGATTTTAAAGAGTAAAAAGATATATTAATGTATTTTTCGCGAGGATGGCCGATTTTTCTACATTAATTTGTTACGAACGGTTAATTTTGACAGATACGACCATCTTGATTTTTTTAAATGGAAAACCCCACATATTTTAAGCATGGTCCGGTAGACATAGTTTTTAGCTAATTTCAAAATATATAGTTTAGTATAATTTGCACTTACCGTTTTCGATATACAGTGTAATTAACAATGAATTGGTCCAGAATCATTTTAAGTGTCTCACCCCATTTTAAAACATGTTTTTTACTCTCTCTTCTATTTTAAGATAGTAAAAAGATATTTCAATGTAATTTTTTCGCGAGGATGCCGATTTTCTACATTAAAATTTTTTACAAAACGTCAATTTTGACAGATACACGCCATCTTTGGATTTTTTTAAATGATTTTTTTTACTTATTTTTCATCTGCAGAGCTAATGCCTGCCGAAGTTTCCGGAAATACAGTTCGGACACCCTGTATAATAAAAATGAAAATTTAAACTGCTAGTTATTTATCATAAGATAGCTCAATTTACGTAATTTTCATGCATTTGGATAAAAATGCCACTCAGTTGTAAGTGAATGGCATTCATATTCAATACATACAAAATTATGAGAATATCTTGATTTCAACCCCGTGTATATAGAAAACCGTAAATGCAAAGTACATAAAACTATATATTTTCTGGAACATTAGCTAAAATTTGTCTACCGGGCGGTGTTAAAATTTGATATGGTTTCCATTTAAAAAAATCAAAGCTGGCGTGGTATCTGTCAAAATTGACGATTTAAAAATTTTGGTGTAGAAAATCGGCATCTCGCGAAAAATTAATTAAATATCTTTTTACTATCTTAAAATAGAAAAGAGGAAAATGTTAAATTGGGTGAGACACTTAAAATGGATCTGGAACAATTCATTTTAAATCCACTGTATATCGAAAACGGTAAGAGCATAGTATACTAAAACTATATATTTTTGAAATAGCTAAAATATGTCTACCGGACCATGCCCTTATAGGTGGGGGTTTCCATTTAAAAAAAATCAAGAATGGCGTCGTATCTGTCAAAATTGACGTTGTAAAATTTTAATGTAAGGAAATCGGAATCCTCGCAAAAATTACATTAAAATAATCTATTTAATATTTAAAATAGAAAAGGAGGAAAATTTTAAATTGGGTGACACTCTTAAAATGATTCTGGAAATTCATTTTTAAATCCAACTGTTATATCGAAACAGTAGAAGCAGTATAACTAAACTATAATTTTTGAAAAATTACGCTAAAATATGTTACGGACATGCTAAAATATGTGGGGGTTTCCATTTAAAAAAAATCAAGATGGCGTCGTATCTGTCAAAATTGTCGTTTTAAAAAATTTTGGTGTAGAGAATCGGCATCCTCGCGAAAAATTACATTAGAAAATCTTTCTACTATCTTTAAATACCAAACAGGAAAATTATAAACCGAGTGAGACACTTAAAATGATGTCCCTGTACTTTCATATTTTTAATATCATTATTTGTTGCTAAAAAATATTTTTGTTTAAAATATAGATTTTTATTTTTATTTCTATACCATGGTTCTGAAAATAAAAATGTATAAATTAATGTAACTAGTAGTAAGCGTTCTTATGAATTTAAAAGCTCAACAACCAATAAAAACACATTTTTTAGTTACAAACGCTATCACTAGCCAACATAGCGGAATGTTTATTCATTATTTTATAAAATTGACATGGGGTCGGACACAAATCATCTATAGGTTATATATTTTTGTCTAAAAAGAGAGAAACTCGTGTTTCGAAAATGAATTGACAATAAATGGAAACTTGTTTCCAAAATGTTTTGATTTAGCGCTATCTGTGTAGAAATTTCGAACTAGTCACCTGTCAACAACGCCAATCAAAACTTCTGGTCCAAATAATTAAAACATTTTTTTATTTACTTATTATAACACAATTAAAACATATAAAAACATGTATTCCATTGTGGAAAAAAGAGAAAAAAAAACGTTTGCTGGTACCATTTTTCATGGGTCTCCTGTTGGGTATGGGTAGTAGCTGTTATTACATTTATTCCTAAAACAAATCATCTCTATAATGCGTATAATAAATTATTATAAAATCGCATAAGAAATATATCTGTATTTGCACTCGCCTTATGTCCTAAATGCAAAAACTGCAGAACAAAATCCAAACAATAAAGTAAGGATATGTTCTCATGTATGTCAGAATATCAAATAAATTATGGAAACTTTTCAGGCATAAAACGGTACGGAATCTGTAAATGTGAACCACATCTGTTTCTTAAAAGTTTCGAAAAATTTGTGACGCCAAGATCTTTACTGTTATAGCTTATGTAGCCAAACCATATTTTGGTAAAATGTTTCGAAATAAAATGCGATTTATGTTACGAAACATACAGGGTGGCCCATTGAAAACGTTCCGCAAGGCATAACGGCCAGGGTATTTTTTAACATTGAAAATGTTTCTGTTATCCTATATAAGGGAGCCCAAATCGAATTAAAATGCTACATTTGCCACACCATGACGTCATATATACAAGGGCATAGGAAATCTCGGCGCAGCGGCGGCAGTCGGCCAGCGCGCGCAAAAACCATTACATCGCTAATTGTTTATTGATATATCTTTATTAGTTAAAAGCAAAAAATATGGGGTTTGCTTTGATACCTTGTCAAGACATGAGCGAAACTTTTAAATTGTTTCTTTTTTTCATTTAGGCCTTCGTTTTTCGTTAAATGAAAGTTATATTAAAAAAAAATCTCTATTTTTAAACCAAATTTTCGCATGATTGAAATGATTATTCATGTTTAAAGTTTTTTTTTGGTCATAAGCGCTAATGGAAATGTTTTTTTGTAAATAATTATAAAAAATTACTCCCTACGAAGACTTTATTCTGTACTGGATCAAAAAATAAGTATTTGTTTTCTCTATACGGTGGTATTAATATATCGATTTTTGATGATAGTGCCTTTTTACCCTGTTTAATTTTGTACTACTTTCGGAATAAGGGTCCCCATATCATGTACTGTGATGTACTGTACTTCCATCCCTGAAAAATTCAGCTTGTGACACCGAAGTGAGAGGTAACGTCAAAATAAGCTTTAATCTACCTACATCATCATAGGTAGGTGTAGGTACTCTAGGTAAATTCTACCTAGACAGTAGCTGAACTAGCTGACAGTAGTAATTAATTTGTTATCCGATAAGTAGTTGTCATTATATAAGTTTAATCGTCTTATACCTCCTATAACGGTAGGTTTTGGATTTTTCCTGATTGGTTTGTTAAACAAAAATATACTGGGCATATAAATGTCTGTTACAGGTTAATTCGTTAAAGAAATATGTTACACACATATTATTTTAATAATAATAGTATAATAGTAATGGCTATATTATGTTATAACACATTATTGAATTAACAATTGAAAACAGTATTGAATGTACTTATTTTAACCAATGCATTGTTTTGTTTTTTTAATCTCACAAATAAGAAATATTTTATAGTTTTTATTATAAAAAACAGTGATTATACAATTTATTTACACCCCTTACACTGTTTTCTGTAAGGGGTGTAACCAGGAGTATATTTCGTAACCTTTTACGATATAAGAGGGCACAAAGTGTTTTATTACTTAATGCTTAAAATTTAATAATATATTTGTACATAAAATAAAATAGACTAGAAAGTCAATTAATTAATATTGACGTAATTACTAAATAAGTACAAGATTTTTTTTCTAATTATTTTAGTGTATTTTTAGTCACCGAATTATAAAGGAGAGATATCCAACCATTGCATTATTTTACTCACAAATAAATGTTTTATGGTTTTTATTATAAAACAACGATTAATTTATTATACACCCCTTAACCCAAACACTCCAAGGAGGATATTTCGTGACCCCGTATTTAAAGTGGACAAGGTTTATTAGTCAATGTTTTAATTACCCAGCGTCTTTAATAAAAATCTAATGTAATTTTTCATAGAAATGATCTGACATGAAAAGCAAATTTTATCAAAAAACTTTTTGATTATCTACAAGGAGTAAACCGCTGACAAATGTCTGTATACTAATGCCAAAGTAATGCCAAAAATACAAATTAAATACCAAAATTTCTCATATAATGCCCCACTAATGCCAAGCTGATTCCAATATAATACCACTAATACCACGAATAATATGTAACACATTTGTTTCACGAATTAACCTGTAACAATACTGGTAGGTACGTGCACAGATTTTTTCCTAGGTAACTTAAAAGTCGTTAAAAAGTCTAATTATATTTAAAGAAGATATAATTCCAACAAATTACATTATAAGGCCAATAATGCACAAGTAATACCATTAAAATTTTAGCGTTTTTAACTTGTGTAACATATTTCTTTAACGAATTAACCTGTAACAATAGTGGTAGGTACGCGCACAGATTTTTTCGCTAGGTAACTTATTAAGTCGTTAAACAGGCCTATAAAAGCTATAACAACATAGGTAACTAATATTTATAATTTAATTCGAGTTTTAATCTCAAATAATAAATGTTTTTACTGGTGTATTTCTGAAGTGTTCATTATTAAAAGTAGATATTCTTCAAGTTATGCGAAGTAATAAGTAATGTTTCCGGTGAGACCGCGTATATGTCACCGGATTCTGGTTAGTATAAAGACTTTTTCTATAGAAAGAGTTTTTTCTATATTTTCCTTTCAAAATAAGACTAATTTCTTCTTATTCTTTTAAATATTACAGTGTTTCTTTTTCCTAAAATGTTATACTTAATTTTCGCTTAAAATTAAAAAATCACAAATGGAGGAAAATATACGTTATTGAATAAAGTTTATACAAATCACTTTACCATAACAAAAAAGTAAAAACATGTCATGGCGGAAGATATTCAGGTGGCATTTCACACATTTATCTATTAAAATCGAGATTAAAATAATAAACTTGCGTAACATGTTATACACGAGATAGAAAGTTTCAGAATCGATTAATACGCAATACGCTACGCAGTCAACTTATTCCTATGCGCGGATGAGCGTCTTCAAGACTCTTCCTTCGGCCAGGGTCACGACGCCGCCGAAGAGGAATCGGCCTACGTTTGGCTAAACAGGCTGGACACGGTGGAGTACGATATTGGCGAGTCTGAATATTTATAAAAATTTGCAAAGTAAAATATGTTGGAAAAATAATTAATCCATACATATATAAAAGCTCAAAGGGTTTTTTTGTTGCATCCATCCCGCCGAAACCGCTTTACCAATCTTGATGATTCTTTTTTTAAATGAAAGGTATATATGTGTAGATTTGTTATGAAGTATTTTTATAGTGCTTAATGGCTATTTCTTTGTGTAAAACGACTAAATACTAAAACATACCTGAAAAACACCTACACACAATACCTCCAGAAATAAATTATTTGTCATTGTCAGTGGTGTGTCAGTTAGATTATATATTACGTTTTTAGATATTTTAGAATGAGTTCATGCCGCCAGCTTTAGATACATAAATATTAGCACAAAGGTTCGTTTAAACGACATTAGTGAATTAGCTACACAAAGCGATTTTAGGAAATTCATCCTCTTAGAGAGTAAAATTATCTCGGAAGAGTTTATTGTATGAAAATTCCTTACTATTTGGTCTAGAAGAATGCAATCCTACAAAAAGAATTAGAAGAAATTTTTGAAATTCATCAACCAAATGGGTAAAGTTAGTAAAAATTTATATAAAACTTGGTGAATTATACACATAAAATTGGCACAAAGGTAAAGCGAATTTATGAAATTTATACCCTTAGGGAGTAGAATAGGGAATGAAAGTTTGCTGTACGAAAATGCAATACTATAACATTATAAACCAGACAGTATAAAATTTTATACAAGGGTTTATTTAATGACATCATAACGAAATATATCTTCCTCAATTATCCTTCAAAGAATAAAAAATAACCTATAAAGAGAGTATTAGTGCTCTTAATAAATAAAAAAAAGATGAAAAATAAAAAACATCTATGCTCACTAGCCCTCTATAAAGAAGTAAAAAATCATTTAAATCAATGCATGAACGATTCGAGGTGTAACGCGAACGTCGCGAACGTAGTCGCGAGAAAAAGCTAGCAATTTATTAAATTATTTTATTTAACTCATTAATTTTCATTGAAAAGGAATTTTTGTAATTCGCCACTATATTAGTTAAAAACTAAGAAACCCATATCAAATTTAAGTTTTGCGATTTTGACTTATACTTTTTACAAAATCTGAACACATTTTAAAAGAAAAAAGTTTTTGATAATATTTTTGTAGATTGACTACAAGTTGTATAACATAAATTTCTACGACCGGTCTACCTAGTGGATAGTGGTCTGCAGCATCGCCTTGTGGTGCAAACGTGGGCCTGTTAATCTGTGACGTGACGCACAACAGCCAAGAAAAACAGAAGTGTGGCTAAGAATTTAGTAATTTAAAAAAAGTCTTTTAGATACAGTAGTAGGTATTAAAAAGTTTTGTGTTTAAATGGGGTTTGCCTTTAACAGTTAAAAAATTATATCGTAAAGTGTAACTTTCCGTAAGAATTCTTTATCTGTCATTGATCATGATCTGTCATCATGTTAACCTGATGTTTTGTATGGTATTTTGTTTTTTTCGAGGTTTTTTTGCTTGCTTGTTTTACTGATAGGTGCGATCGCATAATTATTATTGATAATGTTTTATTTAATGTTAACACTACTACTTTTTCAGTGAATCTTTAAATCAGTTGTTTTTTGTTAAGTTCGTTATTTAAACATATGTATGTAATACACTCATATTAACACTAATCATATTTTTACGTTTTTATTCATCATTTTCAATGCCACCCCGGTTGCATCTTTGTAAAGGACTGTGAATTTTTTTCAGAAAATTCAAAAACACGTCAATTTTCTTTTTGAGGGGGACAACTTTTGCCCCAAAAATGATTGCAAAATCTTCAACCCTCTAAGCGGGGGTGTCATCCCTCATTTTTTTTCAAATGGGGAGGGGGGTCAAGTGGTACCGCAATGAAAACTGCTTTCTATTCTCTATACTTTCCCGCTTCGTTTTTGAAAATCGGTCGAGTCATTGAGAAAATATGAAGGATTGAAATTTGAAAAGTTTATTTAAACATGTATCAGAGTAAATAATAAGGATAAATTCTTTCCACCAATTTGCTGTTTTTTTCTTATAATTTCTAGATGTTTACGCATTTTTTCACTTGCCACAAGGTTGAACGATCAGGTACGGTAGGTACTTGCTAGATAGCTGTTCTGTGACTTATACGTTATTTAATGTTTGTTTTTCGGATGAGTGTACTTTATTTTTGAACAGTGTAGTTTTTCGGCACAACTGTCGGTACTGAGCTGAGGACACAAAACCCTCAGAAATTGAACGTGTGGGCTGGTATTTTTGGAAATTCTATTGTAGGTCCTTTTTTTCTCCCTGGAAATCAACAGGTGATATGTACTTGGATTTACTGGAAAATACCATTGACCCAGCCCTAACTGACATCATCCCAAGTAGCATTTGGACGTTATCTAACGTCGAGTATACGTCGCGTTTACTAAACCCGACGTCGGGTACCAAAGTCGGTTCGACCGCCTGACGACCCTTACTTGCACCTAAATGGAGAATACATATTCGGGTCGCCTCGACGTCGGTATCTGACCTAATAGGGATTGTAATTCTACCAATTACCAACGTTATATTACGTTGGATTTTAGTCACTTAAAATTCGTCGCTAAGCACTTACGTTACTTTTGGTTTCATATTCGCTACCAAGAATACATAAAAACCTAACCAAACTACCTAATTACAAATGGATTCAGAATTACTCCTCGAATAAGTGCCTACCTAATTTCATATTATAATAATTCTTAATCATTAATCCAGATATCAGTTTTGTCAACGGAAGTCACTTTTTTGATAGATCTGATTAAAATACTCCGGAAAACAACGAGCGCCTTCAAAATTAGGTAGATTTATGAAATAAAAATATCTATAAGAAAGTAACTCGCAAAATATTTTTTTTATTTTCTAGTTGGTTTAATCATAAAACTGTACTGTGGTTCCCCCCAAAATCAACCTTATCAATATTATTCTACTAGAAATCGGAATGTGAATATAAATTTTAAAAACAAAAAACGATTTTAAAATGGCTGACAATCGGATACGTGTTAAGAATGGCGGATTTCTGTGTCCGACTTAATATGAACTACCAATATACCAATTCCGACCGGGTATCCAACATTAGTCGTCTCACACGACCGAAGTCATCAAACCGGACGACCGGCAATCGTATTATGACGTATATAATTCCAACGTAAGCCATGTAACCTCACTTTGCGTATCAGTGATTTGTGGATTTGTGCAACTATATTTTAGTTTTTGTTTTCTCCTTAAAAAAATGGACAGCCACTTTTTTAAGATAGTATATATACAAAATTTAAAAGAATTGGAACCAGTACCTCACATGTGGGAGGAGGATGGGGTCTGCTGGTTTCCTAAACTTAAAAGTGAAATTTAGATGCACCAGTGTAATGCAGCATCTCTTCCGGATAAAAAACATTCGTGGGTGGAGGCAAGATATCACTACTACTATTATTGTTTTGCAAAAGCCTCGACCTCTTTCTGTAAAATGTATATGAATGTCTAAATGCCTTTTTAGTGTCTTTTTTAGGCATAATAAAAAAAATTAAGTTTGTTTACAAAAACTTTTTATTAGGTTATGTTCATGATGTTCATTAGGCCGCAAATGCTACTTAATGGGTTGTATTTACGGACGTAAATAAAGATACGTAAATTAGGTTATAAATATAAACATAAAATACAACAAAATATAATTGGACGTTACTTTAGGGATTATCAGTGAGCCGTATCCTATTCGGACAACGGGTAGACGTCGGACTAGTTCAAGTATATGTACGTCGTGCAAGCCAACGTGGGAACGACGTTGGGAAATTAATAAAAATGGTACGTTGTTATTTTGTACGTCGACAGATCGTTGGATTTACCGACTCGGATCCAACGACGTCGTTTTTAATAGGACAGCGACGTCACCGGTCGTATCACCAGCACCCGACCAAAATTTGCACAAAGTCTGACGTCGCTTCAGGTCAGATTTAGTTCGAAGTCAGATAAATGCTACTTGGGATAGAGAACAATCCTGGATACGTTGAAGCGGAACTAATATTTCAACAAGACTTATATCACATTACTCTCAAAATGTGCGTAATTATTTAAACAATAACTTTCCCGGTCGGTGAATGGGACGAAGAGGTGTAATTGAGTGGCCTCCCCGGTCACCCGACTTGACTCATTTAGACTATTTTTTAAAGGGGACACATAAAAAGTAAAGTGTATAGCACTCCACCCGCCTCATTAGAAGACCTACGAAGACGAATTATTGATGTTTGTCGCGTAGTGACCCCGCAAGTTCTTCAGAATGTTCGAGAACGGTTTGAAAATAATTTGTATTACTGTATGGAGGTTGACGGGCAATATTTTCAGCATTTGCTTCATTAATAAGTTAAGTTTTTTTGATTAATTCAATTTAGGTATACGTTTTTTTTGCAAAAAGTACTTATCAAATTTCAATCCTTAATATTTTCAAAATGACTAGAGAACAAAAAACCCTTTTCATTGCGGCACCACTTGACCCCCCTTCCCATTTGAAAATAGTTGGGGGATGACACCCCCGCTTAGAGGGTTGACGATTTTGCAATCATTTTTGGGGCAAAAGTTGTCCCCCTCACGAACAAAATTGACGTGTTTTTGGACTTTTTCAAAGAATAAATACCCTGGTCGTTATGCCTTGCGGAACGATTACGATGTATGTATAAAAAATGTACATTCCTGTATGTATAAAAAATGTGACGAAACTGTTTCGCAATGTTTCTCAGCAGAGATTTTGTTTCGATTTTGTGTCTAAATATGCTACTTGGATCTGCTATGAATCTGCTTGGCTAGTGTTAGCTTCAGAAACTGTTTAGTTTCATCTTCATTTTAGGGCCTAAAGGTATCAATACGTTCATGTCATATTAATAAAAACTTTTCATTAGTCCAGGTTTTGATTTCCGATGTAAGAACTGAAATTGGCTATATTTTAATTTCACTCTGCTACCTAAATTGGCCTGGTCCTTACCTACAATCCCGGATGTGGGCCCCTAATGGGACATTTGTGACGTGTCCCATTCTAATATAGTCTATACTTAGGGTTGCCAACCGGCCTCTATTACAGAGGACAGTCCTCTTTTTGATCTCACTGTCCTCTCGCACATTGAAAAAGCCCTCTCTTTTACATGGCAAACTGAAGACTTATAAAATATTGGCCTATCGCCATAATGCTTTAAAAAATTGTGAATCTGTGTTCTTTGCTAGTCACACTCGTTTGTATACAGAAAAAGAAATATTTATGTATGTGTAAGAAGTATTTGTGGAAGCGATAAATAAGTTTATGTTTTAGCTTATATTTTGAAAAAATTTGTTGTAATTAGTTTGTTTTATTTTAACAAGTTTTCAGTATAAATGTTTTTAAGACAGTTAAAAAGACCATCAATCGCATACCCTTTACCTTTCATACCCATTACCTTTTACATAACCTTTTGGTAAATTCTAGACATTTGGACGAGGTTTCTAAATATGTTTCGCCTGTGCCTCTTTGTTACCCTCTCGTCTCAATTTTTTATTTTAAAAGTAGGCAACCCTAGTTATACTCCTGGAACGTTCTTTCGTTTAATCTTTCAACCCCCATGTTGTTGTTTAAAAGGCGTTTTAAGTTGGTCCTTATCTCAAGAATTCTAGAAATGAAACAAAATTAACGAAAATATCAATTAAAGAAATCTATAGACATTCTTTTTCTAACAATTAAAGACCTACTATTGGAGAAACTTGTTTCAACTCTAATCAGTTTTATGGACCAACTCAACCCTCCCTGACTCGCCCGTCACTCGTTTTTATTTTATTTTCATCACTCCATTTGCTCCCTTTTTTCGCTACAAACGGACAGGGTGCACTGTGTGAGGAGGCAGAGGAAACTGTAACAACCCCCATCTGCGCGGCCACCTCTAATTGATTCAATAAGACAAAAACACGCACACCCGATGCCAAACATGGCGCTATCGTCGGGCGGAAAATAAAAATAAATACGGGACAAAATTCGAAAAATACGAATCGCCACGCGTGGGGGGAAGAAAAAGTAAAGGGGGAAAGGTGGGGATAAAATGCAGGACGTGACGTCGGCGTAATCGGGCCAATTTGGATCGAGACCCGGGAAAAAATTGCCACGTACAAAATGTGTCTTTGTTTTCTATTTTGACGGTCTAACTCTGTTAGAAACATTTATTTCAAATCGTTATGATATATTTTTCTGATTTTACTCCAGCACAGGGTGATTAAATCATTATGAAAAAGTTAGTTTACACCCAGGCTGATAAAATTAAGACAAAATCTATACAGGATGTTTCAAAAAATATGTGCGATCTCTCATAGGGATATTCCTCGCTTAAAAATAAGATTTATAGGTCCGATTCAGAGCTTTGTTTCATAACTACAAGTGTTAAAATCTTAATATTTTTTCGATTTATTATAATTTTCTACCAAGTACTTTTAGCGATTCGAATGAAATTTTGAGAGTAAAGTTACTATAAATGCGATATATTTTAATGCTAAAAACAGACCTGCATATACTCGTAGATTATCACTGTAATATTTTTCTAAAAAAGCATGTACGCCACTGACTTTTTTTCTCTTGTTAGCGAAATAGTGTAAGCAGTTTAATGTCGATTAAAACTTGTCTCTTGATATTTTGTTGATTTCGGCTTCCTTGATGAGATAAACGCAATTTTATTAATTTGCCTTGGTCCAAGTCTTAACAGCAATCTTTAAAAAAAATAATATCATTAACTTGCGAAGGTTTTAAATAAGTACTCATGCTTCCTCATCAAAAAATATGCCAAAAAGTTATATAAACATGTGTATGGAAATGCATAGTTTTAGAGTTGCAGGATGTTAAAACTTTTTAAAATTAGGTCTTTTGTAATTACCTTAAATACCATTATTTCTTATTTAAAATTGATCTAGAGATTGGACTAATAATAATATTTAATAATAAATTAAGTAAAATCTACAATTTATTAACTTTATATTTATTTTAACTTTATTAATTGTGATTCATAAAATTGCCTTTATCTCATGAAGGAGATCAAAATCGCCAAAATATCAATATACAACTTTTAATTGGCATTAAACGGCCTATTCCGCAATTTTGATATCAAAAGAAAAAAAGGCATTTTTTTGAAAAATATTCTAATGATAACCTATATGCACGTCCCTGGTGAATTTGTAGACACTTTTTAGCATTAAAATGTGTAGCACACAGAAACACGTCTAGAAGGATTTTTTTCGCAAAAAAATTAAAATTTGGACTGGCAAATTGCCGAAGAAATCAGTCAGTCAAAATATTTTTGGATCGGACATATTTCTGCATAGGTATCCCAGCAATGACAGAAAAAACAACGACATCGAACAGACAGAAAAAACAACGACAACCAAACCAAACTCAAACAGTATACAGTACAGTAAAAACAGTATATTCTGCTAGTTTTTCAAATCACCAAATTACGACATAGGATAACTCTATCACCCTGGAATCGCCATCTTTTATGCACAGAATGCATTATTGCACTTTAAACCATATACTTAAACGGGACAACCAAACTCACGAAAAATAATCTGTTAAAAAATAAAATTGAAGATTACTAAGAGATGATAGTAGAATGTTATGATAAAACTTATCACAAACAGTAGCCGCAGTTTTGTTAAAACGTTACACACTTAAGTTTGGGTAACATTAATCTTGCTAAATTTTGCATGGTTGTAATTACATACGAGTACCATGTGCAATAGCTATATTAACACAGTTTAAAGAATATAAAATATATCAGTTGACCCACTCTTCGCCCGTATCAAAATTCCTCCCGCCGCTCCCCGCCTGTCTTGTAGACTTGGGTCAGTCTACATCCGTTGCTCGACGTGTACACAGCGTTCCAAGTTTATTTTAGTTTTGTTTTCGGCCCGACGCATAGAGTGAACCAAAAATAGTGTTTTAGTTGTTTTGTTCGAATTGTGAATAAAATGTCTACTAGAAATATTTGTGCAGTGGATGGTTGTGAAAGTAGAATGACAGACAATATATCGTTCTTTAGGTGCCCAAAAGATGAAGGAAGGTATGTGTTTATATAGTATATGATATTAAGTATATAATAATTAAAATATTAGACATATTAAGTATATTATAATTATGGAAACCTAACTATGAATAAATTGTTTTAAAAATATACATATAAATTAAGAAAAGATTTTACTCGGAATATGCACAAAATATTTATTTTTAACAATTAGTTTATTATTTTAGAGTAGTAGTAGATACTTTACTATTATGTTTTGGATTTTGCAGTATTTACCGGTTTGCAAAGTGCATATTAAATTATTATTTAAGATATTTGCATTTCTTTAAATAGCATGTTTTACTTTTTAGATGTTTGTATTTAACTTTAACTACCTACCTGGAAAGTCCAAATTTTATCGTCAGGTAATAAAAATACGTGCATACAACTTCTTCTGCTATTGACAAGTTTTTTAGAGTTTTTACTAAATTTTATGTAACAGTAAATATAACAATTGAGGAGCACATGAGAAAAACGATGAGTATCCAGAAATGATAAATGTTCAGGAAACAGTTTTTTTTAATTGAAATTACGCATGGACTTTTATATCCGAGTTTATATCGTTTTCCCATTTTTAAATGCCTGTTTCTATGTGGCCATTATCGATATTGCCGTTTATGTAGGTACCAAAAGGTGTAGCCCCCTTTTCGGTACTTTCATTATTTTTCCCGTGTGCTCTTCAATTAGTAGTAAATACTGTAATAAATTATATTTGCATATTTCTTAAGTTATAGCATGTTTTGCTTTTCAGCTGTTTGCATTTAACTTGAATTATCTACCTTTTTATTAAAAGGTAATAAAAAGTACTTGGATACAACTTATCTTGCCATTGTCAATTTTTTTTCAGTTTTTACTAAATTTTATTACACAATTAATTTTATGAACAGTAAAATGTATTACACAATTAACTACTAACAGTCATAATTACTGTTCATGATAATCATAAAATTTAGAAAAAATTGCAAAAAAATTGACAATGTTAATACAAGTTGTATGCAAAGGTACTTTTATCTACTTTAGTCTACGTGACAGGGTATCTCTTAAAAAAATGTATAACACGTCACTCTTGCGATGTATGTGTTAATTTTACTAATAATACGGATACACTTTTTAAAGAAGAACTATTTTTTTGCAAATTAAAAGCCTATGAAAATGAAATTCCATTTGGTGGCCTGATATTTTATATTCTTTAAACTGTGATATTAAGTGCAATTATTTTTAAAAAGTTTATTTTTGTAAAAAGTCCATATGTACCTCAAAACACATTTCATATTTAGATTACATGATTTCACTACATGTTTTATAACTTTAATAAATATCAAAAAATATACTAAATTAAATATTTCTCTAAACGCGTACAGGAATATACAATATGCATTTATTTAAACTTACAGTTACATTAACAATCTATAAACAGAACGTCCATCTTTTCCAAATTCTGTAAGCAAAATTGGTTAAATTAAAACCACATTTTCATCAATAACAAACAAGAAAAAAAAAGAGCCAGGCAAATATTTTCTTCCCCCACCACTGCCACTCTCAATATCTTTCCATATACCATTTTACAAATATTTTCCCTGGAACGGGATCCACCCCGTTAAGGCGCATTTACAAAATAAACAAGACACTCCCCACCGCGATCGTAAACATTGAAGTTGTTGTGTACAGAGCTACCACACCGCAAGGGGCGGCGCTTAAAAAGGCTCTTCCCCGCGATTGGTTGCGTCCCATTGGCCTCTAAAATTAGAGGGGAGAATAAACCGACTCAGCATCCCACGCCAAACTAGAGAGACCAGTTTCAGGCAGTAAATTGTCGAGAGCGGTTCACCGTTTTCAGTTCCGTCAACTTTTTTCCTATCAGCTTTATTCAACGAGTTTTAGCGTTGTGACAATGATCAACTTAGAGCAACAACCGATGTTAGCCGTGACGCACCGGCCGCTTATATCATCGTTCTCCATTCGGTCCTTGCTCTATTCACAAACAGAGTCGGAAGATCCTGAATTACTGGTTCCGCCAACTGTTGAACCAAGTGAAACCGAGTCCCCTGAACCCAGTGAAACCGACGGTGAATTGTTGGACGTTATCGGAAATGGAGAGGAGTCTCCTTTAGATTATTCAAGGTCTGATGACGAGCAAACCAGAGAAGCCAAGTCAAAAGAGAAGCCTTCTCTAAGTTACAACGCGTTGATAATGAAGGCCATCGAAGACAGTCCAAAAGGTATGCTAACTTTGAACGGAATTTACGAGTACATCATGAAGAACTTTCCTTTCTTCCGAAACAAGAAGCAAGGCTGGCAAAATTCCATCAGGCACAATCTCAGCCTAAGTCAATACTTCAAGAAAGTACCGAGAAGCTTTGATGACCCGGGTAAGGGCAACTATTGGACGTTGACTGAAGCAGCTCGTGAAAATGTTTATATTGGAGGCACAACCGGAAAACTGAGAAGGAGATCGACTGCCGCTTCCAGGACCAGGTTAGCCGCTTTTAGGAGGTCTGTGAACTTGTATGGTACGTTACCAAACACGTATTCGCCTTGGTATCCAGCACCACCAAACCCTTCGCATTTTTGGCCTTTAATGCAAACTGCAAATCCTACGATTCCAATTATCAGACCTTCACCCATTCAACCTCAGATGTATAATATGGACAGGCTACTAGTGCCTCTGCCTCAGAGAGTGAGTTTCTTGCATAGACCTATGGAGTTTGGTAATTCGATGCTTCCAGAGCATTCGATGATGGGGCATCATTCATATCCATACCTCGTTCCTGCTGCTTCGCCTTCTGGAAGTTCTTGCGTATCAGATCAGTGAACTAATGAACTAAGTGTTTTTAGCAACGATCTTTAAAACTATTGAACGTGCTATATTTTAAAATGGACTAAGATAAAAAAAACTATGTGATAAATAGAGTTAATATTATTTTATATAGTTTTTTTTCGAGATCGAAAGGCATATTATATTGAATTTTATTGTAGTATGGTGCTATGAGCTATATTTCTGAAGAAAATTATTGTAGCAAATTACATGTTACTACATTACAACATGTAAGATTTTTGTTTCTGTACACTTTTGTCACTGTATTCATGTTTTATAAAATTTATCCTAAATTTTTGTTTTGAAATAGTTTGTTTATTAATGGCAGATGTAACATCAAATATTGATCTTGAAAAATGCTATACCTACCTGATACCAAATGTAGGTTGTAATTATAGAGTGTATGTTCCTTAATGATAGAGTTGATGATACTAAGACTGCATTGTTGTATATTTTATCAAAAATATTTGTATAAGTTTTTAAGTATTAGACATAATTGTGATATAACTTTAAGAAAAAATGAATAATTATTAAATTACTCCATCGATATAATAAAATTTGTTTTATTTGTGAAATATCCCCATATTCAATACAAATATCAATAATATTTTAAATATATACCTATTATATTTTTTAATATATAAAATATTTTTGAAATATTTGATAAAAATGATTTTCAAATAATTCTAAACTCTAATTATTTAATTTAAGTTCCTAATGGGCTTTAGAGAATTTTTAGAGATGAAATTTTATGTGTTTTTTAATTATTGAAAGTAAGTTGTCTAGTTTAAGTTTATTGCTTCGAAATTTAAATTATTTTTAACACACTTTCAATAATTTTTTTCCGTAAATAAAATGGGTAAAACTTATTCATCATTTTTAAAATTTACATAAGATTTTCTATGGTCGACTATGCAACAGACTATACGTATACCTATTATGCAAAGAATATATATTTCCTATACTCTTTGGTATATGAATGTAGCTTATTCTTAACGGCTACCATAAATCTCATATTCGCTGGCAATAAATTCTGTTCAATCTTATTTCATTAATTTTTATTTAATCAATAATAGCTGGATAATTAAATAAAAATTACGTTATTTTTTAAATTATTATCTATAAAAAATGAGACGTACATAAAAAATGTAAAAAAATGCTTGCTCTTGATCTTGCCTAAATCTGGTACTGGTTGGTCTTGGTCTTGCTTTTTGTGCAACACTAAGACTATTCCTGCCCATATTTTTAAATAGGCTGCGAAACAAAAAGATTAAAATAGGTAATGTTAAAATACTAAAACGTTTTACTTAGGTTCATATTACTGCCATTTAGATGATATTCATCCAGGTTCGTTTTTGATTCGACCCCATAAAAAAGGCATGTTAAGTCCGCTGTCCAAAATATACCAAAAAAAAATAAAAACAGTAGGCATGTCCCCGGATTGTCTTTACAAGAGGAAAAACTTTTTTATTATGAGAAAAATGTATTCTTCAAAAAAAACTTATTCTAAGATGGTTAATTTCCTTCATAATTTTGCAAATTTCTATATACTGTTTTAGAGAAAATTAAAAAAAACATGAAAACATGGTTAATTTTTTTCCTTGAAAGTCCTAAAAATCAAAAAGCGTTCCTATATGGTAAATAATATAATTTCGTTTTCATTTTTTGATAGATTGTTATTTGATTAGGATTTTAATTAACGCCATATTTTAAAATATTAAAGAAGCATGAAATTTATTTAGTTCAATGCTACGGAAAGGGTGATACGAAAAATAAGTTATCGAAAAATGTGATACTTTAACAATATAACAGTAAAAAAATATGACGTTAATCAAAATTAATAATAACTAACCATATTTTCATGTTTTTTTTTTTTAATTTTCTCTAAACCGCTATGGAAATTTGGAAAAGTGTAAACGGGATTAACCATTTTAGAACAAGCAAATTTTTTTTTTATGGAGGATGCCTTTTTCTCAATATGTCAAATAATAAAAAAGTTTTTCCTCTTGTAAAGACAATCCGGGCACGTACTATATATTTTCCACTGATTACAACAGAAATGTTTAAAATATTTCTTCAAATGCATTATTTAAAAAAAAAAATGTTGAGGCGGTGGGTTCATCTTTCAATGCAGTAACTCTACTAGTCTTTATACCTGCTTTGAGTGAAAAAAGGTGCAAAATCCCAATAATTGTACAGTTATATTGGAAGGCGTCACTAAATCACAGCAAAGCTATATAAATATACCTAAATTTTATAGCCTTTTTCTCTGCGATGGTCATGTTTACACCAAAGTAATTAGAAAAAGAATGCTTCCAGTCAGTCAAAGAAAGGTAACGACCAACCTTATGGTCATAAAAGTTAAATTTGAAGCCTGGACTGGGTTTATTTTTGATAGGATTATATCGGTCCCTTTAGAAAAGGGGCGGCTAGCTTACTAAAAGATAGTCAGCGGTTTACCTAAACATTTTCCAACTCATAATGGAATTTTCAATTGCTAAAGCATAGTATATTATCTTATATTGTTAAACTACCAAACTACTGCCTTCAGGGCAGGTCAACTTTTAATGGTTTATTACAGTAACAATATAATTTTTGATGGCAAGTTTCTGAACTTTTAACAGAAGAGAACATTTCATAGACTTAAAATAAAATATAGACTACACTATTTACATCTCAACGCGGACAAACAACCTTTTTTGTACACATGTTTACTTCTGGGTACAGTCGACCGAGCCTTCCTCATCCAGCCTATGTTGTCACGTCTTTAATATTATCAATATTTTTTTTCTTGTTATACACATATATTGAGATATTAATACTACAGTTTAAAAAGTAGGTTTTAATATTCCAGAGATGTATTAAATAGTCCTTATACTACTAAATTATAAGTCGGATACTGTTTAAAAAGGATAAGTTCTTTACAATATGACAACACCGATTAGAGGCGAGGGAGCCTATTCATTCATTTATTACCTTGTAGTACGTGTCGCACGTGTGCGGTAAAGCTTTGTTGCCGCTATCTCCCCGGCTGTATTAACGCATTTTCTTAGCTTGTAGTGCTTAAGTGTTTATTTTATTGACTTTTTCTGTTCAAGAACTATAAAATATGGTTCGCCAGTGCCAAATTTGCAAGAAATTTGACTTAAATAATCCATTTAAGTCTTGAAACGACTTTTGACCGGTAGGCAACTCTCAATTTACCCATTGGGAGTCAGTGGCGTTGTTGTAGAAAGGCGCTTATTTAGATAATATTTTAGTAAAATGTAAAATCTGAATTTTTTCTCTTACATTACATTATTTACTTACTTACATTGTAACAAAATCATAATTATAACCCTGTTAATAATTAATAATGTTTTTATTAAAAATATATTCCGGTTTATTCTAAAATTATCTTCAGAATCTAAAATAACATACAAGAATTTTAAAATGATATTACATTATGAAACAATATTTTTTAATATACCGGGTCGTCTCAAAAGTGGCTCAACCCTATAACTTTTTTATTTTTTCAGATAAAAAACAGATTTGTATGTTAGTAGGTATATGACATAAATTAGGATTTATTGACCTATGCAATTGTTTTTGGTCTCTTCCTGTTTCACCGAAATGATTACATCTTTTGATTTTTAAAGGCACCCTCGGTATATTGCTACTTTATTCGATAAAAAATGACACTCTGAATAGAATGACATATCATATGTCAACTTTTGACATTGTCGCTTAAAAACATATCCTATTTTAAATTTCAATCCAGTTTTTTTCAATCCACTAAGTTTCAATCAAGGAGCCTTGGAAAAATAGTTTTGATCGTCTAATAGGTTTCGTGTCTTGTCTAGGCCGGTTAAAAGATGTACAAATCGTATTTTTAATCATACATATGTCAATTTTTTCAAATGGAACAAGGGTGACTCATTAGCATATTTGGAAAAAGCATTTTTTTATGAATATATTGATACCACACACTTGGTATTTCGAATCAAATTGTCGTTATGAACCGCGTGTTACAATTAGAATTAAACCATATGCGAAAATGTCAAAAGTTGACATATGATATGTCATTCTATTCAGAGTGTCATTTTCTATCGAATAAAGTAGAAATATACCGAGGGTGCCGTTTAAAAATTAAAAGTTATAGTCATTTCCGGTGAAACAGGAAGTGACCAAAAACAATTGAATGCGTCAATCAATCCTAATTTATTTCATATACTAACATACTAAATCTTGTTTTTTTATTTGAAAATATAAAAAAATTATGGGGGGATGAGCCACTTTTGAGACGCACCCGGTATAATAAAGACAGTACCGAGTTAAATAAATGTAGTTTTTATTTTATCCACTTCCTATCACCTTCACAGAACAGATTTATGTTTTCTCTAATTTACATAATAAGACATCACTTAACCAGAAAAAAAATTACAACAATCATATTTTTTTTTCTCTCCCTGTCGCCGATTCTATTATATCTGTGGAATAGATCCTGTTTTGATTAATATTAGGGGTTGTAAATGTTTGACTAAAATTAATAATTTATTATTAATTTCAAAAAATACCTAATTTCGATTATAAAATTTCTTCTATAACGTGTATTTTATTATTTTTATCCTTTTTGCTACTAAATTGTTTTTCTAAACTTTTATTTAAAAAACCTGTCCTAAATCTTAATAAAATATAAAAAAGTTTAAATACGATATATTTTTAATTTAATTATAGCTTCATTAAAATAAAAAAATTACCCGGCTATGATACGGAGAGTTCAGGTGTACTTGAGAAACGAAAGACAGTGTTGTGTTTCTCGGCAGAGTCGTCAGGGAACGACCGTTACGACAGAGACAACCTATCTATCGCTCGTGACGCACTCATTATAACCTAAAACAATAACAAGACAGTATCTGACCGCATGTTCCAGCTATTTATGAATGAGATGCTCAGTCTATATTTTATTTTAAGTCTATGGAACATTTATTCTTAAATTGAATACCGCAATAATAGCATTTTAAATGATAATTTAAATACTATTATAAAATACTTAATAATAGCATTTTATGAATATAATTTGCTATTCGTATTAGGTAATACCACAGACAACTTTTAAAGTATTTAGACAAAGCGCTTAGTTCCATGACAGCTGCGGCCATTACTATATGATAGCCACATGTATTTTCTTTATGTCACAGTGTCACATATTATATATGTCATATCATATCTCATTTTTTTTACTATACTATCCTATACCTATCTCTTATAGGTTTCCAGAAAAAAATAAAGTATTTGTAAAATTGACAAACATGATTTTGAATAAGCAATGGTAAAATCATGAATTGAACATTTTTAAAGTTAGATAAGTTATAATGTATTATAAGTAATTACGAGTATATACAGTGGTGGCCAAAAGTATGGAAACTTTTTTAATTTGTCATTTATGCTGAGAAATTAAAATATGAAATAAAACGACTTATATAATCGTGACCTACAAATAATTTCCTACTAAACCTAATATGTACATTTAAATAAAAAATTACAGCTATCAAAAAATATATAAAAAATTATGAATATTTTCTTGGTCAAAAGTATGGAAACTTAAGAAGAATGTTTATTAAAATTCAAGATAATATAAAAATTAGTAATATTTAGTGGAATATCCCTTTGAATTAATTACTTCTCTACATCTTCGTGGCATCGAATCGACCAATCTCGTACAATCTTTACTGGAAATGGCCGCCCATTCAGTTTTTAGAACTTCCCATAATTCATTTTTATTTGAAATAGAATGGCTTCGAATTTTGCTATCCAAATGGTCCCATAAATTTTCTATGGGGTTAAGATCCGGAGACTGTGAGGGCCAATCCATTAGTGAAACATTATGTTCATTTAACCAATTTTGAACAAACCATTTGTGCTTGGGATCATTGTCTTGCTGGAACAACCATCTGAGTGGCTTTTCTTCATCAGCATGAGGCAGCATATTATTCTCCAATATGTCTTTATACAAAAAACGGTCCATTATCCCATCAGTTTTAACAAGAGGACCAACACCTGAGCGAGAAAAACACCCCCATACCATTATACTCCCACCCCCATGTTTTACTGTGGGCATCTGGTACTTATGGCTGTACCGTGTACCTTTTGGTCTTCGGACATAACGTCTCCCGTCACTACCAAACAGTTGAAACTTGCTTTCGTCGCTAAACAGTACAGTATTCCATTTCTGATAAGACCAGGTGAGATGATCTTGAGCAAATTTAAAGCGGGCCATCCTATTTTTCTTTGATCTCCCATTGATATTCTCTTCATTACTTTCATTGTCCTGTTGCACAACTTTCTTGGTCTTCCTGACTTAAAAGCTGTTGAAACGTTCCCTGTTTTATTAAATTTACGAATTATTTTCGAAACGGTGCCTTTTAAAATGTTTAAATTTTTACTTATTTGAATTTGTTTATAACCGCTCTTGTATAATTCAACTATTTTATTTTTTAAATCCGTAGAGAAATATTTAGACTTGGGCATGATGTTTATATTTATCTGAAGCAAATCGTACCGTTTATCAGCTTAAACTATATTAATTTTAATGTATTTATTTATGGTTTCCATACTTTTGGTCACAAGAAATCTATTGTTCTCCTACAAAAATTGCTAAACAGATTTTTTTCGCTGTGTAATTTTTGGAATACTTTTATTTGCTGATAAGCTGTTCATTTATATTCCTGAGAGTTTAAGCATAGCAATATTTTCTGTGATATTTTAAAAAGTAAAAAGTTTCCATACTTTTGGCCACCACTGTAGGTATAATATAAGCCTAGATCATAATATATACTTACGTGGATAAATCAACGCCATAAGTTTAGCATTAAAAAATAATATGTCTCCAACATCACGATATGCCATTTTCAAATCTTCTTTAAGCTACACACACTGGTGCGATCACGGCCGCGATCACGATCACGATCAGGGCAGCGATATCATGAGCGATCATTCTAGCACACACCAACGCGTTCACGTTCACTGCCGTATCTATATATATGTAGTGCGCCATCCTGTAGGTATATATCGGTACAAATTAAAAATGTGAATTATGTATACCGAAAAAAAAACTTTCTTAAATATTTACCTACAATATTTAAACTTAAATAATAAAAATGTATATATATGTACTATCCAGTCCAATTGCAACTCCAATTTTATCTCAAAATTTTTATTTTTAATTCTATTATTTTTGTAACTTGGATCGTATAAATAATATAGAATTTTGTGTATTTTTACAGCCTTAATTAGCTGCTCTGTTAACTCCATTTCTAAATTGAAACAAGAAAAAACACACAAAATAACTGAAAATTCCTATCAGTTGGGTCGCGATCACGCGATCAAACTCGACAAGTTGAATCTGATCGCCACCGCAGAATAGAACGCCGCCAGGTCGCTTCGTCTCCAAAACTCGATCGCGCCAATGTGAAACGGCTCATATGTATTCTTCAGCAACTTTTGGCCGCGGCCGCGTGGTGATAGTGATCGCGGCCGTGATCGCTCCAGTGTGCGTACAGTTTTATTGCACTTATGAAACGTTCAATAGGTTTGTCTTTCTCGAGGACCTTACTTTGCGCATGCGCATTAAAAGTTGCACGTATTTCCAAAATAATCACAATTTTATACGGTTTAGAAAGTACAAATTATACAATGTTATGGAAACCAACTTTTCATTGTCATCATATTGTCATGATCATATTATGTCCAGGGGCGGGAAAGTGAAATAGCAAAAGCGGTTCCACCGTTTCCACGGAAATTTCAAATAAAATAGGTCCAGCCTCAGGCGCTAGGTGGTAGTGCAATTAATTTTTAGGTTAAGAAGTTGCTACTAGTTATTGCCAGATGGCGTTAAATCAGAATTTTTTTGTAGTTTCCATAGTTTCCAACGGCCATTGTCATACTATTGTCAAATTCTCAAAAAATATTGTCGTTGTTATAGCGCCAATCATAATATTATCAAATGATTATCATAGATGATTATCAAAACGTTTTTCAAACTATAATTTGTTATATGTGTTTTAATTAGACAATTTCTTTTGTTTGTGGCCCTAAAAATATAATGTAAGTTTGGTAAAAATATAATGTAATAATGGTTTATTATAATAAACGATGTTTAAATATTTGATTTATAAATAAAAACTTTAAATAATAAATAATATTTACACATGTAGGCTTTAATTTTATTTAATAATTGTATAAATTATACTGTTAAATCTTATTTTTTACACATCACAACAATACTTGTTATTAGTATTGTTGAATTTGTGTAAAAAATAAGATTTAATAATCAAATTTATATATTTTAGAGTAAAATTCAATAAATACGCTCATTTAAAAAGCCCACGCTACGATCAATTTAAAACAAGCCCTACTCAATAGATGACGCCACTTCTGTAGGACCATTTTTCAGTATGGCAGAGTCCATTCTTTTTCTAGCTAGGTATATTCTTTGATTATGTCATAATCTTATTTCCATTGTGTAACGACGCTTGTTTTTTGGGTTTGTTAATTTAAAAATTGTATTAATTACTCTTTTATCGACCACTTTTATATAGCCAAGGATGCAAGTGTGTTCAGTGAGAAGTTAATTTTAAGTTTGTGCACACACTATATTTCTATTTTTTTTTTCGTTGAACTTTCTAAATACTCGTAAAAATGACTAGAAAGTGTTTAGTGTATGAAAGTTCTAATATAAAGGTCACCGAATTATCTTTTCATAGGCAAGTGAAGTATTCAGTTGTTCTTTTATTTATATTAAGCCACATGTATACTTTCTGATTAGATTTCCTAAGAATATTGATATTCGTATTCTTCTAACTGTATTTTTATATAATTTAATTTTTGTGACAGTAAACATTCAATTTATTGTTCACATATAAGCATTTTACAAATTAAATTTCTAAAATTAGTGTTCAAATTTGGCGCGTGGACGATAGGTCCTCGACAAGGATAGATAGAGTAGAAGAACCGCGTGCAACAAAAAAAGAAGATAGCGGAAGTCGTTGATATGTTTGCGACAGTTTCCATAGTAATTTACTTATCCACGTATAAGTATATTATATATGATCTAGACTTTTAGATAATAAAAATATTTGTTTTTTACAGTATTTTATAGCGTATAAAGTCTAAAAATTAATCCAGAACAGACAATTACTACCGCTTGTTGGTATATTCGAGTAATTGGGAGCTTGGGCATCTGTGAGTCAGCTCCTCGAGCTCATCGAAACGGCACGTCAACAATAATTTAATTTATAAGTGACCTGTAGGGCAACAACGACCCGCCGCGTTCACCTACGCGCATCAAGCTAACTTATGAAACACAATGTCAACAAGTTAAGTGAAAAATTGACCAGCCTGATGGTGACTCGATTCACCAATTAGATACACGTAGGTATAGCGTATACGACTGTTTGTTGTTTATTTGTTGAAACTTGCGCAATATTTTATATAGATCAATCAATGAATGAGAAGTTGATACACCTAACACTAGAGTTTCCATACCATTCGGAGTTAGCAAAATTAAACACTAAATCACCACAATACACAAAATGATTAAAATACAAATATCCCTAGAATTTATTGCGAATTTCGCTAGTAGGATATAAACTACGTAAATAAAAGGTGGCTTTATTTTGTATATAGATGAGCAAAAAACGCAAACTGCGATTCAATCGCAGCGATTTAAAAATCGCAATCGCAATCTGGGATTGGCTCTAATGGAAAACAGCGATTGCGATTGCTATTGCAATTTCTTCTAGTGATGGGAATACCGGTTCCACATGAGTCGCGTTACAATAGCGACCGTTCCAGAAAAATACCGCGATTTTGTAATCGAGGTTCGAACTTCCTAAGTGTCGCGGTCCTCGCTTATGTATAGTATTTCTGGCATTGGTACCTACTTTTATTTTATACTACCTACCTAGTGCCACAAACTACTGTCAAAAAAAATTCTTTATTGGTGACCGGTTTCGGCAATTCCAGCCATCATCAGACCTTAAAAATAGATGTAAACAATAAAACTTATATAAATGTATAAAAGCAAATAAAATAAAATTAAAATTTTACGTTTCATCTTTCAAACATAGCTATTTTATACCATGCTTAGTACATACCAAAAATCGCTATTTCAAAAGTAACGTAGCGACGGGAGCGCCAATAGTAACCGACCCAATCGCTAGAGGCGAAAACGAAATCCTAGAAGCGCTCCAGCGACTGCTGGAACGAAGTAAGCCGCCTCCGAGGTCGAGCGTCGATAGCCAGTTACAGCAGTTACTTCTTTTCGCGACAGGGAACTAAAACCCTAGGAGCGCGACGGCTGGAGCGAAGTAGGCCGCCGCGCCACGCCGCCGAGATCGAACGTCGATGCTGCGTTATTACGCGACAGGGAACTACAACTCTAGGAGCGCGACGGCTGGAGCGAACACGTCGCCGTCGCCATCGAGATCGCCCGACGCTACGTACAGTTCCAGTAACTATTGTAGGCGACCGACGAAATCGCGACGGCTGGAGCTAAACACCTCGCTATGCGGTTACTACGGTTCAAGCTAACGTCAAGAGCGATTATAAATAATTTATTTGCAAATTATAAATAATTTATAATTTTGTCGTCATTATGATCGTCGTTCTTCAGTAACAGGTTCCCCATTCGTTGTGGAGCGCGACACGGCGTTACAAAAAAATACCGCTCCAAAATCGCGTTACTCAAATACCGACATATCACTAATTTCCTCTATTTGCGAATTTCAATTTAGGCAACCAGTGTTACTATAGCTGTGATTTGCGACTTTGTTACGATTTTGCTGCGATTGTGATTTTGTAACTTTAAAATATTTACTTGATTTTATGTAAAAAGGCACTGCATTAGAGCCTTATTTTATCTATACAATGTATTTTATTAATAGTCTTCTGAAATAACTTAACCATGAACGTATTTATTAACATTCGTGGTGCAATAGAATTTTTCTAATTGCCTTGTCCATCTTCTCTAACTTTTCTTGGTCAGATAGCGTACCTGTTTTATACCATATCTGTGATTTTCCGGAAATACTATTAATCTTAGTTATCAGGAATTACATTTTTTTCAAATTAATTTTTCCCCACCTTCTTCCACATGTAATAAATAGGCCATTAATGATTTACCAAATCAAACATAATAAAAACTCACTTTGAAATGCTTTGAAATCACATTCATAGCTTAAGAGAAGTTTTCTGAAAAAACAGCATTTACAATTTTCCATCTTTTTCGGCGCGTAGAAAAACATTTTATTACAGTTACTGGTAAATGTTATCCAACAATAGAACAATTAATTTTTTAACTATTATTATAATTAATTATTGAAAATAGTTTAAATGGAAATTTAATTTAAAATCTTCTCTTTTAGAAAATTTAAATAATTATTATAATAAATTAGATAATAAAAAATAAATAATTAATTAGATAATTTAAAATCTTCTCTTTTCTTCTCAGAAAAAGAGAAGACTAAAGATATCATCTCACCAATTACATTACCAAAATGGGACGAATACTTTGCTAAACTGTTGACCGAAGAAAGGGCCGAATATCAACAAACATTTCAGCCACAATCCGACATTCAAATAAGAACCGCAGCTTCTCCACTGAGGATCAATACCAAAGAAGTAAAACAAATTTGCCAAACCCCGAAAAATAGAAAATCGCCTGGTCCAGGTGAAATTCCCCCAGAATTACTCAAGTACGGCACGGATAAATTATATAAGCAGCTCGTTAGTCTTTTCCAAAAGTGCCTTAATGGTGAAAATATACCGAAAGAATGGAAGACATCATATATAACAACAATACACAAGAAAGGAAGTAAGACGATAACTATCGAGGAATCTCCGTGCTGAGCTCTGTTTCAAGGGTCTATGGAAAATTGGTCAAAAAGAGAATTGAGGAAGAATACCGGGATATGGAGGCTGAAGAACAAGCGGGATTTAGAGCTGGTAGATCCACGGTCGACTATTTATTTACACTAACACAGATAATTGAGAAAAAGCTCAAGAAAGCATATATGATAGTGTACCCCAGTCTAAATTGTGGGAAGCCCTCGAGAAAACGAATATCAGCATAACATTAATTAAGGCTGTCCAAGAACTTTATAAGAACAACACTAGCCAAGTAAAGAAAGGATAAACAGTATCAAAGGGATTCAGCATAAACAAAGGTCTTAAACAGGGCTGCTGTCTATCGCCCACACTGTTTAAAATCTATTTGGAACAAGCTCTGAAAACGTGGAAAAGGAAGTGTGAACAGATGGGGATACCATTAAACGACTCGATACTTTACACTCTTTGTTTCGCTGATGATCAAATAATACTAGCTCAAGACTACGAGGATCTGGAATATATGACCCGCAAACTAATTGAAGAGTATAACAAGTGGGGGCTGGAGGTAAACCTTAAGAAGACGGAATATATGTGTATCGGCGGCGAACAACACAACATAATCCTAGAACAGCAACAGCAAGAAATAAAACACTGCCAAAAATATAAATATCTTGGCATGCACATTACCAACGATGGTAGCCTTGATGAAGAAATTAAGTGCAGAAACAACCAGGGAAGACAAGCAATTAGACAACTCAACAGTATTTTATGGGATAAGGCCGTATCAAAAGAAAACAAACACAAAATTTATAACAGCATAGTTAAAAGTATCATTAGTTATGGTAGTGAAGTATGGCCTTTGAAAGAAAGAAACCTTAAGTTACTCGAAGCTACAGAAATGGACTTTTGGAGGCGCGCGGCCGGAAAATCGAAACTGGATAGAGTTAGAAATGAAAGAATTCAGAACATCATGGGCGTTAAACACCGAATATCAGAAGACATTAAAATTAACCAACTCAGGTGGTACGGGCACGTACAAAGAATGGAAGAGAACAGAATCCCGAAAAAATACTCAATTGGACACCACAAGGCAAACGCAATAGAGGGAGACCTAGATGGAGTTGGAGAGAAGGAATAGACGGGGACATCAGAACAAGAGGAATAGACGAAAACCTCTGGACAGACAGAGACCAATGGAGACTGGAAATCAGGAGACGTCGAAGAACGTTATAAACTGATTTGTATATATATAATTTAAAATCAAATAAACAATTGTAAACAATGTCATTTTGACATTGAATAAACAGTAATGCTGCCAACATCATAAAATTCACCAAGTTTATTTCGAGACGAAAACCAGCCAATCGTGTTGGCGAGGGCTACGTACTACATATACGTCATCGCAGCGCGCGTAAGTGTGAAATTCAAACTTTTACCCCATTTTTTGGCCTAATATTAAGTTTTATATAAAAAAGGCTAAGTAGCAAGCACTAATTAGGACTGAAAACTGCATAATTACCCTAACTCGAATAAAGCTAATGTCATGACACGTTTAAAAAGTAATTTTAACGGTTCCATTAACATCGATACAATAAATTTATAAAATAAAAACCAGACATAAAAAGTAATAGAATTTTTTGTTATTTACGTTATTTGTTACTTATAACCTGAAAAATATAATTATATGCACAAAAAAAATAAGAAATTCTAACGAGATCCATATTATGTTTCTATGATGCGAGTTCTTTAGTTTCTTTACATTTTTTCGTATGACGCTATGTACCGTTTTTGCGTAAAAACAATTTTTATGCATTGAAAAATTGCAAGCTTACGTGAAAAACATGAAACATGCCTATTCGCATTTCGCAATTCGTGTGTATATGAATCTACTCAAAACTGTACTTCTGCGTCAAAGATATCTCATATTTCAGATAAATAAATATGTTGTCAAGTTGACATATAATTTATAAGCCGCAGTAACACACCAAAAAAGCAACCTTTCCATACTGTGTCACACCGATAATTCCCGACCTAAAACTCGGTCTGTTAACCACCGATTTCAGCCGTTGTTACTTTCGAGCCGCACAATGGGCTTTAAATATGATTTATGAAATAGTTTATTTAGGGGCAACAATCCCCCATACCACCCTAAACAAGAGCAAATACGTCGGCTTTGAATTTTTACACCCCAAGCATAATGCGGGTACACACACTCACAATCGCGTATATACGCACGCATATTTTGGTCTATTGAATAAGTTACACGATGGTTTCGTACAATTGCCATTGGCGTAACTGTGTAGGGGCATTTTTATTATCCATATATTATACAGAGTGAGTCTTAAAAAGTGCAAATATTTTCAAGGCTGGTAGATATCGATAAAAGAAACATATTTTCTCTTTACAGTTTTTCAAATAAATCCAAAATAACCGAGTTATTTAACTTTTATTAAAAATTTCCAAAAAAATTGTTTTTTTGCTTAAATGTTGAGAACAACTGGATCTTTTCTGGATTTTCTCTCTTGTAAATTTAATCTATTATCTATGTTACAATATTATCAAGAAATTATGTTGTTTAACTAAAAACTAAAAAAATCATTTTTTTTTAAATTCCAAATTCTCAAATTTTTTTTCGCCAAAAAAACTTTACTTGCATTTAAGACTGAGCCTGTATAAAATTTTGCGCCAATTTTGATGATTCTTCGCCTTCACCAATTTTGATTCTTTTTTTAAATGGACAGTACACGTATTTTATATTTCCATATTGTTTATGAAGTATTTTTATATTGTTTAATATAATATTTCTTTATGTAAAATGAATAAATATTAAAACATACCTAAGAGTAACCCAGCACACAATACCTTCAGAAATCAGTTATTTGGCATTGTGTTAAATTATACAGGGTGTTTCAAAAAGCATGTGCATCTCTCATGAGGAAATTCCTCACGTAAAAATAAAATTTATTTCTCATACCAATATAGGTCTTATTCTGCTTTGTTTCGTAGCTAGAGGGTGTTAAATCTTAATAATTTTTCGATTTATAATAATTCTCTTTTAGCGTTTCGAATGAAATTTGAGGGTAAAAGTTACTATTAATGCGACATATTTTAAATCTAAAAAAATGTTGACATGTTTACTAGGGACGGGCATATGGGTTATCACTAGAATATTTTTCTAAAAAAAAGCATGTACGCCACTGACTTTTTTCTCTTTTTGGCGAAATAGTATAAGCAGTTTAATTCCGATTAAAAGTTGTCTCTTAATATTTTGTCGATGTCGGCCTCCTTGATGAGATAAACGTAATTTTATTAATTTGCCTTGATCCAAGTCTAATAGCAACTTTAAAAAAAAATTAACATTATTAACTTGCGAAAGTTTTAAATAAGTACTCATTGATTTCTCATCAAAAAATTTGAAAAAAAGTTCCTATAAACATGGGTATGGAAACGCATAGTTTTAGAGTTACAGGATGTTAAAACTTTTTAAAATTAGGTTTTTTGGAACTATCTTAAATACCATTATTTTTTATTTGAAATTGCTATCGGTTGGACTAATAGTAATAATATTTAATAATAAATTAGGTAAAATATATAATTTATTAATTTTATTTTTGTTTTAATTTTATTTTTTGTGATAATAAAATTGCGTTTATCTCTTCAAGTAGGCCGAATTCGACAAAATATCAAAAGATAACTTTTAATTGGAATTAAACGGCGCACATGTTTTTTTTTTGGAAAAATATTTCAATTATAACCCAACAAGATAACCAATATGCACGTCCCTGATGAAATTATCGACACTTTTTAGAATTAAAATGTGTAACACTTATAGTAACTTTTACCCTCAAAATTTCATTCAAATCGCTAAAAGTATTTGGAAGAAAATTGTAATAAATCGAAAGATTATTAGGACTTTAACACCTTGTAGCTACGAAACAAAGCAGAATCAGACCTACGTTGATACGAAAAATAAACCTTATTTTTACGTGAGAAATCTCCCCAATTCACGATTCATTTTTAATACTCGTTCAAATGAACGACTCGCTCAATCCTTGCCTACCTCTGCAAGAAAAGCAATAATATTTATTTATAAACGTTTTATAAACCCGGGTACGCCACTGTGCGTCAGCCATGTCGACATTGACGGCGGTGAGAGCGCACCTTCTGTAAATCACCGCGTAACATCTATATCCTACAATTAACGGGGGCCCCATTTACATATTTAAGAAATATATCTGGCCAGGTGAACGGCCCGGCGATACAGAGCTCAAAAAGGCCGCCTTGCCACCATTTCGACTGAACGTGCGGCTTGAAGAAACAAATGGAAATTAAATTTTCTATTAGTTTTTTTTTTTTGGAAAATATACCGCCCGTCGACGTATTAGTTTCCAGAAACGCGTTAAAAGTGTCAGAATATTTTTTATACAGGGTTGTTCAGAAATAAGCCTACGAAAAATAAACCAAAAATTATTTCATTACTTCCATTACTCTCGCTTTCTTTTGCTATGTAAATACCCCATATTTTAATACCACAATGTAACAGTCAAATTTCCTCGCTACGACCTCTGTATGCTGGCTCATGAATGATCGCAAATAACTGTTGTTTTTGCATCATGTTTACTATAATTTTATTGTCAAATATTATTTTATTTAATATTTTACTATTATGCAACCGGTTATACACTTGTCAATGGATGCCGATATCAGCAGTAGGATTTTTGTCGACCTCTATTTATCTTTGATCATCACCTATCCCCCTATCCGTCACTTGTCACTGTCAGATCAAATCAGATGTTTTTGGATTTATTTATTCTTTGTTTTGGTTATTGAAATTTTATAATTACCAGATAAAATTTCGTAGGTAAATTGTTTATTTTTGATGTGGATCGCAGTGTGCAATTCGTTCATTTAATTGTGGGAATTTGTGAGTTAAGTTCGTTCATTGACCGGATACGGAATATGGCAGTGGAAAATATTCTAGAACATCGTTTTTTATTTATGCCTTTTTGTGAGTTGGACTAGAGTAGATATATAGTTCTCTATCTATATCCTGGAGATTTCCGGTTGAAATCTGATTTTGTGAAGGAAATCGAATCCTTGCAACACTTCTTGTGTATCCACCGTCCGAATGTCGTCGTGAAGAACTGGCTGCCGTTTCGTGAAACATTATCCCTGTTGGTAGTTAGCAGGTCTTCCTAGAGAAGGATCTTCCAAGTCTTCCGATGCATATTTGGTCAGAGACGTGGATGGATTTTGTTGAATTTGAATGGACCACCAACCAAATTTCAAGGGATTAAATAGCCTAATTTTCCGACCGATATTCCTATTCCACGTGCCCAAGAAGTCCCCGAGTAGAGTTAGAATTAAATATTTATTGCCTAAATTTTTGGATTCAAAAACTGCTTTTACCTAATTTGTTAGGCTAGTGTAGATTAAATAAAATAAAGACAATAAAAGGTTCGAAATTATTTTTGAATTTTTTAGTACTCTCTATGGAAAAAATCCGTAGTAAACTTCGTAAATACTAATTTCAATAAAAACAATAAACGCTTTAATTAATCTGATTCACATCCTGTCTGCTAAAGAGTTGAATCTTCTGTTACAAAGTCAAATGTCAGCAATATATTGCAAATTCTCCGCCATTTTAATTAAACACTTCCGCATATTTTTATTTCAAGCCCGTCTGCCAAGACAAACAACGCACTTCGTATTTACTATATACACTCCCAATTAACCTCTTCAATCTGCTTAATTTGTCGCATGTACCATGGATTCAATGAATGGCACCACGCGTCATAGTACGCGACCGTTCATAACAAAAAACGGTACAATCAAGTCAATTAGCGGTTGAACTAAAGTGATTCACATCCGGTCGGCCGAGGAACAAGCGCTTATCGCCGCCGGCCGTCAAGTGTCAAATGCCAATCGGCGTCGTCGTCTATTACGAAGCAGCGAAGAAAGAACTTGCAGGCTGCCATATAATCCTGCAGCATCTGCCGTATGCAGGAGGTCGCGCCATGGGTAATTAAGAAAGCTCTGTCCAATTCATGGTGGACTTGATCGTAAGCGATTTTCAAGTAACCAAGACACGAATAAAACGTTTAATAACTATACAGGGTGAGTATTCCCAAGTATCTCTGATGCTGAGAAACATTGCGAAACAGTCTCGTCACATTTTTGATACATATGTTTCGTAACATAAATCGCCTTTTGTTTCGAAACATTTTACCAAAATATGGATTCGCTACATAAGCTATAACAGTAAATGTCTTAGTGTCACAAATTTTTCGAAACTTTTAGGAAACAGATGTGGCTCACATTTACAAAGATTTCGTACCCGTTTTGTGCCTGTAAAGTTTCCATAATTTATTTGATATTAGCTACAACAAGCCTAATATTTAGCTTATAAAAAAATAAACTTTTGATTTCTAACCACAATTTCTCTTGATGGATTATAATCAAATGTCAAAATGGCATTCCTCGCAGATGTTGAACTAACGACTAATTTTTGACGTTGTGAATGCTTACATTGATATTAGAGAAACAAACTTCTACGCTAATTGATACCACTAATTTATTCCAATAATTTCGAGGTTCTGAATGAAGCTTAAGACTAAAGGATTTCGGACTTCCATTGTCTCTATTTATTTCGATTAACCTAAAGTTTCGGTCAGTGTTTTTTTACACAACGTTTTATCAGTGATTGCCATATCGTTGATATTTCCGTTCTAGGACTGCTAAAGGTGTTATTATTGTTTGTTATAAAAACGGTTTCTTTAAATTTACGTTTTTTCCAACGAGAGACCACTGTATATTGTGCTGTTTTGACCATAGTGCCCAATACCTGACTTCATTATTTCACTATTAAATAAACTAGAAAAAAAACTTCGCTTAAACAACTGGAAAAGAAGTATATATTTTGTCAACATGTCATATATTGACAAATCATACTTCTATACATTTTTTCTTTACATAAAACCTAAATCTGATAATATCACTGAGTTATATAAATCCCCTCAATTCACACCTTTAAAAATATTTCTACAAATAACATTAAGAATAAATCTGACAACAATCCTTTTGACGAATCTAATCTTATTTCCAAACTCGATCTTATTATATCGCATTATGTCCCCTTTCTGTGTCCCCATTCCTCTTCCTCCCCCTTGTCCCCTTCTTTCTCTCAGTCGTATTTCCAAACCCGATCGCTATTCATCGCCATGTCACAGGGATTAAAGTCAAATTGTGTCCCCATCTCTGCAGGTCACAGGTGCTGCGACTGCTTACGGTTCCATCACAACAATTCATCTTTCCGACTGTGCGTCATATGTTTTTCGTTATTTTTATTATTTAAACTGCTGTTACATTGGAACGAAAATTTGATCATATAAATTTGTATGAAGTCGTTAGATAAAAACAAGAACTTAATAAAACGTTAATAAAATTCAAAACAAAAGAAAAACAGAATGCATCTACCAGCTATCTTGGTGGCAAAACGTTCTCTAAATATGCCATGTACCGAGAAAAAAAAATCATACGCAAAGAGGTGAAACAATGAATTAATAGCACGTGGTGAATCGTGGTTGGAAAGAGGAAATCCCATGCAAATTTTGAACTATCCAAATGTTGGGTCCCCTATTGATTTTACAGCTTATTCCTACATAGATTTTTTAAAGGTCTGCCAATGTTGAATACATATGCCAAATTTGAACAATTTTGGTCAAGCCGATTTTAAGTAGTTTAAGAAAATGTAGAATGTTTAGGAAAGGAGTTAATTACCGCGACCTTACAGATCTATTGTATGTTCCCCTTTCTTGAGTTATAACGAGTTATATCATCATATAGTCTCAGGGCTTTAACAAAAGCCAGTATTTGAGACGACTCCACAAAGGCCAGCTCTCCATTCTGGACATCAGCCGTAGCAAAGTTCATGGCATGGACCCAGAGCCAGAGCACAGTTTATGGTTAATACTCGCTGCCCATGCAGAAAGTCTAATACACCAATGAAGTTACCGTCGACAAAGTTTGTATACCATCTCGGTCCTAGATATGTGCATCTCGTATATGGTAGAAAGGATCTTACTAAACACATAGGTACTAAAAACCGAGCTAAAAACTGGAGTAGCTGTAAAATATCGACATCACACGATAGGTAAATAATGGATTTTAGTACTGCAGAAAAATAATGTCAAAAGGTACTGGTTTAAAAAATTAAGATTAAAGTTAATTAATCAACCTTTAAGGTATAAAACTTAGTAAGTCTTATTATTAGTAAAATAGTTTAAATTAATTAAAATTATTAGGCACTTTTTTAAGCACAATCCAGTGGCGTAGTCATTTTTTTCTATGCTTGCTCTTTTTATCACAAATAATAAAAAATACAATTTTTTAAATAGAAATCATAGTTGGCTATAAACTTAAAAAAATGCTGGCGTTTAACCCTTTCCAACGATATAAAGTTATGAGTATCTATTTCTAAGAATGAGAGAAATATTCGGTTTTTGATCTTTATATCGAAGCTAAAAAACGTATTGTTTCAGTGACGAATATAGTTTACTTATCTATCTATAATAACATCTTTTACGCGCAGAGTTTTATTAGGCGAACTCGTGTAATCAGTGCAAAAGCTTACCTAGTCCTAGTAGCCTTCTGCATTTCTTCTATAGTCCCAATGGTTCTTCCCTTATATATAAGGTATCTTAATTTTCCCCATAAAAAAGTCGAAAGGAGTTAAATCACAGGACCTAGTAGGCTAAAGGTGCGTATTCATTAAGGTGGATACACACTGAGCGAACGAACAACGAACTCCGAATGATTCGTCAAGTGTGTACGTAAATGCGAAGGCGAATCGAATGGCATTTTTAAGTTCGGTTCGCCGTCGCCTGCGTTCGGTCGGAGAGCGGTACATCAAAGAGATTCGCAGTTCGGTGTTGACGAGATTCGCGGGTTTTTAATTTTTTGGGGGAACTCCGAATCCGAATTAATATTACTTGCATTTGGACGCTGTGTTTTTAAGTTAAAAAGATTCAAGATGTCTGGTAAACTTAAGAAAGGAAGCATATAGAAAGGAGGAATTGTTATGGAATCCGTCTAGTCCCCTATATTTATCCCGACTTTGATAAACCTTTGACATCCAATGTTTTCTTTTCCTTTTTTGTTTTTTTACTTTTAGTGATCCCGCAATAATTATAAAAGCTGATGCCGCTATAATTTTGTCACACATTTTTAACATTGAAAATGTTTCTGTTATCCTATATAAGGGAGCCCAAATCGAACTAAAATGCTACATTTGCCACACCATGACGTCATATATACGAGGGTATAGGAAATCACGGCGCAGCGGCGGCAGTCGGCCAGCGCGCGCAAAAACCATTACATCGCTAATTGTTTATTGATATATCTTTATTAGTTTAAAAGCAAAAAATATGGGGTTTGCTTTGATACCTTGTCAAGACATAAGCGAAACTTTTAAATTGTTTCTTTTTTTCATTTAGGCCTTCGTTTTTCGTTAAATGAAAGTTATATTAAAAAAAAATCTCTATTTTTAAACCAAATTTTCGCATGATTGAAATGATTATTCATGTTTAAAGTTTTTTTTTGGTCATAAGCGCTAATGGAAATGTTTTTTTGTAAATAATTATAAAAAATTACTCCCTACGAAGACTTTATTCTGTACTGGATCAAAAAATAAGTATTTGTTTTCTCTATACGGTGGTATTAATATATCGATTTTTGATGATAGTGCCTTTTTACCCTGTTTAATTTTGTACTACTTTCGGAATAAGGGTCCCCATATCATGTACTGTGATGTACTGTACTTCCATCCCTGAAAAATTCAGCTTGTGACACCGAAGTGAGAGGTAACGTCAAAATAAGCTTTAATCTACCTACATCATCATAGGTAGGTGTAGGTACTCTAGGTAAATTCTACCTAGACAGTAGCTGAACTAGCTGACAGTAGTAATTAATTTGTTATCCGATAAGTAGTTGTCATTATATAAGTTTAATCGTCTTATACCTCCTATAACGGTAGGTTTTGGATTTTTCCTGATTGGTTTGTTAAACAAAAATATACTGGGCATATAAATGTCTGTTACAGGTTAATTCGTTAAAGAAATATGTTACACACATATTATTTTAATAATAATAGTATAATAGTAATGGCTATATTATGTTATAACACATTATTGAATTAACAATTGAAAACAGTATTGAATGTACTTATTTTAACCAATGCATTGTTTTGTTTTTTTAATCTCACAAATAAGAAATATTTTATAGTTTTTATTATAAAAAACAGTGATTATACAATTTATTTACACCCCTTACACTGTTTTCTGTAAGGGGTGTAACCAGGAGTATATTTCGTAACCTTTTACGATATAAGAGGGCACAAAGTGTTTTATTACTTAATGCTTAAAATTTAATAATATATTTGTACATAAAATAAAATAGACTAGAAAGTCAATTAATTAATATTGACGTAATTACTAAATAAGTACAAGATTTTTTTTCTAATTATTTTAGTGTATTTTTAGTCACCGAATTATAAAGGAGAGATATCCAACCATTGCATTATTTTACTCACAAATAAATGTTTTATGGTTTTTATTATAAAACAACGATTAATTTATTATACACCCCTTAACCCAAACACTCCAAGGAGGATATTTCGTGACCCCGTATTTAAAGTGGACAAGGTTTATTAGTCAATGTTTTAATTACCCAGCGTCTTTAATAAAAATCTAATGTAATTTTTCATAGAAATGATCTGACATGAAAAGCAAATTTTATCAAAAAACTTTTTGATTATCTACAAGGAGTAAACCGCTGACAAATGTCTGTATACTAATGCCAAAGTAATGCCAAAAATACAAATTAAATACCAAATTTCTCATATAATGCCCCACTAATGCCAAGCTGATTCCAATATAATACCACTAATACCACGAATAATATGTAACACATTTGTTTCACGAATTAACCTGTAACAATACTGGTAGGTACGTGCACAGATTTTTTCCTAGGTAACTTAAAAGTCGTTAAAAAGTCTAATTATATTTAAAGAAGATATAATTCCAACAAATTACATTATAAGGCCAATAATGCACAAGTAATACCATTAAAATTTTAGCGTTTTTAACTTGTGTAACATATTTCTTTAACGAATTAACCTGTAACAATAGTGGTAGGTACGCGCACAGATTTTTTCGCTAGGTAACTTATTAAGTCGTTAAACAGGCCTATAAAAGCTATAACAACATAGGTAACTAATATTTATAATTTAATTCGAGTTTTAATCTCAAATAATAAATGTTTTTACTGGTGTATTTCTGAAGTGTTCATTATTAAAAGTAGATATTCTTCAAGTTATGCGAAGTAATAAGTAATGTTTCCGGTGAGACCGCGTATATGTCACCGGATTCTGGTTAGTATAAAGACTTTTTCTATAGAAAGAGTTTTTTCTATATTTTCCTTTCAAAATAAGACTAATTTCTTCTTATTCTTTTAAATATTACAGTGTTTCTTTTTCCTAAAATGTTATACTTAATTTTCGCTTAAAATTAAAAAATCACAAATGGAGGAAAATATACGTTATTGAATAAAGTTTATACAAATCACTTTACCATAACAAAAAAGTAAAAACATGTCATGGCGGAAGATATTCAGGTGGCATTTCACACATTTATCTATTAAAATCGAGATTAAAATAATAAACTTGCGTAACATGTTATACACGAGATAGAAAGTTTCAGAATCGATTAATACGCAATACGCTACGCAGTCAACTTATTCCTATGCGCGGATGAGCGTCTTCAAGACTCTTCCTTCGGCCAGGGTCACGACGCCGCCGAAGAGGAATCGGCCTACGTTTGGCTAAACAGGCTGGACACGGTGGAGTACGATATTGGCGAGTCTGAATATTTATAAAAATTTGCAAAGTAAAATATGTTGGAAAAATAATTAGTCCATACATATATAAAAGCTCAAAGGGTTTTTTTGTTGCATCCATCCCGCCGAAAGCGCTTTACCAATCTTGATGATTCTTTTTTTAAATGAAAGGTATATATGTGTAGATTTGTTATGAAGTATTTTTATAGTGCTTAATGGCTATTTCTTTGTGTAAAACGACTAAATACTAAAACATACCTGAAAACACCTACACACAATACCTCCAGAAATAAATTAGTTGTCATTGTCAGTGGTGTGTCAGTTAGATTATATATTACGTTTTTAGATATTTTAGAGTGAGTTGATGCCGCCAGCTTTAGATACATAAATATTAGCACAAAGGTTCGTTTAAACGACATTAGTGAATTAGCTACACAAAGCGATTTTAGGAAATTCATCCTCTTAGAGAGTAAAATTATCTCGGAACAGTTTGTTGTATGAAAATTCCTTACTATTTCGTCTAGAAGAATGAAATCCTACAAAAAGAATTAGAAGAAATTTTTGAAATTCATCAACCAAATGGGTAAAGTTAGTAAAAATTTATATAAAACTTGGTGACGTCTGGATTATACACATAAAAATTGGCACAAAGGTAAAGCGAATTTATGAAATTTATACCCTTAGGGAGTAAAATAGGGAATGAAAGTTTGCTGTACGAAAATGCAATACTATAACATTATAAACCAGACAGTATAAAATTTTATACAAGGGTTTATTTAGTGACATCATAAGGAAATATATCTTCCTCAATTATCCTTCAAAGAATAAAAAATAACCTATAAAGAGAGTATTAGTGCTCTTAATAAATAAAAAAAAGATGAAAAATAAAAAACATCTATATGTTCACTAGCTCTCTATAAAGAAGTAAAAAATCATTTAAATCAATGCATGAACGATTCGAGGTGTAACGCGAACGTAGTCGCGAGAAAAAGCTAGTAATTTATTAAGTTATATTATTTAACTCATTAATTTTCATTGAAAAGGAATTTTTGTAATTCGCCACTATATTAGTTAAAAACTAAGAAACTCATCTCAAATTTAAGTTTTGCGATTTTGACTTATACTTTTTACAAAATCTGAACACATTTTAAAAGAAAAAAAGTTTTTGATAATATTTGTGTAGATTGAGTACAAGTTGTATAACATAAATTTCTACGACCGGTCTACCTAGTGGTCTGCAGCATCGTCCTGTGGTGCAAACGTGGGCCTGTTAATCTGTGACGTGACGCACAACAGCCAAGAAAAACAGAAGCGTGGCTAAGAATTTAGTAATTTAAAAAAAGTCTTTTAGATACAGTAGTAGGTATTAAAAAGTTTTGTGTTTAAATGGGGTTTGCCTTTAACAGTTAAAAAATTATATCGTAAATTGTAACTTTCCGTAAGAATTCTTTATCTGTCATTGATCATGATCTGTTATCATGTTAACCTGATGTTTTGTATTTTATTTTGTTTTTTTCGAGGTTTTTTTGTTTGCTTGTTTTACGGATAGGTGCGATCGCATAATTATTATTGATAATGTTTTATTTAATGTTAACATTACTACTTTTTCAGTGAATCTTTAAATCTGTTGTTTTTTGTTAAGTTCGTTATTTAAACATATGTATGTAATACACTCATATTAACACTAATCATATTTTTACGTTTTTATTCATCATTTTCAATGCCCCCCGGTTGCATCTTTGTAAAGGACTGTGAATTTTTCTGCTAAACAAACTTACAAAACGACGAAGCCAAGCAAGCACGAACTTTCTGCATTCGTTTCGGATTCGCTCATTGGTAGGGTACCTGAATAACGCCGAACGAACCCAGAACCTTCGTTGTTCGGACTTCGTTGTTCGTTCGGCATTCGTTCGCTCAGTGAGTACCCACCTTTATCCGAACGAACGAACGAACGAACGAATGTTCGCTAGTGGTAAGGACGGGGACCGCACGATAGGACCGCACGAGAAGACCGGAGGCATTTGTTGGCGAACGCCTTTGATGTACCGACTCGAAACGGATGGTCGAGCGAACGAACGGCCGCATGCGTTCGGTCCCCGTCTAAAGGTGCGTATTCATTATCCGAACGAACGAACGAACAAACGAACGAACGAATGAAAGTGCGGTATATTTGGACGGGGACCGAACGCATGCGGCCGTTCGTTCGTTCGTTCGCTCGACCATCCGTTTCGAGTCGGTACATCAAAGGCGTTCGCCAACAAATGCCTCCGGTCTTCTCGTGCGGTCCCCGTCCATACCACTAGCGAACATTCGTTCGTTCGTGCGGATAATGAATACGCACCTTAAATATACCGCACTTTCATTCGTTCGTTCGTTCGTTCGTTCGGATAATGAATACGCACCTTAAGATATGGGACCCCTTGTTCCAATCCAATTCTCTGTAAATTCTCCATTTAATATTTCGGTTGTAACCCTGGCGTTTTAATTGTAATTGGTAATACTAATATAGAATGCTGATTTACATTTTCAAAAGTTTAATTATGCAGACAAATAATAATATACCTAGAATATTAAATTTTGATAAAAAAATAATATTAGCTAACTAGGTCAACACCAAATCAAGGACCGCTTCGATACAAAGAAAAAAAATGAGAAATGAAAGAGAACGTTTAGCAAAGAAAAAAAAACTAATATTTCTCTCATTCTTAGAAATAAATACACATAACTTTATATCGTTGGAAGGGGTTAATCGCCAGCTTTTTTTTTTAAGTTCATAGCCAACTATGGTTTCCATTTAAAAAATTATATTTATTATTTCTGACAAAAAGAGCAAGCATAGAAAAAACTGACTATACCACTGGATTGTGTTTAAAAAAGTGCCTTAAGAACGTTTTTACAGAATTTTATTATTCCGAGAATTACAAAAGTTATGGTCAATTTTCAAGGTTGGTTAAAATTCTAAAAGACACCGTATCTCAGTTGGCAGTGAAAATATCAACAGGCGGTTTCCGCTATTAAACGTGTCTCAGAAATCAAGCCCATGACATATATGTCAGTTTTGCTCTATCTAGTCAGGAAATAGGTTTTCTCTGTTAAAATAGACCAATTTCGACCACCCTGTACATAAGTTATATTGATAAATATAATCATAAAAGTTTCATGAAGCTTGAAAGTAAGAAATAGTTCTGTTTATATTTTTTTTGGTATGTGGTGTCTTGTTCTTGTTTGTTTTGCATTGACACATACCGTTTTTTGTTAAATAAAATAACTCGATTAATTTTTTTCAGTTTTATACAGTTTTTTTCACAATATTTTGAAGTAATCACTTGTCAGTCAAATTTTAAATATATTAATTTCCTGCTATGCGTTCCAGTTCTACCAACTTATTTCTTTGTAAAATAAAATAAACTACTTTGAAATTAAAATGACAGACACATCTATCACTGTCAAGGATCTTGTCGTTGGACAGACTATAGTTAGATTATTTTTGTGTTTGGTCCCGATTTTATATATTTTAGACCGCTGTATCAAAAAAACATAAATTGATAATCCGACACCTCATTAAAATCGTCACATTCCGCCCACCATGGACTTTGAAGATAAGCGATACCGTCGGCTATAGCGACCGGTAATCTCAGAGCAGCGGGGGCTATCCCCCTAATAGCATTAAGGAGGTTGTCGGATGCGTGTCGATGCCTTAATTTCCGATTAGGGCCATTAATGAAGTGGTGGTGTCAAACGATGACCGTAATTAGACAAAGAGATGCCGCCGTTGTTTATCTTCGGTCTACAAGTCTCCAAAAGAAAGATTAAATGAAGTTAAATGAATAGATTTATAAAATAGAACTTTTCCATATTCATCATAAATATAATAAATTATGAAGAAAATTCAAAGAATTCAATCGTAGTCAGAAAGTAATGAGGTAAAGAAGCCTTCAGTAAATCCAGCAAAGATTTGTTTACAGATGTGATGTTCTTGTTTTGATGATTCCAGTTTTGTTTTTGTAAGTCACGTCTTAGAGTAGTCCCAGACTAAAAAACAGACGAACAAGTCCAAGACGATATAACAAGAGAAATAGTGCATCAGAATAGTGCATCAGGTACATTGCGAGTGCGGTGAGTCGTATGTTGGAAATGCAAAACGTCCTCTACATGTACGACTTGACGAACATAAAAAACATACACAAAGAGGTGAAACAATGAAGTCAGACATTGCGTGTTGCAAGCACCACAACCACAACCACAACAGAAAATGGTGAAATGGTCCATGAAGAACCCCATTGGAAAAAGTGAAATTTAAAGAGGCCGTATTCATATCTAGCAATAATAAAATCTTTAGCAATCCAAGCATGGAAATTCGAACAAAATGGCAACCACTCATAAAACGCTCCAATGTAGATATATATACTCAGTGGACAACCTCATGCTTGACTGCACCCAACTTCTTCACGGGTGAATGCTCGGCTCCAGTATACAGGGTGGTCCAAACTGTATTCCGAAAGCTCCGCCAGCGTATTCTGCAGATAAAAATAAGTAAAAAAGTTCTTATAAATGTATGTCCTAAAATGCTTAGTTTCGGAGATACAGGGTGTAGAAGTTTCATCTTTATTTCGATTTTTTTCTTAATAATTTCTGAAGTAACGTTCTTCTTCTTATTTCTCTGCTTATCCATTAATGGATGTTTGCGACCACATTTTCCATGACTTCCCTATCTCTGGCTGTGTGGATCAACGCCTGTATGTTACTAATGCCTGTCCACTGTCTTATGTTCCGCAGCCACGACATTTTTTTCCGTCCCAAACCTCTTCTGCCCTCGATCTTGCCCTCGATAATCAACTGGAGAAATGTGTATTTATAGTTACGCATGACGTGACCCAGGTATGAGGTCTTTCTTTTTTTTTTATAGTGTTGAAGAGTTCACGTTCTCTATTAACACGTCTTAGTACATCCTCGTTTCTTATCTTGGCCGTCCATGGTATCTTGAGGATTCTGCGGTATATCCACATTTCGAAAGCATCCAGTCTGTTTATGGCACTTGCTTTTAGTGTCCAACTCTCCACACCGTAGAGGAGTACCGATCAGACGTAGCATTCCACAAATCTCAACCGAAGCTCAAGGTCGAAATCGCTACAGGTGAAGACTCAGGAATGCACCCCGGGCTTGCTCGATTCTGCACTTAATGTCCCTGTCAGATGACCAGTCCTCGTGAAGCCAAGCTCCCAGGTACTTGAATTTTTCGACTCGTTCTATGAATTTTCCCTCGTATGTTAAGCTGACGTCTCTAAACTCATCCACCTCTCTCGTGACAACCATGAATTTTGTTTTCTTTGTGTTAATGGCCAGTCCCATCCTTTGACTACATTCTCCTACCATACTAACCAACTGTTGTAAATCATCCATGTTATCCGCAACCAAAACTGTGTCATCGGCATATCGTATGTTATTTATCCAGACTCTATTGACTCTAATTCTAATCTCCTTGTCCTCTAGCGACTCCTGAAAGATGGCTTCTGAGTATATATTGAACAAGAGCGGCGGTAGTATACACCCCTACCTTACTCCTCTGCGAATACAAATTTGGTTGGTTAGGCCGTTCGCTAATTTTACCCGTGCTGATTGGTGCTAGTATAGGTTTTCAATACATCGGATGTCTTTCTGGTCTAAATCCAATCTCCTGAGAACCTGCATAAGTTTATGATGTTAAACCCTATCGAAAGCTTTTTCGTAATCTATAAAACGGAGACATGCGTTCTTTCGCTGGTCGTAGCAGTTCTGTACTAATATCTGCGTCGCGGCTAGTGCTTCCCTGGTGCCTAACCCCTGTCTAAATCCGAACTGTGAGTCACTCATTGCATGCTCACACCTTCCGTACAATCTCCGATGTATTATTCTCGGGAATATTTTTAGAGAATGACTCATGAGACTGATGAATCTGTGTTCTTCACATTTTCGTGCGCTGATCTTCTTTGGTATGGGGATAAAAGTTGAAGATAACCATTGTTCCGGATAGTGACCAGTGTCATATATTCGGTTAAACAACTTGGATGCAATGCATATATTCGGTTAAACAACTTGGATGCAATCGGACTGCAATGCCTCTCTCGTCCATAAGTTTGAGTATTTCTGATGGGATCTCATCCGGCCCAGCTGCTTTATTATTCTTCGCAAGTTGTATAGCCTTTTCAATCTCTTCTTTCGTAATAGAAGGTCCAGTTAGATTATTTTCGACTGTGAGTTCATTGTCCTGGTCATGGAATTGTAGAAGTAACGTTAGATTAGGTTATATTTTTGGATGAAAATTGGTGTCTGAAAGTTTTTTGACATGAGAAATTTGATTTTGATGTCAACGTGACTCCTACTTGTAGAGGGCGTCACCTACATATTTTTTAACTGGCTTGCAAAGTACTAACTTTTCGCTTTTCGTCCATACCTGTATAAAACTATTGAGTAAAAAAATATAAATTCACGACGTTTTCTACGTAAAAAAAGTCTCGAGATTTTTGAAATCGAAATTATCAATACCTGTCATCATTGACATACATTAAACATGTTGACTAAATAGTAATTAGACTGAAATCATAAATTTGAAATGTTTTTGTGCCAAAAGTTCGACAGAAACTGTTTTGTCATCATTTTTTCGAAGAAAAATTTATGATTAATTTAAAAAAATAAAAAGTTCCCAAATTTATCATTTCAGTTAAATAACTAATAGGTACTCAACATGCATGTTTATTTTTTGTCAATAATGACATGTATTGATTATTTCCATTCTAAATATCTTGAAAATGGTTGCTAGTAGCGATTTTTACCAGGAGACATTTTTTACGTATAAAATCACGGAAATGTATATTTTTTCACTCACTAGTTTTATACAGGTACGGACGAAAAGTTATTACTCCTCAAAACAGTTAAAACACATGTAGGTGGCGCCCCCTACAAATAGGAGTCATATTGACATCAAAATAAAGTAAACCATTTTTATCAGACATCAATTTTCGTCCAAATATTGACGTTACTTCAGAAATTATTCGAAAAAAATCGAAATAAAAATGAAACTTCTACAGCCTGTATCTCCGAAACTGAGCATTTAAGGAGATACATTTATACTTTTTTACTCATTTTTATCTGCAGAATATGATGCCGAAGTTTCCGGAATACAGTTCGGACCACCCTGTATAAGCTCAGTAGTTTTAGGATTTAGATTACTCCACACTTGATAACGGTCAGTGATACTTCTAACCGAAACGTTGTGTATGCAAAATAAATAAACGGAAATCAGTAATTCTTCTCGTTCCAATACTGAATCATTGTTTACCACATTCAAAGTAACGTTAGTAGGTACCTAAATATTTTGTAAACGATCATTTGTAACATTTATTACTTTGGTTTTTGGAAATTACGTCACTGTATTTAGTTGATTGCTGCTTATTCACTAAAAATATAGATATAACCAATTATTATTGGTATGAAACCCGTTAAAAATTATCGCACGTACACACCTATGACAAAACCCCGTTAATTATTCTATTATTGTCCTATTATTCGAATTACGATCCACCTACTCGGGTCCATCTGGACTCAGTTCGATCCAGATTTAAGCAAACCGTCTTCAAACAACCTTTCGCCTAATTGGAGCCACTTAACGCAGAACGGAGCGGAATTGAGCGTAGGTAGGTTTAAATACGGGACGGGCAATATGAGAATGTGTATATCAGTCAGAGGTCAATATTTATACACAATAACTGGACGTGGGAGCTGGACGACAATATGGGAACGGGAGCGGAATGTACTGAGGCTGCCCACGCCAACGGTTCAGGTGAATCAATGCTGCTCGGTTATTTGTCGGAGGAGGTCGAATCAATTGGCTCCATTGGATGTTGTTTGATACATGCTTAATTCGTGTCGATGGAAATTGAAAAGGCATTGTTAAATTCGATAATTTATATTGAACTATATACGGAGTGATTTATTACCGTTTCTTTGAATGCGGTAGACAATGATTCAGTATTGATTGCTTCCTTAAATGTATACAGAGGTATAAAAAATTCCCGGGCCCGAATTCTGTAACTTTGACGTAAAAACGTTACGCTTTCAAAGCGGTGAGCGAAAGTATTCGATTAGCGGAACGCCAAGCAGTCGATTTTGGTATTCTCGTTGCCGTGCAAATCATTTTCTGGATACGTGTTGAGCACATATTGACAGCATCGCAATTTCTCAGGTCTAATATAGTCAAATGTGAATAAAACAATGAAAAATGTCAATGTGAATTTCATAAACTATTGTTGAGTTATGTCAACCCATTTGTCTATGGATATATCATTATTCCTATTATACGAGGGAAATGTTGAAGACGCTTCTCAGCATCTTCGATGTTTTGAACAATATTTATAGCTGCCAAGTCGTAAATTATCAATTACTTATTAAGAAGTAATTTTCACTAAAGAGCGAGAGAACGCACAAAATCACAATTTTTTCCTTTGCAAAAAAGATTGCAAAATTTTCAAAAAGACGCTGTAGCTCAGAAACGAAGAGGGCTATAAAAATTTTGTTTACAGTATCTTCCGTTTGACAAAAAAAAGTGGAACAGGTTTGTGCAAACCGCCTCACCCTAGTTTTATTAATAATGGAATACTGTATGATTTCAACCAAAATGGAACACCCTGTACTTAGTGAGTCAAATTGAACGCTTTTCTATAGGATATAGACGAAAACTAATATTGGTGTCTTTATCAAAAACATGGTGAAAACCGCACATCGATATCTGTTATACCAATTCGGAATTACGGGGTGTTTTTGCTACCTAGTGACCTGGACTCCTTGCGTAAGTTGTACTACTGCTTCCACAACGCCTATGGTATTGGTTCAACTGAAGTTGATGCAGATCTTTCAGCTTTCAGGTCATTCTTTTCTGCGCGGAGCCTTCTACGACTTCAAAAGATTAGGGAAAGTCACGGCAAATATTATTCCAGTGGCTCCCCAAATAAGAATAAAAATTTTTAGTTGAATTGACGCGAACAGAGGATCAAGCACCCTCTGAAAAATTAAGCGATAGCAAGCTTGGTCTATTCCTTATTAATATTCAGTCCTTAAGACATAAAACGATGAATTATATCTTTTACTAGAAGAACTTGAATTAGATATCATTGCCATAACTGAGCACTGGTTAAATTTTGATGAGCCTGCGTTTGTTAAAAATTATACCACATTGGCTAGATTTAATAGAACAAATTTTTCTCATGGAGGTACTATGATAATGTCTTTAAACAACGACTTTTAACGAGGTAACTATAGTTATATAGTAGGTACAATGATTTGCTATCTGAAAAAGTATTCGAATTTTCTATTGTCCACCATAATGCTTATGACCTTTACATTATTTGTATTTATAGAACACCTGACTCTGACGTGTAATTATTCTGTCATAATCTACTAAGCTTGCTTGAGTCCCTGTCCTTAAAAAGCAAATTAATTTTGTGTGGTGATCCTAATATTAACTTTCTTAGTGTATGTGCTGCTCAGGAGTTTCTTCAGTCCATTTTTGATTCTTTTGGAATAGCCATGCATGTAGGCTCGCCTACCAAAATATCCAATACCAGTTCTAGTACTATAGACTATGTTGTGTCCTCTTTTGATCCTAACTCCATCGCCTGCAACGTCTTTAGCTCGGGTCTCTCTGATCATGAAGCAGTTTTAACTGAATTTTCGATAAAGTCCAAAATCAAAAATGCCCCTCGTAAATTATGCCGTATTTTTTCAGAAAAGAATGCTTCAGACACATGTAAAACAACCAACTGGGATACTAGCTCTTATGATGTCGACACCGAATTTTCTATTTTCGTAAAAACATTAACCAGTCTAGCGTTCAAATCCTTTCCTCTTAGGCCTATAAAAAATAAGCATAATAAACCTTGGATCACTAAAGGTCTACGCATATCTTCTAAAAACATACGTTCATTATATCACTTAAAAATATTCTCAGACAGTCTCTTCCACAATTACGTAAAACTATACAGAAAAATTTATCATAAGACTATAAGAGCCGCTAAGGACCTTTATTATAATAGGAGAATAGTCAATTCTGGTAATGTTGCTAAGGAAACATGGTCTATTGTGAATGAGTTGAGAAACAAAGCTTTTCTTCGTCTAGCAATATCTCTACCTCGCCTGAGAACCTTAACGATTACTTTGTAAATGTAGCGAAAAACTTAACTAATACCATATGTCCTCCTCATGATCCACTTTCTTATCTCTCTAATGATAATGTAAACTTACACAGTTTCTTTTTTTCGCCCGTAGTTCTTGAAGAGCTTCGGAGTACAATTAATACCATCAAAAATAAATCCTCTTCTGGGACCGACGGGCTAACTTTAAAAATGTTTTCGAATCTGCCAGAAAGCACTCTGATCACCTAACAACTTTAATAAACATGTCGTTCCAAAATGGTATTTTTCCAAAATGTCTTAAGACGGCAATAATCATTCCTCTGCATAAAGGCGGAGACAAAGATGAAGCTTCTAACTATCGCCCAATTGCACTCCTTCCAACGCTATCTAAGATCATAGAAAGGTTGGTTAAAAGAAGGCTGGTATCTTTTGGAAGGCTTTTCTGTTTAAGTACAAAATACTTACTGAATATCAATTTGGATTTCGAAGCAACAAGTCCACAAATGACGCTATGTTTTCCCTGCTTAATAATGTTTACTCCAGCCTAAACAACCATCATTCTACAGCAACAATTTTCTGTGATTTTTCTAAGGCGTTCGATTGTGTAAATCATAAGATCTTAATTAATAAACTGCAGCACTGTGGGTTCAGGGGATCATCTCTCGAATCGTTTAAGTCGTATCTGAGCGACAGAAGTCAACTTGTGAGGGTGGATACCACGTTGTCTTCTAGCAAGCCAATAGAATGTGGAGTACCACAAGGCCCAGTACTAGGCCCTATTTTGTTTCTTCTTTTTATTAACGACATTGCTAACATAAACATCAGTGGCAAAATATGTCTTTTTGCGGATGACACTAGCTTCACTTGGAACAACAAGGACATCACGGCACTTCATAGGATTATATCAAATGACTTAATCACCATTAAATCTTGGTGCGATTCGAACCTCCTGACTCTCAACATTTCTAAAACTAAAGCTTTGTCGTATAAAAACTCGTTGCAGCCTTTTGTACTTAACAACACCACCATTGACGTCGTCAAATCTGTAAAGTTCTTGGGGCTTGTTGTGGACAATTCTCTGAAATGGGACATACATATCGAAGCTTTGTCAAAAAATTGAGCTCTGCCTGTTTTGCATTAAGGTACTGTTTCTAAGGAGCTTAACTTGTCAGTGGCTAGAACTGTTTATTATGCACTTTTTGAGTCGCACCTCAGGTATGCCCTTCCATTCTGGGGTACGTGTTGTGCGACTCAATTTGACCGCATTTTCAGGCTCCAGAAGAGAGCTGTTCTATATTCACTGGGACTAAACAGCAGAACTTTTTTAAAAAATTAAAAATATTGACTCTTCCTTCCTTATTTATATTTGAATCCATTTTCCTAATAGGTAAACATGTATCAGCTTCTCAAGGAAGGTCATCTCACACTTATCCACTCAGGAACGCGGAGCAAGATCTTTATCTACCTACCCCACGCTCAGAGTTAGTTAAAAGTTCAATACTATACAACTCGAAAAAAATGCACAATCACCTGCCATTTGAAATCAAATCCATAACATCATTTTTTCATTTCGCAAAGCATTGAACTCTTATTTACTATACAAGGCTTTCTACGCCGTAAATGAATTATATTTGAATTGAAAATCGAATTTGATCTTGAAACCACTGGTCTAATGTTTGCTATTGCTATATTTACTAATGACATCGAAATTAATTTATTTAGAGGTCATTGATATTTTGCTATAAACTGGCTAAATATTTTTGAATATTATTTTAATTTTTTTTGTTCTTTGACATTGTAAACATTTATAAATGTTTATTTTAACAATAAGACTGACAATATTATTTGTATAATGTTTTGTATTATCTTTTGTTTGTTTGTGTACCTTGTTTTTTTTTGCTTTGTTTGTTAGTTTACCTTTGTCTAAAAATTGAAAAATTTTTTAACAATAAAGGCATTTATTTATTTATTTATTTATTTATTTTCAAAAATGTGCATTTTTAACAAATCGATGTAACTTTTTTGCTATGGAAAATTTTGTATTTTTATGAAAACATTTCCAAAGCACGTTTTTACGTAGAATTTACTGATTTAAGTATATATATTTTTTTAAATTAATAATTTAAGAATTATCAGCAGAAATGTTGATTATTGAATGAGTATATTTTTATAAACAAAACGAAAAGAATTTAAAATTGCCTTTCCAAAAATATAGCATAATTGATATTTTGCTCGATTCCTCTTCGAGATAGGTATAGAGTTTTTAAAAATTCACCCACTTTGAATAAGTAGGCTGTGAACGGCGACCGGCTGTAATGCAAAGCAATTCTATCTGTGAGGCTGTGAGCAGCAATCAGCAATTAAATTGAAAATAATATTTGCAATCATATATGCAGAATTTTATAACAATATAAACTATATTTAACAACATCAGCACATTTAAAATATATCTAATAATAATAAAAATTAATAACAAACCGAGACATGAGATTTTGCTACAAGTGTTCGACATGTCGACCGTCTTCTATTATGAACAGACGGACCTCATTAACTCAGTGAAAGATACCCTCGCATAACCGCTACGTATTTTTAATTCTTGTTTAGATTATACGGGCAATTTAAAAATAAGAACCTTTATTCTTCCACAAAGATAAAAATCCACTAAGGATAACACTGATAACAGGCACGGTAGCTAACGGCTGGGATCTTGGTTAGCTATTGAATTATTATTCTCGAAATTGGCTGCAAGAATTTGCTGATAATTTCAGCGTTCTGAGGCGGTGCCTCGTCGTGCTGGAAAAATATGTTTTCGAGTTCCATTAGGAGCAGATTATCAATAAGGGGTCCAACGCCTATACAATCAATCCAACGCCTATACAGTCCAAGTTAAAAGTGGCGAACTTTTAAAAATTCTGTATTTCGAATGGGACTATAACAAAATATCAAGTGTGCTATATTTTTGGAAAGGTAAATTTAAGTTAATTAAAAATATTTCATTTAATTAAAAATATCCAGGGCGTTCCAAATAAAAAAATCAATTTTTCTGGTGATAACTCTTAAATTATTAATTAAAAAAAAAATATACTTAAACCATTAAATTTTACGTAAAAAAGTGCTTTGAAAATGTTTTCATAAAAATAGAAAATTTTCCATAGCAAAAAAGTTACAGCGATTTGTTAAAAATACACATTTTTGAAAAACACCCCGTAACTCCGAAACGGTATATAACAGATATCGATGTGCGGTTTTGACCATCATGTTTTCGATAAAAATTAAGCTCCAGACACCGATATTAGTTTTCGTCTATCTCTTATAGAAAAGGGTGTTTTTCTTTAAAAGCGTCCAATTTGACCCACCCTGTACACTGTACATGGTTTTTGTAAGAGTATATTTTTTTAAACGAATATTTGTTTTCGACCCCCGTCAAAACACATCCCGCACAATCGAAAAATAACGACCGGAACGCCCCGTTAACGATCGCTCGATGGCACCGTCCTTTGCTGATCCTTCCGACCGGATAAACAACGCCAGTTTGCAACAAATAGGCAACAAAACACCGGGCGCGTGCCACGCACAATGGGACGGCGTCGCGAGCGTCGGTCGGACGTCGCGACGACATTGTGCGCGGGCCGCGGGTGGTAAAATAAACGCGCATTAATGAGACGAGATAACTAGAAAAAGAGTTGTTGCCAAGTGGGGTTGATTAAATTCTCGGCTTGTCCCCGCACGCAGCGCTGTAGCCAGGCTTGATGGGAACGAGAGTAAATATTGGGGTGGATGAAGATTTCGGACAATGGGAGTTATTGTTACAATGTTATTACGGGTTTGTTTATCTTTTTATTTGGAGTTTTTTTAACAGCTTAATTAAAAAATGTCAATATTAAATATCTTCCTGAATTACTACTGTTTACGTCAAAACATTTAAAAGGACTGGTATTTTTTTATTCTGTCAAGAGAATCGCCTATTTAAAAACATACGAGCTGAGTCTTAAATAAGTGTAGATATTTTCTGGGCTGGTGGATCTCGATAAAAGAAACATATTTTCTCTTTACCGTTTTTCAAAAAAGTCCAAAATAACCGAGGTCAGTAGAAGAAGAAATAATGTTTTGTAATTTAGCACTGTTAAGGTGAATACGCCATCGCCACTAGTCGGACATACACCAGTGGTCAGATAAAACGTATTTATTGGGAAATAAGTTGAAAATAAGTAAAAACCCAATTCTGCCAATTCTTCCGCTTTGTTCTATAACATTTTCTTTGCCTAAATTGTCACCCTGAAACCGTTAAACATTCGGGAAAGTGACCACATGTTTGTGCTTCTTAATTTTTGCCTGTTAAAGATTGAAGGTGAGATAATTCGTAAGGTGAGTTAAAAATTTTGTATCTAATTTATGAAGCACTTATACCTTTACGTATCTGTAGAATAGTCTAAATTTTTATTTCAAATAACAAAAAAAAAAATACTTTTTAATATTTTAATGTTAAATTTAGGTGTCCAATAAACTCGTAACTCGTATAAAATTTTGTTTTAAATCTATATCGAAAAATAACTCTTTTGTTTTAGTCTTTTTTTTCGATAATTGATTTGTAATATCTACTGTCTTTTTCGTATGAAATGAAACATGAGTTTTTGGTGGTGTTTAGTGGTCGGACTGCAAAAACTAAATACAAACGCAGATCAAAGGTAATAAAAGTTGTCCGACCACTAACGCTAAATTTAATATATTTGAGAGGTCGGACTATAACCCCTTTTCGACGTCATATGCAGAGTTCAGATTGATTTTTTATGAGATTTAGGTTATTTTCAAGCATGAAGCCTACATAAGAGGGAGTTTTCATCAATACAATAAATATGCATTAGAAAAAAAACAATCCAAACTGTCCGAGAAGAGAGAAAATCGCGTAAAACATACAGTTAGTACAGAGTTCCAATTCAACAGTACAGGACCGTATTAAAGACAAAAAATTGGCGCCGGGAGGCACGCATAGTCGCCCATACTAAAATATGTTAATAAAAAGTTGCTAGGCAGTTCTTTTAGTTTCAAAGTAACGGAATTTTTCCATTTTTTTTTATCTCAAAAACTGCGACTTTGACTTGTTATTACAAATTTTGTTGCAAATATTATTCCTAACTTTAAATTGAAAACCGCGTTTCGCTAGCTACTGTAATTTTGGTGTCACGATTTTTTTAAATTTTTAAAACCCTCTCATACCCCCTTACCAACCCCCCACCCCCACCAAAAACTAATGGCCAGATTCTTGGGTGCCTCAGTATTTTTGTGCCAAATTTGGTTAAAATCGGTTTAGCGGTTTTTGAGTTATCGTGTTAACAGACGCACAGACAGACAAATTAAAAAAACTTTTTATTAAAAAAAAAAAATTTGCCGATCTTAATAGCCTACCATACCTGTTGATACGGTCGGCTAAAAATTGTATCTAGAAGAAGAAAAATTGAAAATGCTCTTTACTAATAGAAGCTATGGATTTATGAACCTCCTTGGTATCGTTTAAAGCTGATTTTTTTTATATAGATAATATACAACAAACAATAGAAGGTATATAATGTTTAAGATTAGATTTGGCTTTAAAATTATACATACGGGCCTGTGCAGATTCAGATAATCACAAAGTGTGCAACTTATAGTAACTACCCAGCCGGACACTGGCAAGCACTTACTGTCCGACTACTGAAAGAACAGCACTTTTATCACTTAAAAGAAAATAATTAAAATAATTGGGAGGATTATGAAAAAAAATATTATATTTATCGTGAAGCCCAATAACTACACTATCTATTTCATAAAAATAATTTTCATGCCACCAATAAAGAAAATTTAATCAACAACTTAAACTCAGTTTTTTTAAACTGTTCGACAACTGGCATATTCAACCTACCTATTTTTTATACAATCTTTAAACAAAGAATATTAAGTATAACATATAGTTCAGTGATATAAAGTTAATAAGACATGAGACTGAAATTATTAGAGAAATGCGACCCTTTCGTCTCTCTAAACGAACTGGCCGATCCGTAGTGCAATGTCACTTAATCAATTAAGTCCAGTGGATGGTGGACAGGAAGCGAGGTCATAATATTTATCGTAACTCGTGCTTTGGTCCATTACAAAACCCACCAAATGCCGTTCAGTTTAAGGCACCGAATTAAATAATTGACCCGAACCGAGGCACTTGTCATGCTAGGTCTTCTTACTCGCATACAACGAGGCTCAAAAAGATGTTTGGATGGACCGATCATTAATCTTTGCTTTCTTGGAGGCGTCAATGGGTATTTGAAGTTGTTTTAAATGAAATTAAGTGTACCGGGTGTTTCTCAAAAGTGGCTCACCCCGATAACTTTCTTATTTTTTCAGATAAAAAAATACAGATTTGGTACCTTAGTACATGATATAAATGAGAATTGATAGATGTATCCAATTGTTTTCGGTCACTTCTTATTTCACCGGAAATTGATCTTTTATAGCCTGATATTTAATTACAGTAACAATTGTATGTTAAACCAAATTAAAATTTGACCCGAAAAGTTATACAGGGTGAGACAAAATTAATATGGAACATTAGTCACTTTTAAAAGTACGTTACTCCTTTATTTTAAATCGAAAACCCAGTATATTATTTCGGTGTTCAATGGGAAATTCATATATCTTCAAAATATTTGATTAAAATATCCACCCCTCAGACAAAGATTTTCCTACATATTTTAATTTTTATGATTTTGCGTCAGTAGATCTTTATTATTTGAAAAAAAAATCTAGGTGGCTGTGATATACCTTTTGTTAATTTAACAAAAATTAAAGAATGTAGAGTAAAATACTCAACGGTAATAAAAATATACACGTTTAAAGCATATTTTAACTATTACAGAATTAAAACTAGATCTAAACCTATAATTATGTGACAAAAATTAGCTAGATAAGATCAAAAGCTCAAAATGCTTCGATTCCTGTTGTCTTTTCAAAAGATCTTTTCATTTTAAAAAGCATATATGGCGTTCTACTTCGAAAAGCAGCAACAATAAGTTCTCTCACGTTGTCGACATTAGTTGGTTGAGTTTTGTAAACACTGTTTTTATCATATCCCCATAAAAAAATCCCAGACTAGATAAAATCAGGAGCATTTAAGTATTTTATTAATTGGTGAATGCACACTACATTCACCAACTGATAGAATCATATTAATTCTCTCTTATGTAAGATACCTAAGTTTGCATTTTCGGCAAATTTCTGTGATTTTTTTTTGTTTTAATGACACAAAATGATAACTAGTTGGAAGAGTTGGACTAATTAGACAGCTAGGTTATGTGAAGTAACGTCAGATATGTCATAGCCACCTAGATTTTATCAAATAATAAAGATCTACTGACACTAAATCATATAAATGAAAATATCTAGAAAAATCTTTGTTTGAGGGGTAGGCAACCTTAGTAGTATTTTGAAGAGACACGAATTTCCCATTGAATATCGGAATAATATACTATGTATTTCATTTAAAATAAAAGAGTAACTTGCTGTTATAGATGACCAAGGTTTAATATTAATTTTGTCTCACCCTGTATAACTTTTTGGATCAAGTTTTAATTTGATTTAAAGTACAATAGTTAATTTAACCACATATTAGGCTATACCGGGTAAATTCAATTTAAGTAGCTTTTATTGTAATTTAAAAATTATTTGTTCTCTATTTTTATAAAATATTAAATATGTCAAAAACCTTACATTTTAGTCATATACTTCTCTTATAAAACCTACCTTTATTTTTCTTCCAGAATCCGAAAATCAATTAATATATAAGGTGTTTCATTACAAAAAACACAACTTTGATATGTAACTTTTTTTGGGGACACCCTGTAGAAGTCTCTATATTTTTAAAAAGTGCCCTGAATTAACCTACATATGCTCACAAAATTTTATTAAAAAAAGTTTCATTCGTTCTTTCAAAATTTCATTCAAAAATTCACAAACTGCCGTTCTCCTTGGAACCTCTGCTGCGTATGAGATGCGCCACCCTGTATATGCTATCACGGCATCGCGAAAAAACTGGTAGAATGTAGAATGTTTAGGAGGGGAGTTAATCACCGCGACCTTACAGATCTATTGTGTGTTCCCCTTTCTATAACTCATCATACAGTCTCAGGGCTTTAACAAAAGCCAGTATCTGAGACGGCTCCACAGAGGCCAGCTCTCCATCCTCGACATTAGACGTACCAAAGTTCATGGCACGAATGGTCGTCGTCTCGGCGCACTCAGTGATAAGGTGTTCTGGTGTTTCCCCATTTTCCCCACAAAATCTGCATTCGCCGTTGTTTCTCAGCTTTAGCCGACTGAGGTGTTCGTTGAGGAGACAGTGTCCTGTTAGAAACCCCGTGACAATCCGAAGATTGTTTTTACTTAAATCAAGGAAAACCTTTGATTTTTCTCGGTCGTAAGTTGTGAGGAACTTTTTCGAGTGTCTTAGACCGTTGGAGAACACCCATTCCAAGTTAACGGATGGAGACTTCCAGATTCTTCAGTTCCGGTTTCAGTTGGTTCCCGTTTGGAAAACAGAACGGTTCTGGTCCAGTTAGTGGAGTGTTCGCTCCTTTTCTAGCTAGATCATTTGCTTTTTCATTGCCTTCTATCCCTTGGTGAGCAGGCACCCAGAGTAGGAGGACTTTATTTTCTTTGCCTAATTTGTTGAGCTTCTCTAGGCATTCTAGTCAGTTACTGAGTTGATCGCGTTAAGTGCTGCTTGACTATTGGATAGGAGCAATCCGATAGTCAAGCAATCCGACACTAAAAACTGGTAACAAAAATAAAATTCTTCATTAAAGTGACATTTTCAACATATGTTTAAAAACACAAATATCCCTAGGATTCATTATGAATTTCGCTATTATATGAAAACTACGTAAATAAAAGACGGTTTATTTCAAACTCATAAAAAATAAACCTTTTATTTTTCGCATGGAAATTTGCATAAGTATAGACGAGATTACCCATATTTAGAACAAGCAAAAACTTTTATGAAGAATGCATTTTTCCCAAAATGTCAATAATAAAAATGATTTTCCTTTTATAAAGACAATCCGGGGACATACTGTATAGACATTATTAAAGATATTTTTTTCTCACTCTGTAACTAATGCTCTGTACCCGCCGAGATCTTTACAACACTAGGTCCGCTAATAACTCTTTAATTATTAATTATTTACTTAAAGTTACATAAAAGCAGCTGGTCTGAGCACGCGGCCTCTAGCCATTCACTCTTTCTCACTCTGTATCTATCTCGCTCGAACAATTTACTAATTTTCTCAATTACACATGAACAATTAACGCACCAGAAAATCCCATTCATTTTTTTTCTCGTTATTTACATTGCACCTGTAACTTGTTAAGTCAAATAGACGAATAAATTTTCGTGCGTGTTCTTGAAGCGACATACACCGTTAAATATTCATGAAAAGGTAATTAATTACAGATTACTGTCACAGAACATCCTTGTTTTAATGTTATTAACTTCAAACAGATTTTAACACGGAGCATGTAGCTTTAAAAGGAAAGCTATGAATGAAGAAAAAAAAATATCTATTTATCATTTTTTTTTATAAAATTCCATGTATAATTCGTTCTGGAAAAATCTTCTTAGGGATAATTATAGCGTAAAGCCCTATTCAGAACCTCGAAATTAGGGGAATAAATTAGTGGCTTCAATTATAGTTTACACTTATAAGCCGACCATACCAACAGGTATGGTAGGCTATTAAGATCGGCAAATTTTTTTTTTTTTAATTTCACTCAAAATGAGTTATTTGGGTCATAAATGACCTAAATACAAAATATTTTCATGGTGTCTGTCTGTCTGTCTCTGTCTGTCTGTCCGTCTGTCTGTAACACGATCACAAAAAAAAATGAAATTTCAAAAAATCGTAACTCCAAAATTACAGTAGCTAGCGAAACGCGGTTTTCAATTTAAGATTAGGAATAATATTTGCAACAAAACTTGTAATAACATCAAAATCAGTCAAAAGTCGTAGTTTTTGAGATAAAAGAATTGGAAAAGTTCCTTTACTTTGAAACTAAAAAAAACTGCCTACCAACTTTTTATTAACATATTTTAGTATGGGCGGCATACGTGCCTCCCGGCGCCAATTTCTTTGTGAGTTTAGGTTCGTTCAGAATGTCTAAAAAATACAATTAAAATTAATAGAATCACCTAGCAACAGCTTGTGATAAGTCAGTTGTATACAAAGAAGAAGTCTAATAGCTTATAAACCAATATAATTGGTAATAACTTTTCGTCCGTACCTGTATAAAACTAACGAATTAAAAAAATATACATTTACGAGTTTTATACAGGTACGGACGAACATTTATTACTCTTTAAATCAGTTTAAAAATATGTAGGTGGCGTCCTCTACAAGTAGGAGTCATATTGACATCAAAATAAAATTTTTCATGTCAAAAAACTACCAGATACCATTTTTATCCAAATATTGACATTATTTCAGAAATTATTTGGAAAAAATCGAAATAAAAATAAAATTTCCCCCTGTATCTCCGAAACTAAGCATTTTAGGACATACATTTATACGAACTTTTTCACTTATTTTTATCTGCAGAATATGCTGCCGAAGTTTCCGGAATACAGTTCGGACCACCCTGTATAAGCAATAAATAAACTTCAGTAAATATTTAGCATTGAAAACTTCCATACTCTAGGAGAAATGACAGCCTTATAAAAGTTTTACTACAATTTCACAAAATTGAATATATTTCAAAAACGATAAGGTTTAAGTATGATAAACCTTAATCAAATTTACCTTTATTTAAGGTGCCCTTTAGAAAATAAAACTATTATATTTTTTTATTTATTTGGGACGCTCTATATCTTGTAAAAATATTTTTAAATTGTAGGTAGCTCTAATAATCCTTCAACAAACCCAAAATTTACAATTTGGAAAAATCTAATCGTGTCGTATGTGGTGAATAACCCTGTATATATCTAAACACCTTTCCTATGTTACAATTATTATACAATACTGTAGTAATATGAAAAGTTAAATTTTAAAAAAGTGCATAAAATATTGTATTGTTAATATTCGTAAACAAATACGTTGGAAGAATTGTGACAGAAACAAAAACATCAAAATATGCATGCTGTTACCTTGGTTCCTGATGTTACAGCAAAATTAATCTTTCAAATTAGTTCACTACTATAAGTATGATCATAGTATGATAATTAACAATTAACTAATCTCTCATAAAAGTTATTAATATAATTACCATTTGCTATTATCAAGTTCTTCACAGGATTCACTCTTTAAAAAATAGTTAAGCTTACACTAACCTAAAAAAGAGAAAAAAAAAATTTAAAAAATACTCTTTAGTTAAAACAAGATAAGCTCTCCATATTTAATTAAATTTTAGATACATAAACTTCAAAGGTTTCTGTTTATTACCTTACTGTATCTAGAAGAAAAGCTCCATCCTGCAGGTTAATAACACCTTTTTACTGCACACTATCATCACACATCATCGTATAACGCAAAACATAAAACACATAAGCATCAATTTAAATCAAATGTGTACGGCAATTTCGTGTGACAAGAGAAAAAAACCGAGTAGTTTCACTCAAATCGACTTATGTAATCGGCATTCCGTCTCCTGACATGAAAATGTTCGATTATGGTTCGATTCATGCTCTCCACAGCGCACCGATATTCTATCGGGGCTGTCATGAAATTCCCCCCGTAGGCTGCCGATGCCGAGGCAAAGCCTCTATAGCACGCCGTAGAGGTTAAGAAATTCCACCAACATCAACAAAATAACATAAATAATTAAAATTTTTGAACAACTTACCGCTTTAATAGACATAGTATACTTCTAGAAAGGTCATATTGTGAGAAAATTACATCTATACAAGTATTTCAGCAAAAATATGTAGAAAAAAGTCGAAATATTTTTTGACAGGTCTATTGCCTGGCTAATTTATTTACGACTGGTAAAATTGTTGATATTTTGTAGTGTGCTGCGACTCAAATGATAACCAATAAAAGAGAGATTAATAAATAATTACAGACCTTAGGGCGCAAACATAGTGAGGCATCTCGATGGGATGCTCGCCAAAATGCTGGCCGCGCTGCTCGCCAGGATGGTAGCTGCGATGCATCCTACGCTCACTGTTTTAAAACGGCAAATAGGTGCGCGTAGGCATACTGAAGCATTTACCATCGCCGTTTTGTTAAACACCAGTTTATATAAAGTAGTTATTAATTGATTAATTAGTATAGGCCCTTGTCGCATTTCAGTAGATTTCAACAAATTCATAGATATTCATATAGAACAATAAAAAACACTCTAATACTTGGTATTGCCGCCCTTGGCTGCTATATGTCCGTTCATACTGTCATTGAGGCTTCATATATATCATATTGCGTTATGTTTTACCATTCTCATTTAAGGGCCAAGCGAAGTTCATTTAATGAAGCTGGTACTGCTTCGCGACGTCTAATCCTAAATCTCCTCCCAAGCATTTGCCAAACGTCGAACATGATGGGCAGTTCACAGTAGTATATAGTTTACAATAATCAGCAAAGCCGTCTTGTAACATTGAAAAATAACTTCAAAAAAGTGAAACTTCATAATTGAAAAAAATGCAAATTGTTGATGGCAAGCTCATTTCGCTCTTAAAAATTAACCAAGGCATGTATTGACTTGATCCAAAAAACAAAATGCTCAGAAGACATGGTTCTGACCGTAAAATTATATTTTAGGAAAATTTACACGAAATTATTGCACAGGGTGTTTTAAAGTTAAGGTAAAAAAACAACCCCTCTATTTTGTATAATATGCCAAATACTAAAGTTTATAAAAATCTCAGTTTACGAATAAAAGGTGATATTATCATTATCATATACAGTTTTCTAAAAAAATCATGAAAATAGGGCTAAAAGTAACAAAAATATAACACTTTAAATTTTATCAAAAATTTCTCCCTTTCCTTTTTTGCATCATCTGAGTGTTGATATTACAAAAATTTTCAATAAACTTTTAAAGGAAACTACATAGCACATAATGTGAATACATCCTTATGTTAATAAAAACAAAACGTGAAACATAATTACTACATTGTTTTTCTTTCCAAGGGTTTCTCAGAAATAATCGAAACCATTAGGACAAAAGCACGACCAAAAACTTTCAGCCCCACAATGCAACGCATACAAATATCCTTCACGTTCATTAACTTGTCGTTCAGCTGTACCACATTTTTCCCTATGAAAACTAACGCGCTCCAGCCCCGACTATTTTTGCAGAAACCTCAAAAGCGCATCGATATTATTACAAATGTTTGCGGTATTGTGTCACAACAATGGGCCTCTCGCCCAGCCAGTTCAATCTCGGCCTTTAGGGCACTCTTAAAAGCAATCGCGTTATTCGTCTGGTCGATTGTAAGGGCTAACTACCCTCCTCGAACGAGCCGCAGCTGCCAAATCCAGCTATTTATTAAACATACGTGTTAATCTGCGACCCGTAAAGTCGGGGATGGATGATGGTTACTTGCGCCAGAAAGAGATATAGCCCAGTAACTTTCGAATTTTTCAGTAAAGAATAAAGAATTGAAAGTTTTCACAAAATTAGTTTCAATTGTCTGCTATTGACACCATAAGTGAATTACCCAGTGACTATACAGGTTGGTCCGAATTGTATTCAGGGAACTTCTGCATTGTATTCTACAAAATTCTTGTAAAATGCTTAGTTTCGGAGATACAGGATGTAGAAGTTCCATTTTTATTTCGTTTTTTTTTCAAAATAATTCTAAAGACAAAATTTGGATGAAAATTGTTGTCTGGGAGATTTTTTGTGATGAGGAGTGCTATTTTGATATCAATATGACTCCTCTACTTGTAGAGGGCGCCACCTACATATGTTTTAACTGCTTTGAAGAGTAATAACTTTTCGTCCGTACCTGTATAAAACTACTGCATCAAAAAATATACATTTAAGACGTTTTTTACGCAAAAAAAAGGTCTCTTGGTAAAAATCGCTACGAGTAATGGTTCTCGAGATATTTTGAATCGAAATTATCAATACCTGTCATCATTGACATAAATTAAACATGGTTGATAAAGTTATTAGACTGAAATCATAAATTTTAAATGATTTTGTGTCAAAATCTCAACAGAAACTGTTTTATCACAATTTTTTCGATGAAAAATTTATGATTGCTCTAAAAAAATAAAGTTTCCAAATTTATCATTTCAGTCAAATAACTATCTACCCAACATGTTTATTTTTTGTCAATAATGACATGTACTGGTTATTTCCATTCTAAATATCTTGAGATCGGTTGCTCGTAGCGATTTTACACAAATACAAAGTTTTTATCCGCAGACCAAGTCCGTAGGCCAAATCCGTAGGCCAAATTTTCTGGTGTATAGGGATCTACTATTATTTCTAGTGCCATTACTCGCTGACTGAGGGCGTCTTATAGGCCTATATTATCTGACAAACGAATCTAAAACAGCTGAAGGAATTCGGGCAAAAAAAGTCGATGTTGTCACGTTTAATTATAGAAAAGCAAAGTTGCTCGATATTACCTATAAATTGAATATATTTTAGTTCATTTCAGCATACATAATTATATATATGCTAATATGTTGACGTAGTTCTTATTGTAATAATGTATACTTATCTAATTAACAGTTTTCGTTCATTCTGCCTATTATAAAAGGTAAAGTATTTCCTTAAGATAGTGCCCGCTTAGGGTAAGCTGGCAACGCTGACAAAATTCATCATGGCATCCCGGATTCAACCAGTCTGATTGGTCGAGATTCTCGCACGTCTTGCCGCCGTTACCCCCAACTTTATGCCCCTCTCTAGGAATAGTAGAAACAGTCACTACTATTGAAAAATCCAGTGGCGGGGTTATTGTATTGTGTTTTATATCTTTAACTTGATTTGTGTTTATTGTAATTAGTACACGCTTTTTATCAAATATTACTAAATTTGGCAAATGACTAAACAAAATGTAGGTACATTTAAAGTAAAATAATATTATAAACTTTACTGGAAAATATTATAAAAATTCCTGATATATTTTTATGAAACACCGCACGCTCGTGGATATTTTATGAATGAAATCGGTCATGATTTTAGAAAATTGCGATCCCCTCACCGTTGCCCCGTTGTTTCAGATCCGTTTGTCAGACTGTAGCAATGTAAACCTGCTTTTTTTAATCGATTTAAAACCGTCCGAGGGGTAATACTACTCTGCTGGCAGCCAAAAGGTCCTGGCTGAGCAACGTGTAGTTTCTTGCAGGATCCATCCTAGCTCCTCTCGGTAAGCTTCGGTCCTCCCTAGCATTTGTCGACCTTGGTCGACCCTCCCTATGCCTCTCCATGACAGATCCAGTCTCATTAAATTGGTTTTTAAGCCTAGAAATTACACTTTAGGTGACTTTAAATTGATCAGCCACATCGATCTGTCGCGCACCGCTAAGAACCAACCCAATGGCTTGATTTGCTTCCTCTATTGTTAAATGATGTCTGTTCATATTATCGATGACACAATAACCACAATATCGCGAACTGCCGCTTAGCAACACGCAAACAAGTTCTATTCTAAACAAAAATTAAATGTACATTTTTGATGATAATGATTTTTATTTGTTTGGGTACAATTTTTTATGTTTACCTACAAACAGTATAGTTTTAAACACAAACGACATAGGCATTAATAGTTATAACACATTTTTTCTGAAAAATTTTCTTCCCGGCTAAAACACAATATCCTTAACTTTTTCCGATTAGTTTAGTTTGAGCAGTATTTTCTTTCCATTCTTTGTCGACTTTTGCCTAAACTTGTTGGACTAAGAGGAGGGTGATTTGTAGGGTATTGTTCGGTGCGGTAACGTCTCCATTATGAGCGCTTTGGCTGGTGTTCGATTGAGCGACAGTTATCGAGGGGCGAGAATAGAGAAACGGGAAAACGCACTCGGATTGTGCCTAATGATTTGTTCCGATTCGCGGACGGATGCGGAATAAAAATGTGATTTACGGCCTGGGAAATCGAGAACGGTTCTTTCGCTTCGATTGGCTTATCGCATCGAGGTTATTTTAAGTATATGGTTACGGTTTCATGTGAGGTATCTTAATAAAAACATATTGTTAACATTCATTGTAAAAAGGCGGTCAGCAATTGCCGTTGGCTATAAATTAAGAATATTTTTCATTTGGATTATCCACGATACGCATACTACTGATATGCTTTAACGCAGTTTGTGACGTGAAATATAAAAGAGGTAACGAACAGCGGTTTGTTTTATTTTACCAGTTTTATTTATGTTGCAACTCCAACTCCCAGTGGATGACATACCAAGAATTTACAACTTTAAGAAATACCTCACTGTAGTATTGAGCAATAAAAAGGATTGGAAGAGAGAAACGTTTGCTCAGCATGTAAAAGACCATACCATAACGCGATATATTGATGTTTCCAAAACCAAATTAGGGACAGGGATCGGAGTATTTGGGCCGAAAACTAAATACTCCGAACCAATGGGCACCTACCCCAGCATCCTTCAGGAAGAAATCTACGCTATCGTAAGATGCGTACAATTAGTGACGATAGTCAAGCAGCACTAAAAGCGATCAACTCAGTAGCCATCAATTCGAAGTTGGTCAAAGAATGCTGAACAAATTAGGCAAAGAAAATGAAATCCTCCTACTCTGGATGCCTGCTCACCAAGGGATGGAAGGCATTGAAAAAGCAAACGATCTAGCTAGAAAAGGAGCGAACACTTCACTATCTGGACGAGAACCGTTCTGTTTTCCAAGCGGAAACCGGCTTAAAGCGGAACTGAAGCACTAGATATCCATAACTTGGAATGGGAATCCTCCAACGGTCTAAGACACTCGAAAAAGTTCCTCAGAACTTACGACCAAGAAAAATGAAAGATTTTCCTTGATTTAAGTAAGAACAATCTTCGGATTGTCACGGGGTTTCTAACACTGTCTCCTCAACGAACCACCTCAGTAGATTGAAGCTGAGAAGCAATGGCGAATGCAGATTTTGTGGAGAAATGGGGAAACACTAGAACATCTTATCACTGAGTGCGCCGGGACGACAACCGTTAGTATAATAAACTTTGGTACGAGTGATGTCAAGATGCCAAGCTGAGCTCTATAACAAATAAATTACAATTACAATGGCAGCATTTATCCATCTAAAATTTCTCAAATATCAAGAGGAGTACTTAAAACTATTTCTGAAGGAAGTGGCAAAATTCAGATTTAGGTAAGAGGAGCCAAAGTATTTGTTGTAGTCAATGTGATAATGGAAATTTAGTTTCCTAGATGTATTTGAATTATTTAAATTTATACAGGGTGATTCAAAAAACATGTGCCATCTCTCGTGGTTCACGTAAAAATAAGATTTATTTTTCATATCAACATAGGTCCGATTCTGCTTTGTTTCGTAACTACAGGGTGTTAAAGTTGATTTATTATAATTTTCTTCCAAGTACTTTAGTGATTTGAATGAAATTTTGAGGGTAAAATTTACTATAAGTGCTACATATTTTAATGCTAAAAACGTGTCGATAAATTCATCAGGGACGTGCATATTGGCTATCAATGGAAATGGAATATTCTTCAAAAGTATGTGCGCCACTGACTTCTTTCTTTTTGATATTAAAATTGCGTAGGCTGTTTAATGCCAATTAAAAGTTATCTCTTGATATTTTGTCGAATTCGGCCTCCTTGATGAGATAAACGCAATTTTTTTAGTCAGAATTAATAAAATAAAAATAAAAATGAAATTAATAAATTATATATTTTACCTAATTTATTATTAAATATTATTACTATTAGTTATTATTACTATTAGTTATTATTACTATTAGTCCAACCTACAGCAATTTCAAATAAAAAAATTATGGTATTATTTTAAAAAGTTGTAACATCCTGTAACTCTAAAACTATGCATTTCCATACCCATGTTTATAGGAACTTTTTTTCATATTTTTTGATGTGGAATCAATGAGTACTTATTTAAAACTTTCGCAAGTTAATATTATTAAAAATTTTTAAAGGTTGTCTTAGACTTGGATCAAGGCAAATTAAAAAAATTGCGTTTATCTCATCAAGAAGGCCGAAATCGACAAAATATCAAGAGGCAACTTTTAATCGGCATTAAATTGCTTATACTATTTTGCTAACAAAAGAAAAAAAATTCAGTGGCGTACATGCTTTTTTTGAAAAAATATTCCAGTGATAACCCATATGCACGTCCCTGGTGAATATGGCGACACTTTTTTAGCCTTAAAATATGTCGCATTTATAGTAACTTTCACCCTCAAAATTTCATTTGAAACGCGAAAAGTACTTTATTTCAAATTATAATAAATCGAAAAAATAATAAGACTTTAACACCCTGTAGCTAAGAAACAAAGCAGAATCAGACCTATGTTAATATGAAAAATAAATCTTATTTTTATGTGAGGAATTTCTCCACGAGAGATACCACATGTTTTTTGAAACACCCTGTACAGGGTGGCGCCTCTCATACGCCGCTGAGGCTCCAAGGAAAACGGCAGTTTGTATTGAAATGAAATTTTGTGAGCATATGTAGGTTAATTCAGAGCACTTTTCAAAAATATAGAGAGTTCTACAGGGTGTCTCTAAAAAAATTACATAGCAAAGTTGTGTTTTTTGTAATGGAACACCCTATATATTAATTGATTTTCGGATTCAGGAAGAAAAATAAAGGTGGGTTTTATAAGAGAAGTATATGACTAAAATGAAAGGTTTTAGACATATTTAACATGATCTAGAAATAAAGAACAATTTTTAGTTTACAATAAAAACTACCTAAATTGGAATTTACCCGGTATAGTCTAATATGTAGTTAAATTAACTATTGTACTTTAAATCAAATTAAAACTTGACCCAAAAAGTTATACAGGGTAAGACAAAATTAATATTGAACATTGGTAACCTTTAAAAGCATGTTACTCTCTTATTTTAAATGGAACACCCAGTATATTATTCCGATATTCAATGAAAAAATCATGTCTCTTCAAAATACTATTAAGTTTGTCTACCCCTAAAACAAAGATTTTCCTAGATATTTTCATTTACATGATTTGATCTGAGTAGATCTTTATTATTTGATAAAATCTAGGTGGCTGTGATATGTCTGACGTTACTTCAACATAGCTGTCTAATTAGTCCAACTTTAACAACTAGTTATCATTTTGTGGCAGTTTATCATTTTGTGGCAAAAATTTCTCAGAAATTTGCCGAAAATGCAAACTTATCCTACATCAGGGACAATTGATATGATTCTATTAGTTAAATGTTAATAGAATACTTAAATGCCCCTGATTATATCTATTCTGCTTTTTTTTATGCGGATATGTTAAAGACAGTGTTTACAAAACTCGGCCAACTAGTGTCGACAACATGAAAGAAATTATTGTAGCTTTTCGAGGTAGAACTCCACATATGCCTTTTAAAATGAAAAGATCCTTTTGAAAAGACAATCATTTTATGCAGTTAACAGGAAAAGAATCATTTTGAGCATTTGATTTTCATCTAGCTAATTTTTGTCGCATAATTATAAGTTATATCTAGTTTTAATTCTGTAATAATTAAAATATGTTTTAAACGTGTATCTTTTTATTGCCCATGAGTATTTTACTCTACAATCTTTAATTTTTGTTAAGTTAACAAAATGTATGTCACACAGCCACCTAGATTTTTTCAAATAATAAAGATTTACTGACGCAAAATCATAAAAATTAAAATATCCGGGAAAATCTTGGTCTGAGAGGTAGGCAACCTTAATAATATTTTGAAGATATATAAATTCCCCATTGAACACCGAAAAAATATACTGGGTGTTCCATTTAAAATAAAGGAGTAACTTGCTTTTAAAAGTGACTAATATTCCATATTAATTTTGTCTCACCCTGTATAACTTTTCGGGTCAAATTTCAATTTTGTTTAACATACAATGGTTACTGTAATTAAATATCAGGCTATACAAGGTCAACTAAAATTTAGGCAGCTGTTATCAAAATTTAAAATTTACTCTTCATTTTCACAAAATGTGAAATATGTCAAAATCCTTAGATTTTAGGTATATGCTTCTTTAATAAAACTCACCTTTATTATTTTCCTAGAATCGGAAAATCAATTAATATATAGGGTGTTCCATTAGAAAAAACACAACTTTGATGTGTAACTTTTTTTGGGGACACCCTGTATAATTCTATATATTTTTATAAAATGCTTTACGTTAACCTACATATGCTGCCAAAATTTCATTTCGATATAAACTACCGTTCTCCTTGGAGCTTCCGCGGCGTATGAGAGGTGCCAACCTGTATATGATAAATTAGAATTTAGTAAATCAGTCTTAATTATTACTTAATTCTGATTTACCATATAAATTAATTAAAAAAATAACTCTTTTATTTTGTAGATTTTCTTAGAGTCCAAGTGGCTAAATACCCATAGGACTTTTTTGAAGAGGGGAACAAAAGATAAAACACTCTAAAACGCAGGAACAAATGAACCTGAACGATAAATTAGTAGTCCGATAAAAAAACTCTCCTTAGATTTTTTTTTACTCTACATCGGGTACAAATCTGCAATTTGCTCTGTCGTCTTTCTTACAATTACCACAACACCTCATCGCTAGATAAAGATCATCTCTATAATCCGGCAAAAACACTCTAACGTGCAGCAAAAAGAGCTAACCGCGAATTTCAGTAACAAATAGTCCGATATAAAACTCCTTCACCTTGGTTGGTTCTCTTTACTCCTCGCCGGGTACCCTTTTGCAGTTTTGGTCTATCGTTAAACCGCGTGACAGCAGCGGCGGCACTTTGAGCGCGCTCGTCTCTTTTGAAAAGACTTTTTAAAAAGTTTCTTTTTAAAAAAGAGCGAGAAGCCGATCAATCGATGGTCCTCGCGTTTATCTCGACGTCATCGATGATGGCGCGATTGTTGTGAAGACGGCCTTAGATGTTCCGCTCGCCACACAAAGAAATCACTAAACGCTAAAAGCTCTTTTGTCGGGCTGCGGCTCAAAAACGTCCGATTTTTTTACTCCTTCGACTTCCTTCTTAATTTTAAATCAATGTGTTTTTATCGATATTATTGTTTGTCATAAAACGGGACTGATGAGGTAATTGCTTGGTGGTAAAAAAGTTTCTGATTGGAATACACAGGGTGTTCCAGAAATAAGTGCAAGTATTTTAAGGGGTTGTAGATCTGGCCAAAAGAAACATATTTTCTCTTTACCATTTTTAAAATAAATTGATAATAACAGAGTTATTTAACATTGATAATTTAAAAAAATAATGGCAACATTTTGCGAGCCGCTTAATACCAAGCAATTACCAGAATCTCAGCTTGTTCAACCCCCAGTGATGACACATCGACTAGAAAGATTTAAAAACGACTTGGAAAATTTAGATTAAAAGTAAAAAACTTACCTAACATTAGAAAACGAGACTCCGATAGATGGCAGATCGATGTAATTAGATTAGAGCGTCGTTTTATCACTTTACCTCAATGACTAGCCCAAGGCCACACAGAAAGCGTTTTTAGCGTTTTGCGTTTTTTGCGTCTCAAACGCTTTTTGCGATTTTACCGTTTTAAGCACTTTTTTCGATTTGTATCCATTAAAAACACGCAAAAAACGCGGCAGGTCTGCAGTTTCTATCAAGATGTCAATTAGTAACGTCGCAAGCTCGTGGATTCCCGGCCCGTCCAACAATCAATCCTGTGAGAAAGAGATAGGCGAGATCGGCGCCGTTAGCGTTGAAGAGACGAAGATAAAAGATGCTGGGATTGAATTGTGGACGGGCCGGGGCATATATTCGGAGACAAACACAATCTACTGCTAGTGCCAGTGGTGTGTGTAAAAATAATAATTATTATTTGCCATTTATTTTACGAATTTTAGTTTATATGTGTATAGTTTTTTTATGTTGTAGAGTTGTGGTTAATACTTGTTATAATTATAATATAATATAATAAATAATTATATAATAGAGTAGTAAATATTTCTAGTTGCTATCTAATGCAATTTTAGGGCATGATTTATGAAACATTTTGGAAAATAATAATAATAATAATAAAACTTCTTTACGCGGTCTGGGAGTAAAAATTCAAAGCCGTGACATACGAGCTAGTGAGACGGCCCTGACACACGAGCTCGTTGTAACGAAACGTGTTAACGGCTTAGAAATACGTAGTGACGCGACGTGTATTAGTGAGCAGTCCACGTGTTTATCAAAAATATTTATATTTTAATACAAATTTTGTAAAATTGAATCAAATTATTACGTGTAAAAAAACATTTTTTACACGTAAAAAACTATTTTTATTATTTTACGCAAAAAAACTGTTACACGTAAAAAACTATATTTTACGCGTATAAAACATTTGTTACTGGTAGAAAACTATTTTTTACGCCTATAAAACTATTTGTTACGTGTAAAAATCTATTTGTTACACGTAAAAAACTATTTTTTTACGCGTCAAAAACTTATTGTTTCTGGTAGAAAACCTTTTGTTACGCAAAAAGAAATATTTTTTACGTGTAAAAAACTATTTGTTACACGTAAAAAACTATTTTTTAGGCGTCATAAACTTTTTGTTACTGTTAAAAAACATTTTTTACGCAGAAAAAAACACTTTTTATATAGAAAATATTCCTTTAATTTATTACTTTTTCGACATTTCAAACTACACTTTTTCAAACATTTCCTTCAAATTTTTGAATTTAACAGAACCTTCCTAAACAGTAGATGTTCTTTATAAAAATATGTTTAGATAACACCCTAAAATGAAAAAAATGCATACTATTTATTTTTATTGTATTATTAAATATAACGTCCATCTATGACGAGGTCTCATCTTAGAAAACGCTAAAGACGCTACAGAAAACAAACTGATTTGTTTTCATTTGCGTTTTTTGCGAGACACGCCGAACGCTACACGCTTTTGGTGTGGCCATTTCTATATAATCCTGTTATTTTGTTTTAGTCGCTAAAGACGCTTCACGCTAAAAACGCAAAAAACGCTTCCTGTGTGGCCGTGGGCTAAAGAATACAAGGACATATAAGACCCCAGACCAAATTGTTACCATGGCACCAAACAGTGCCGTGGCCATATATTTTTCTGAACTTAGCTGTTTGAAGTAGGTATCTATGATGTAGGTGGTGGTATCATACTAATTAATTACGAAAAAAACGTATTAAAATGTTAACAAAAGGTACAACACTATAGTATCGACGTATAGCACATATCAAGTACATATAGTATCAGAAAAATAATTATCAAATGCAATAAGAAAACGCTAAAAAGGTGGAGTGGACTGTTTATTTACATATGAAACGCAACTCCTGGCTTTTTCTTATCGCTGCGGCTTTTAAACTTGAAAGCTGAACACATCACCATTGTAATAAAGTCTATACAAAGTTCACTACACACAACAAATTATTAAAATTCGCTAAAATTGTCGCTGTTAACGAGGTGGTGACTCATCCGTAGTCTCCAAAATGATGGCGTCAAGTAACAAATTTTGCTGCAGCCCGTATAATGGGCGTTACATGTCCTTGTATGCTTTAGTCATTGCTTTACCTAAATACCCAGGTGTATTTAGCTCAAAATACGTACACCATCTGAATTATTTCGGATTACTTTTTGACACCTCTCCCACTGTTGTTTTTGTGAATAAACACCAAAATAATTGATATTTCTATTTGAATAATAGAAGTATTTTTACAGGCTTACCCCATACCTTTGCCTATTTTATTAGTTTTGCCAAAGGTTTACTTTAGGTTTGCCCACCGTCCTCTATTCCAGAGGACAGTCCTTTTTTTGATCTTACTGTCCTCTTTTCTCTCGCATAATCAAATTTCAAAATCTAAAAAATATTCGCCTATAGCCACATTGCTTTAAAAAATCGTTAATCTATGTCTTTCGCTACTCCCACTCGTTTGTACAGAAAAAAAAAATGAAGAAATATTTATGTACAAGAAATGTTTGTGGAAGCGATAAATATGTTAAGTTTTGTAACTATTTTAAGTTTACTTACTGCTTAAGCTTATGATTTGAAAGAAAAAGTTGTATTGAAAATGGTTTGTTTTATTTTAGTTACTTTTACTTTTTTTAGTATAAATATTTTTAAAAAAGTAAGAACCATCAATCGCATACCGTTGACATAACTTTTTGGTAAATTCTAGACATTTGGGCGAGGTTTCAAAAAATGTTTTGCCTGTGCCATTTTTTTACCCTCGCGTTCTCTATTTTTTGTTTAGCCCGTATTATTATTATTTGTTTAGCTCTATTATTTGTTTAGCAGCCTAATTTACTGTTTTGGGTATCTCAAATGAATTGGATAAAATAAAATTCGTCAGTTAAACAAATCAGCTGATTTACATCATGATTTTTTTTTGTTTGATTTGTTATGTTTGAGTTCATCGGTTCAAAGTTTTTTAAAAAAAGTTTTTAATATATTTATGTAGAATTGTTTGATGTGTAAATGTTAAAATAATATTCTGCTAAAAGTTATGATATATGATGTTCAGTTTTATAGATATGCGGATGTGCACGTGTTTTTTTGGCGTAAGATTTGTAGGATATAAAATACTTTAAGAGTAATTGGAACCAATATTTGGATAGTTGAGATTTCCTATGCTTTCAAAGACGATGTACTACATGGTGGTATGTTAAAGAGTCATCGGTATCATTTTCAGCTTATTCAACCATCTCCAATTATGCCTTCCTCACATATTTAGATGCTCTCTTTGTAGTTGGGCGCATTGTTGTTTATTGATGGCTATGCGGGCTCAAGTTTAATTTCCTAATATTATGGTCTCATCTCAGGTTTGCTTTTCCAGTAGGTCTCTTAATTCCTCGTGGGTACCATGCTGTAATTTTTGTGGTCCATCCATTTGTTGTCCTTTTTGCCAGTTGTCCTGCCCATTGTCACTTGTGGGGAATTTGTTTCTATAAATGACATCTATTACATGGACTTTTATCATATCCACTCTATTTTTTACGGTTTTTCTTGGTTATTCTTAGCATTTCGTTCCATTGAGCGTTGTGCGGAATGTTAGTTTAGTTGTTATAAGGAAACTGCCTCCAGTGTCCCAATGTCTCTTTTAAGAGTCGAGTTTAGGAATATTATTTCAGTAGTATAAGTACTACTGAAATGAAGTTAAATATAATCTATTACAGCTGTAGTAAAATGAGTAACTAATAGTAAAAAATAAACGTCCAACCATAGATGCAACATTTTCGATAAACGCCTAGTTGTGCGGTTTGAACTTTTGATGCAAAATCCGGCAATACTGCGTAGAAGAAATGAATCAACCCAACTTTTATCTGTTTTTAATAAATTTGATTTTCCATTAAGCTGCCTACATCTAAGCTGCCACTATTAAAATATTTATACGTTAAAACTGTTGAGAGAAATGATTGAAAATACGAAAATATCTCATAATATGGCCAAAAAATGCTGCTATAATTGTTCATTATTTAGAGTTTCATTATTTCACTTTACTAAACTGTAAAAAAGTATCAAAAATAATAGACGTTGCACTATACATAATAATAATCCACAATGAATAAAATTAATTTAGGTATAACTTACAGAATATTGATAACGTAGGAGGTGGCAACATTGCATTGTCTCGAAGCACTATAAACAAATTTCCCGAAATTTTCCCGAACAAGCGGCACTCAGAAGTTTTTCAAAATTTTACGGAAAAAACCGTCATAAGCATGTTTCTGGGGTCGAACTATACTACCAGTTAAAATACTTGCACTTATTTCTGTGACACCCTCTATAATATTCTTTCAATTTCCTCGATTTATTCTAATTATAGTAAACTTCGAACTGTTGTCATTTCCACGCCTGTTGCGACGTCGAGTTTATTCAGTAACACGGCACATTACGCTATACATATAAATTTCCGATTCAACGAATAATAAATAGTACTTATTGACAGAGAGTGCAAAAACTGCAAAACGACAAAGAGCCAAGCGACAATCCACACCGAAATTGCATCGCAGCTTGAGCGATCCTCGAAAATTCGTAGCGATCGTTCCCACGTCAACATCGACGCCTATGAACTTATAAATATCCTCTCGAATTAAATTTATGGGCAAGGCACGCCGCTGGGAGCCGCGGCCGGTGAAATATCGGTCTTTATTTTCGCAATTTGTTCTCGGTTGTTGAACGTTCTCGACTGTCGAGTGAGCCTCCTATATAGAGTTCTTTTATTTCTTTTTTTAATTCGTACTTATAGTTTTCTTGTTTTCTCTTTCTTTGTGCTCCTTGGTCAGTTTTCGAATTGTATTTTCTGCTTGACTTAATAGAGCAAAAATTACCATTTGATGGGAACCAAATTTCTGTGAAATTTAGTAGACAAGTTGGTTTATTTATCATCATCATCATCGTTTAGTTTATTCCGTCCACTGCTGAACAAAAGCCTCCCTCAACTCCAGCCATGTCTTTCTATTTTGTGCCACTTGAATCCAGTTTCTAGCTACTCTCTTAATATAATCTGTCCATCGACTAGGAGGTTGTCCTCTGCTTCTATAGGCCTAATGTCTTGGTCTCCATTTCTCATGTTTTTGTCCACCGTCCATCTGTTGTCCTAACCACATGTGGCCTGCCCAATTCCATTTAAGATGTAAGACAGATATCACCGCATCTCTTACTCCTGTTCGATTTTGTAAGGTATGATTGGGTACCTTATCTCTAAGTGTAACTCCCAACATGGACCTTTCCATTTTCCGTTGCATGACCTGTATTCTTGTATGTTCTTTTTTGTCAAAGTAAGTGTTTCAGCTCCATACTCCAGATGGGCAAGACACACTGGTTAAAGACCTTTCTTTTTGAACATATTGGAAGATCAGATCTCAATATATCCTTTAGTTTACCGAATGTCGTGTGTCTGATTATCCCTTCTAATACCTATCTCATTTCCTAAGTATTTATATACGCACTTGTTCCAAAAGTATGTTATTAATGTTTACATTACCACTAATTACTCACTAAGTTGGTATAAGTACCTGTCGAAATTTAGATTAGAGACTAAATTCCTAGAGGTGGCTCTCGGCCTGATCCACTGCAACTTTCTCAGATCTATTGTGGTCCATTAGGGATTGACTAGCAAACAAAAAAACATTTCAGGGGGTATATCTCCCTCCGGCTTCAAAAGCAAAAAAAGAACAACGAAAAACTATTTAAAATCTATAAATGCGACTAATATTGGCACACTTCACTTTCTTAGCAGACACTAAAATCTATTTTTGGTCTATTAATAATGACATCTAGAGATTAAGTATGACCTCTCCAAAATTAATATCGATTCATTCCCCAGCCGTCTTCGACGGCGTTTTTTTTCGATCTCTTGACTTTGGTACGACTAATATCGGAGATGGAGAACTAACCTCTGTAAAACCGTCTCAGATACTACCTTTCGTCAAAACTCTGAGACTGTATTATGAGTTAGTAGTCATTGGGTAACTTGAGCTAGACAGCCACTTCCGGTTCAGATACTGATGTGTGACGTAAATCAGGTAAGAACGGTTAAAATATGCTAATAAACAAGAAGGTTTGAAGCGCTTTGAACCGCTTTTATTTGAACTGCGTTTTAGCTTAAAACAACAGACCTGTTCATTTTGTGTTCAAACCCGTTTATTTCTATTTTAAAGCTGTTGTTTCCTCTTTAAACCTGTTTATTCTTGTTTATTAGCGTATTTTAACCGTTCTTACCTGATTTACGTCACATTTCATCAGTATCTGGACCGGAAGTGGCTGTCTGGCTCAAGTGATTCAAGTCAGTAACTTGAGTTATAACTCAAACTTGAGTTAGAGAACTAACTTGAGTTATAACTCAAAAATGGGGGACACAATAGGTTAATGTATAATTGAAACCACTAATTTCCAGGTTCTGAATGAACCATGAATATCTATGTAAAAAAATTAACTGTGAATTTTTATATTTTAGTGAAAAAACGATTTAACTAAGCCGAGGAAGAAATTTAGACCACCAAAACGAGAAAAAACTATAAAAATCCAAAGAAAAAAGCGCTGGCGGTAGTTAGAAGCAAGCATCGGCCGCCGCCTTCGCAGCGCGTCACGAAGGCCTGTTTACAGTGGTTGTTTTGACACGGCGGCCATGTGTTCACTGTAACGCGGCATCTGACGCTTTCATCTCCGCCGCCCTCAGTGACAAACTACGTAAACGAAGATGAAGTATCCGCACACACACACATGCACATTCGCTGGATGATTCCAGGCGAGCACCAGCCCCCCAAACGGGATGAAAGCGATCTTTTTATTGCGCCACGACGACACTCTGTGAGGTCCCTCTCGAGCGTGAGACTTGCCAGTCGCGGTTTTCACGCCTTTCGAAATCGGAGAATTCCTCGTGATGCTCTCTTTATCTCTCCGGTCCTCCCTGGTCCTTTGACTTTTCGGATAGATTTAAGTGTTTGTGGCTCTTTGAAATCCTATCGCCTTTCCTCGTACGATGATCCTCTCTGCTATACCGATTGTTAAATACTTCAGTCTTCGTAAACAAGAGAATTAAAATGCATTTCTTTTTGTAAAATACGCAAGTAAAATATTAATTTAAAAATAGCTATAGAGCTTCATTCGGGACCTCAAAATTAGTGGTTTCAATTAGTAGTTTCAATTATATTTTATACGATTATTCATAATGTCTAAAAAAATACAAATTAAATTAAAAGAATAACCTAGCACCAGCTTGCGGTAGTCAGTTGTATCCATAGAGAAAGTAAAATAATTAATTTATGAAACAATAAACTTTTATAAATAATACAAAGATAATGGAATTTCACACCTTTAAACTTAGCAGGTCAAAGATTACCTGCAGGTACCGTATGATCGAATAAAAACGGCGTCAGCGATAGCTATGAAATGAAGATCGCTGTCATTTTAATTGGGAAATATCATCGATTGTCATTTCATAGCCATCGCTGACGCCGCTTTTATTCGATCATACGGTACTAGGGGTGCTGAGGAACCAACCGAAGAGTGGAAACGGAAAGCATTGCACGGAAGATATCCATCCAACTTAACCCCGACGTTGACCGAAATATGTCATTACGTTTTCTCAAAGATGGAGAGCTCAGAGCTAAGGCCGAAGGATTTATTATAGCTATATAAAACCAGCAAACACCAACTAAAAATTTCCTAAAAATAATAGCCAAAAAGGACTTACCTAATGACAGATGCCGACTATGCAATACCTTTCCGGAAACAATTCAACACATCTGCTCTGGATGTACCTCTTGCACCGCGGCATTATCTGGACAGGCACAACCGGGTGGCTGGTATTATTCACCAAGAACGCCATACTACCGATACTTACCTGAAAAAATAGTTGAAAACGAAAACGTAAAAGTATACTGGGATACGGACATCATCACAGATCGTACTGTGCAGCATAATAGACCTGATGTAGTAGTCTATAAAAAACAAAAACAGGCTTACCTGCTAGACATCGCAATACCACTAGACGAAAATATTTTATTCTTATAAAAAATAATCAAACCGATTTAAAAAAAGAACTAAATTTAGGTAAAAAACAAAGCTGTGAACGTATCTGTTAGATAAAATAATAGACCAGGCCAACAAAAAAGTTTATTGAGTGCCAGATTTAATACTGCCATTTATTATAATATAATTTATTATAATCATTTTTACTAGAATGACGAATACATTTTAAAAATAAAAATTTAAAGAACAGTAAAAGAAGTAAGTTAAGTACAGTAAAAGAATTTTAGAATATTCCCACCATCCAGTAAAGAAAAACTGCTAGACACATTGTTGTTAGGTCGTTGATATAATAACGTGGGGGACTAACAACAAAAGTTCCTCAATTTTCTCAAGACGCGTTTATGTACATTGTTTTGTTGACATACTTATCCAATTGCAACCGGTATTGTTCAGAACAATTTAATATAGTTGACAATATAATAGACAACAAGATATAAGATATGTTTTGTGTTATGAGTCTCTCAGTATGAAAATTGCTCCGCTATTAGGAGCCGCTTACTTTTTATTTGTTTGCTTGTTCCCGTCATTTCCTGCCTTAAGACGATTGTTTGAGATAAATAAATGTTTGATCACGATGTACAAGCATTGTTTAATAAATTAATCTACATAAACATGTGATGTCTACACTCTTTCTAGCGATTATCATTAGTGATCGCCCGTGAACGCCTTTAATAAAAATCAACAATATTTTTACTAGTGCCTCCTATAAATTATATTAATGAATTTAAACCAGTAATTGTCTTAAATTAATGTAGAAAAGACATTCTATAAGGATATGGTGCACTGTTAATTGGTTGCCACAATAAGAGCAGTTAGGCGGAGAGTCATCTTTTAAAAGAAAATAATGCGAGAAATAGCAATGGCCTAATCTGACCTAACCTTGAAAGAATTGTAGTGATTTATATAGTTTATTTTACTCTCCAGTTGCTTCTCAGTCTGCCTGAATACCACTTTTTAGGTAGGTGTAAAAATTTTAGTTCAGAGATAGTGAATGCAGGGAGTATACAATATCCATCATTCGCCGCAGTCTTGGTAATCTTATCAGCATTTTCATTATCTCTACATGGCTAGGAATCCATACTAGATCAAACCTTGAGCCTCTAGATGTAGAGGACTGAACTTAGTGAATGCTCTAGATATAGAGGAGTGAAGCAAATCAAGCGATTTAACGGCTAGATGATGTTTTGGTGAAAATTCCACACCTGTAATTTTGAACCAATCAACGGAAATGTAATTTTTAACCATGGCAACGGATAAATTTTAGTGAAAATTTTTTTCTTGTGGGCACCCAACAGCGAATTATACTGGAAATTTTTTTCTTCAATAAACCTAAATAGAATTATTCTCTAAAATAATTAGGGAAGCCAATAATTGACCCCATTAAAATTTACATGGGATTTCCTATGTCCCGCTCGACGATGCAATACCCGGTATAATATTTAGAAACTATTTTATTCACCTTTTTTCCATTTAGCACTTTGAATTTTGAGTAGTTTAGGCTGTGGAGTTCCATAAAACTTTGATAACTCTCTCCTTGTAGTCTTCAGATTTCTTTTTTCGCATGTTGAACCCATAGTCTTCAAGAATAAACGCCAGTTCTTCCACAGGTTCTGCTCTGTCGAAATCATACGATTTTTCTGCGCAAAAGTTTGTAAACTGCTTCCATACGGTTGACTTCGATTTCCTAGTATTCGCGGGGTCAACTGCTTAATCTCCTGAATATTTTCTTTGCTTTCTTGACCGAAGCGAAACATTTTTTTTTAAGTCGTGCCGCTTGACAGCTTCAAAACTGAAATAGTTTTTAGGCATGATACAAAGAATACAAGGTATGATATTGCGCAGGTTGGTTACTACGTCACAGGTGATTAACGGCACCATTGGTCGGCAAGCTCCGCGCGCCAATTTCAAATTGTCAAACAGATGACACAATAAACGCGAAAATAATTTTTCAAATGTCAAGCTCGATAATTTGACATAACTTTTGGGGTTATGTCCTGATTCTTCCCTATTTTAGGTCTTTTTTTTATTAGTGGCAATTGAACAATATGGATATTTTTCTGTATGGCGTATGACGTCACAGGTGGTATGCGCAAACTTAACGAAATTGGAGCCGCTATCGATCATACCTTGTTTTCTTTGTACCATGGTTTTTAGGTTTGGGTCATTTGGGTGTCACTTAGTTGTCATAGTAACCAAATAATCCAGTCGACCAAAAATCGAAAAATTCTTTTTAATTATTTGATTTTCAAACACAATTTGGTGTGGAATTTTCTTACCGAATACCACACGAGGTCAAATTAAATCCGGAAATTTTTTGACCTCTAGTGGTATTACTAGTGATAATTCGTTTAGGAATTGCAATGCATTTAGTGAATCTCAATATATAGCCCATTTGGAAGGAGGTAGGATGGAGATTATTCTTAGTGAGTCCCTCATAGCAAAGAGTTCGGTAGAAATAATACTGGGGTGGAACTCTCCAACACTCTGTAACTTGCCGTTTAGGTTCTCTGGCCAAGGACAGTATTCTTCATCGCTACCGATCGCTATTTAGTTATAGAATTCCACTCCTGGTGGTACGAAAAGTAACCGATATTTAAAAACATTGTTATGTAATACAGCGCAGCTGCAAACCCTAATGGACAAATTGACAGAAGAAAGCATCAGGATGAGTCTAGCGATTAACACCATCAAGACAAAAACTATGATTTTCAACAGGCATCCGCAAGACAATGAAAACACCGACATAATGATAAAGGGCATCCAACTGGAAAGCACGCAGAGATATAATTTACTTGGGCAGTGAAATAAACAGTCAGCTAAACCACTCTAAGGAAATCAGAAGAAAAGGATTGAAATAGCTAGTTCTGGTTTCCTTAACATGCGGAAGTTTTTGTACCATAATAGCTACGCCAACGAGACTAAAAACATCAAAATGCTATATAAGGCACCTGCTTCAATATGGATGGTAATTCACATGGACGCTAAAACAGGAAGACATCAAACGACTTAATGCTTTTGAAATGTGGATATACCCACGGATGCTGATGATAAGTTGAACCTCCAGAACAACAAACTGTGAAGTTTTAAACAAAATGAAAACTCGTGCACACCTAACAGGCACAGTTAAAATCAAAAAGACTTCCTACCTTGGTCACATAATGCGGCACGCAGAATATGAAGAAATACAGCTCATAATAGAAGGAAAAATTGATGGAAAACGCAGCATAGTGAGGAAAAAGAAATCATGGCTACGAGTAACATAAGAGATTGGACCCACACCGACGGAAACACCCTTATCCATCGAGCTCTGGACAGAGATGCCATGTTGAATGCCAACTTCAACAGAAAAGGCATCTAGGAGGAGGAGGAGATCTTGAATAATATCATAATATGCTTTCATCAAAAATGGTGGGGTGCATTGTTTCTTTTATGTAGATTATATCTTAGTTATTATGTAAACTCTTAATAACATCTATTTTAAACTTAAAGTGTAATAAGATGAATAACACTATACAGGGTGTTTCAAAACAAATGCGAAAAACTTCAGGGGGTGATTCCTTGTTCAAAATAAAGGGTAGTTTGCGGTGAGTTTTATCAAAAAAACACAAGAGATAAAAAAGTTTCTAAATAAACTAAACTATCAAAATAATTTTTTTTTTGCATGTGTTTGATAAGATTTTTCTTTAAATTTCATTAACAAGAATGATAGGGGTAGTTTATTTCAACCCCTTCCACTCATTTTAAAAAAGTGAAAAAATTACCAGAAAGTGTGTTTTCATAACAGTAATGCTTCCGTAAAATTTCATTAGTCTATCTCTTTTCGTTTTCAAGATAAAAAATAAAAACATTATTTTTCCGCCATCTTTGTACCGCGATATCTCCCTAATGGTTGACTTTTGACCCAACGTTTATAAACCAAACTACCCTTTATTTTGAACAAGGAATCACCCCCTGAAGTTTTTCGCATTTGTTTTGAAACACCCTGTATACCTATCTGTATTAATCCGTTTCTATCTTCTTCTTCTTCGAGTGCCATGTCCTCAACGAACGTTGGCTATCATATTGGCTATTATAATTTTGTTGGCAGCAGCCCTAAATCCGTTTCTATAAACATCTAAAATAAGTTTATTATGAAAACAATAGATGACATTATAGACAAGATACCCATTATTTACTAATATCTATACTAATATATAAAATCCTTAAGTGACTGACATACTGATTAATCACGATCCTGCTCAAACCGCTCAACGTAAGAAGCTCAATTTTGGCATACAGGTTGATTCTAGGGTGTAGAGGTTCGATAAGAAGGGATTTTTCGAAATTCCAGTTCCAAAAGGGCGAAACCACCCCTCAAATATTACAATATTTTTTATTTAAAAAACGGTCAAGTTTCCGAAAAAACGCTTAAACACGTATATTTTATTTTGTTTTTTTACATATTTTAAGATTTTTTAAAAATTTATACAAACTGTTTCGAAAAATCTGGTCATTGATTAATCACTTAATCCTGCTTAAAGCGCTTGACGTAAACAGCTGATTTTTGGAAAACAGATTGACTTTAGGGTGTAGAGATTCGATAAGAAGGGATTTTTCGAAACTCGAATTCTAAAGGGGTGAAACTATCCCTCAAATATTAAAATATTTTTTTATTTAAAAACCGGTGAGTTTTTCGGAAAAACTCTTAAACACGTATATTTTATTTTGTTGTTTTACATATTTTAAGATTTTTTATAAATTTATACAGGGTGTTTCATAAAATATGACCATTGAGTAATCACGATTCTGCTTAAACTGCTTGAGGTTTAAAGCTGATTTTTGGCAAACGGATTGACTGTGGGGTGTAGAGGTTCGATAAGGAGGGGTTTCTCGAATCTCAAATTCCAAGAGGGTGAAAACGCCCCTCAAATATTACAATATTTGTATTTAAAAGACGGTTAGTCTTTCGGGAAAACGCTTGGACAAGCATAATTTATTTGGTTTTTTTACATATTTTGAAATTTTTTAAAAAATCATACAGGGTGTTCCAAAAAGTTGGGTAATTTCTTAACCACGATTCTGCTTAAACTGCTTGACGTAAAAAGCTTATTTTTGGCAAACGGATTTTTCGAAAGTCAAATTCCAACGAGATGAAACTACCCCTAGAATATTACCAAGTTATATAATAATATCGCCATATTGTTTTTTCTCATGCTGACATAAATGTGAGAAAATTTTATCAAGTTTGTATATTAATGGAAATTCTTGCTTTGCTTTATCATCACCATTACAAATGATTAATTCGACGCGAACGAAGTCGCTGGTACACGCTAGTTGTATTTATAAACCAAAAATAGCAAATGTCTTTAACATAATATTATATTAAAAATAAACAGTCTTGTAATCTTAGAGCTTAATTCTCAAGTTACGCAACAAAGAAACTCCTGACATTAAACACATTAAATACAAATAGACGTCTCCAGTAAAATCCTTCAAACTCCAGAATTATCGAGTGACAGTTAGAGATAAAAAATTGCGTTAAGGATCTTTTCGTCTCTAGAATTACATTGTGGGTGACCACAAGAACAATTTTTGAAGTGTTTCGTTTCATTATTCGCCCGGTACATTCGAAAAAATTGTATAGGCCTCTCCGGCTAATCCGATTTTCTCATATTTTTCCGGTAATTGACCAATTGTGCCACAATTTTTTCTATCGAGCGGATTTATCTTGCACAATTTAGAGCAGAATGGAAGCAGATTAAGATTTTGAAAAGGTGGTAAAATATGTACTGTGAATACTTGTGATTGTGTTCGATAAGGAACGTCCATCAACTCTAGTCGAGACTATACCGGGTATTTCTCAAAAGTGACTCCTATAACTTTTTATTTTTTCAGATAAATAAACGAAACAGATAAAACTTAAAATTTGTTTAAAAGCCTTCACAAACGGAGTAAACAAAAAACTTAACCTCAAATTTATTATTCAACATGCACGTCAAGTCAAATGGCAATGTTGCAATGCAATGTACGCAAATGTATGTGTGTATGCAAAAAATACTGTGGCACTCGAGAATCTGGCCATTAGTTTTTGGCGGGGGTGGGGGGTTGGTAAGGGGGTATGGGAGGGGGTTAAAAATTTTAAAAAATCATAACTCCAAAATTACAGTAGCTAGCGAAACGCGGTTTTCAATTTATGATTAGAAATAATATTTGCAACAAAATTTGAATGGTCAATAATTTGAATGGTCATTAAACAAAATTCAAAATGTAACATTTATTTTAAAATGTATTGTTTATGTTTAAAATATATTATAATATAACAAAGATTCTAGCAAAATTAGTTGGAAGTTCAAATTTTAAATCTATACATTTAAATATTTTAATGTTTTAGTAGCTAACTGAAAGATTGTTTTTTAGATAAATAAAGTTAAATAATTATCATGAAACATAGTTAAATCTTTTTATAATTCTTTGGATATTTATAATCGCACACGTGCTGTAAATTGGCAATTAGCAGACTCAATATTTATAAAAGTTGCAGTTTTTGGATCCCATCTCAGAAGCTTCAAATAATATTGATCTAATAAGTTACCTGACTCAGGTTCAAACTTCTATATACAGGGTGAGTCTTAAATAAGTGCAAATATTTTCAGGGCTGAAAAATCTCGATAACAGAAACTAAAGAGTTCTACAGGGTGTCCCTAAAAAAAGTGACATATCAAAGTTGCGTTTTTTGTAATGGAACACCCTATATATTAATTGATTTTCGGATTCTGGGAGAAAAATAAAGGTGAGTTTTATAAGAGAAGTATATGACTAAAATGTAAGGTTTTAGACATATTTAACATTTTCTAGAAATAAAGAACAATTTTTAAATTACAATAAAACTACCTAAATTGGAATTTACCCGGTATAACCTAATATATAGTTAAATTAACTATTGTACTTTAAATCAAATTAAAACTTGATCCAAAAAGTTACACAGGGTGAGACAAAATTAATATTGAACATTTTGTCCTCACAAATTTGCCGAAAATGCTAACTTATCCTACATCAGAGTGAATTGATATGATTTTATTGGTTGGTGAATGCAGTGATCATTTACCAATTAATAGGATACTTAAATGTTCCTGATTTTGTCTAGTCTGGGTGTTTTTATGGGGATATGTTAAAGACAGTGTTTACAAAACTCGAACAACTATTGTCGACAACATGAGAGAAATTATTGTAGCTGTTTTTCGAGGTAGAACTCCACATAATGCCTTTTAAAATGTAAAAATCCTTTTGAAAATACAATCATTTTATGCACTTAACAGGAAAGGAAACATTTTGAGTATTTGATTTCATCTAGCTAATTTTTGTCACATAATTATAGGTTTATATCTAGTTTTAATTCTGTAATATTAAAATACGTTTTAAACGTGTATCTTTCTATTACCGCTGAGTATTTTGCTCTACAATATTTATTTTTTTTTTAAATTAACAAAAGGTATATCACAGGTTATCACCCTCTATATTTTTTTCAAATATATGTAATATAGATCTACTGATGCAAAATCATAAAAATTAAAATATCTAGGAAAATCTTTATCTGAGGGGTAGGCAACCTTAATAATATTTTGAAGATATATAAATTCCCCATTGAACACAAGAATAATATACTGGGTGTTCCATTTAAAATAAAGGAGTAACTTGCTTTTAAAAGTGAGTAATGTTCCATTTTAATTTTGTAACACCCTGTATAACTTTTCGGGTCAAATTTCAATTTGGTTTAACATACAACGGTTATTGTAATTAAATATCAGGCTATACAAGGTCAATTAAAATTTAGGTAGCTGTTATCGAATTTTATAATTTACTCTTCGTTTTCACAAAATGTAATATGTCAAAATCCTTAGATTTTAGGTATATTCTTCTTTAATAAAACCCACCTTTATTTTTTTCCAAAAATCCGAAAATCAATTAGTATATAGGGTGTTCCATTAGAAAAAACACCACTTTGATGTGTAACTTTTTTTGGGGTCATCCTGCAAAATTCTATATATTTTTGTAAAATGCTTTTAGTTAACCTACATATGCTGCCAAAATTTCACTTCGATATAGACTACCGTTCTCCTTGGAGCTTCCGCGGCGTATGGGAAGCGCCACCCTGTACGGAGCTGGAAGCTCACATAAAAAAAAATATTTTTTGAAAGAAAAAATTTACTTCACTTGAAAGAAAATGATTTAACTCAAAGACTTAAGGTTTAAATGATTTATACTTTATGTTGTAATTGACTTAAGATTTAAATCATTTTGATTTTAGAAATGACTTGAAACTTAAGATTTAAATTTTTTGAAATTGACTTATTGCAGCTTTGGTTATATACGAAATAGGTTGATTTCTTTTCTTTCTTCTATAATACCATTGTGACTGACATTAGACATGCTATTTACCCTAACAAACTATATACGTGTTTACAAAACCGTCAACAGGGGTGTAGTCAGTCACCCGGGGTGAAGTCTATTGAGCCGCTTTTTTTAAACATTTTCTTGTGCAAGGCAAACACAGATCATTAATAGCTGATATCCGGTAGGTACACTGTAATTATAGACAACAGCATTGACTGCTACCAAGGAAACGAAAGAAACTCACTTTTTGCAGATCAATCAGACTCATAGATCTGTATAAAAAATGAAAAAATAGTACATCGTATAACATTTAAATTCAAAAACAAATAGTGAATCAAGTGCAAGCTGAATTATTTCGACCTCCTCAGAACTCGCTCCAGAATTTGTCCAGAATTTAATTTACATAAAGAGCCAGAAGATCAGAAGACTGTAACTTTGTTCGGGTTCTTGTTATTTTCGATTATGAACCGTCCTAGGACTCTGCAGCGCCTGCGTAAATTGAATAATTTCTTCATGCGTATCACAGTTTTAGGACAATTCAGGATCGGCATTCGAAGAGAAATTTATGATTAATTTAAAAAAATAAAAAGTTTCCAAATTTAGCATTTCAGTCAAATAACTATCTACTCAACATGTTTTTTTTCCAATAATGACTTGTATTTGACTATTTCTATTCTAAATATCTTGAAAACGGTTGCTCGTAGCAATTTTTACCAAAAGACATTTTATACGTAAAAAATCACGGAAATGTATCTTTTTTCACTCAGTAATTTTATACAGGTAGGACGAAAAATTATTACTTTTCAAAACAGTTAAAACACATGTAGGTGGCGGCCGCTATAAATAGAGTCATATTGACATCAAAATCACATTTCTCATATAAAAAAACTCACAAAAACCAATTTTCATCCAAATATTGACGTGACCTCAGAAATTATGTGGAAAAAATCGAAATAAAAATGAAAGTTCTACACCCTCTATCTCAAAAACTAAGCCCCCCCCATTTTAGGACATACATATATTGCTCTTTTAATAAATATTTGTATACTCTTTTAACAATGTTTTATTTACCTTTTTAATATAAACAACAAATCTGCTGCTATTTTGGTGGTACATATTCCCAATTGACTGCATGTTACATCGAGAGAGGTTTTTGGTACTTTTTTTCATGAGTGAAAAAATCCATTTAAATTACTTTAAATACTTTGAAACTTTCGTATGGCATACTGCATATATTTATGTAGATTTAAGACACATCATTTATTTTATTCAAAATAATCAACATTTAAATTTTATGAAATTTTTTACAAATTACTTTATGCAAACTACTATTCCAAAATACCCTCACTTCCTCTACGTATTTTGTCTCTGAGGTCATTCAGAAAAAAATGATGTAATAGAATTCTGCAAAAATATTATCCTCTAGTTATAAAAAAGTATTGTACCTCTATTTAGTTTTATACATATCCTTTTTCTAGTACACTAGTTAACTTTATTAGTAACCATTTTACTGGAAAACCAAAACAATTTTTAACCCCCAAATGCACATTTTTTATCGAACCAAACTTAATTCCTCTCTAACGGTAAAATAACATCCATTTTTCTACATAATACTCGATGTTTCCACCCCGTCGAAGTTCCCAAAAAAGTGCAACTGTTTAGCTACCTTTCTCGTCCATTCTTTCGGCCAACGTGTAACTAAATATCGCTAATGCGAGGTTGTAGATAATAAGGCAGATACAAACAGCGGGGAACAATGGGATAAAGGGGGCACAAAAGTATTGGGTTGCTTATTTTGTAATTTCACGATCAACTAAGTCAGATAACATTTTCCGCTCCCTTTGTGCAAAACAAATAATAAAGTTGTTAGCCCTCCGCGCGCCCCTGTCTAGCCCCGAACGTATCGCTGGAAATATCTCAGTTTGTTTAGCATCAGATAAGCGCCGGGGCCGACGGTTGTTGCCAAAATCTAGTTCTTTGGATCGGGTTTGATGGTCAGAAAGGGCTGAAAAACGTTATTGATATCAAAGCACGAAATATGATATTTTGAAGAGCGAAAGAGGAATAAAATTACTATGATAATTTTTGTAACGTGTCTAAATAGGGTTATCAATGAGACCATAGAATTTATAAGAGCGTCATTGTAGAATGAAAGCAGAGAGAGTACGATGAATTTGCTGGACAAGTGAAAATGGCGGTGCTGCCAAAGGATTTCCCAGAGGTTGCTCTGACCACCGACCAGCAAACGTCTCTAGAAGAGGCTATACTGGACGAAGTAGTTGCAATCGGATCGCAACACAACGATCTGCAAAATGTGGGTGAGCTGCGTTTTGCGGGGATACACTTTCGGGTGGGCATGATCCTCATTGATTGCGAATTGGTTGGTGGAAACCGCAACTAAGCTTAAAAATTGGCAGGAGCCGGAACTGGTTGCAGTAAAAGGAGAAAACGTCCCTAAAGGGGCGGTCTTTCTGCCGAGGAGCATGGAGAAAGACACCACCTACTTTCTGAGCTTTATCCAGGGTCAGAACTTCAATGTAAGGACATCGAGTTGGCGAATCATCAACTCGAGGGAGGAGGGTCATGGTCAGGTCCTCACAATAGGAATTGACCTCAAATCCAAGGAGGCAATAGAGAAAGAGGGGCATATTCTCCATTATAGATACGGGACAACATCGGTATCAGATCTCAGGAGAGACCAAGTTAAAGAGGTGGAGTAAATGGAGACAGATCCTCCAGCCTCCACCTCACGGGTTCCTCAGCCGGAGGTAAACACATCTCGTTCTCTGTTAAAATACAAAATATCGTCGCGCCTCGCGATGACCGATTCTGAGTGTGAAATAGAAAGATTTTTGCAATCATCCTTTAGTTTTATGGTGTATTCAGAAAAATTAAAAACTATTGAAGAAGGACCTCCAAAGTATATTTTGAATATTAATACTAGGCAACGGCCCAGCTACGTTGAAACACCTGTTCCCATTAGAACACCGAAGTTAAGCGACGTAAGGCGATGCTAGTGGATGGACGGGTGACCGGGTCGAAACTTTGCATCGTTCTGTTGTCCAAAAAGGGAAAAGTGTAAAATCTATTGATACACACTGCTCATTCACGCCGGTTCAAGGCCGGATGAGATCGGATATCTCGTGAGTAAGAGTTAATTTGGACACTTCCTAAGTCGGTAGGCCATTGACCATGATATGGCCGAGGACCGCGGTTCGGATTCCGCGTAAACAAGTAGGTCCCGTCCAGTTTAGCCATTGCAGCAGAAAGGAAACATTAACTTGAACCTCACACACACAATATTAATACTAAATTTAAATCGTGTATTCGTCATTTTAGTGAAGACTGTGTGAATAAAAGTGAACACTGGTTATTATGTGATTCTAAGGCACTCAATAAACTTTTTTGTTGGCCTTGTCTATTTTATCTATCAGATACATTAACAGCATTGTTTTTTACCTAACTTTATTCCTTTTTTTTAAATTGGTTTGATTATTTTTTTAACCTGTTACATTTTTTGTATATTTTATTTTGGAACATTTTGTATATTTTAAAATGTTAATTGCAGTTCCTTATTACATCCCCTTGTAGGTTGTGTATAAGTCTAATTACTCAAGAAAATCTATTAAAATTAGGCTCTATCATATAATTTGGAATCTACACTCAGATGCAAAAAAACGCAACGGAGAAAATTTTGGTCAACTTTTAACTGTTATATCTTTGTTATTTTTAGCCCTATTTTCATGATTTTTTTAGCAATCTGTATATAATTATATCAACTTTAATTTGTAAACTCAGTTTTTTTTATAAACTTTAGTATTTGGCATATTATACAGGGTTAATCAAGGGGTTGTTTTGTTACCCTAACTTTGACACATCCTGTGCAATAATTTCGTGTGGAAATTTTCCTAAAATATAATTTTACGGTCAAAACCATGTTTCCTGAGCATTTTGTTTTTAGGATTATGTCAATACATGCTTGGTTAATTTTTAAGAGTGAAACGAACTTACCACCAATAATTTGCAATTTTTTCAATAATTATAATTTCTTTTTTAATTTTTTTTTTCAATATGACAAGGCAGCTTTGGTAATTATTGTGAACTATATATTATTATGAACTGCCCATCATGTTTGGCGTTTGGAAAATGCTTGGCAGGAGGGTTAGAGGTCGCGAAGCGTTATCAGCTTAATTAAATGAACTTCGCTTGGTCCTTAAAGAAGAAAGGGAAAACATGAACGAACGTATACAGGCAGTTATAGCAGCCAAGGGAGGCAATACAAAGTATTAAGGTATTTAAATTTTTTTTTTTCTGTTTGTATACTTGATTATTACAGATGTTTTCTTTAACATCGTTAGCTCTGTTATCGTTATTAATGTTTATTAAAACCAGGACAGCATGGTTAGTCTTTAACGTTTTTTTTTTAATTTAGTATAGAGTAATATGACGTTACGACAATAGTCACCAAAACCATCTCGTCTTATTAAAATATTACATCAAAAATAATGATAACTAAAAAAATGGCATATTGATCGTGATCAGTTCATTTCGTTCTTAAAAATTAACCACAGCATGTATTAACGTGAACCAAATAACAAAATGCTCAGGAGACATGATTCTTACCGTAGGATAAGAAAACAACCCCTCGATTAACCCCGTTGAGTATGCCAATTACTAAAGTTTACAAACAACTCAGTTTACGAATTAAAGTTGATATAATTATATACAGTTCGCTAAAAAATTCATAAAAATCGAGCTAAAAATAACAAAAATATAACACTTTAAATTTGACCAAAAATTTCTCTGTTGCGTTTTTTTTGCATCTGACTGTACTTAGGTATATAGAATAATATTGAAAGATAGAAATTTTGCAGTAAAATTATTCCCCAGATCATTTATAAATTCAAATCTTTTCAAAAATCTGCATGATATTTTCGTCTATCCTAGTTTAAACAATAATCGACTTGAAACGAGCCGCTTCAAGTGGCGAACCCTGGGTGGCCTTTTAAACTTAACATAATATATTATCACATTTTTTACGTTTGAAGTGTGTGTCTGTGGACTATCGAACATAATCCTTGATTTTTTCTAAAAGCCGGAATGTCGAGAGTCTAACCGCAGTGTTTCTATCCATTTTGAAGGACCTACACGTTGGAAAGATGTAATAAATAATATACCAATTACTGTCAAAGCTACATGATAGGGTTTTTGGGAAAATGATAATTTGTGATAATGACAAAGGGATAGATAGAACCTAATCTTGTGATATAATAATAAAATAATTGTTCGAGCTTTGTCTAGAATTATCGGGAAGATTTTTTTATTATAAGCCTCAGTTTTAGTAATTGTTCGTTTTGTTCCTTTATTAAGTTTTGTTATTCCAAGTTCAAAATTAATAATATAATTGAATTTTCTAGTTTGGTTTCCTTGATATTTTGAAATGATTTAAATAAATTTTCATTTATTATTCGAAGTCTTTCATACAAAATAAACGCATTCTTACAATTTAATTTTTTTCAGAAAATGATATAGGTCATTGAGTATTCCTAAATATCGCTATTTAAAAGCAATCTATCAACTCAGTAACCATCAATTCGAAGTTGGTCAAAAAAATACTTATTGAAGCTGAACAATTTGGATAAAGATAATAAAGTACTCCTAGTCTGAGTGCCAGTTCTCTAAGGGATAGAAGACTAGAAGATAGAGGACCTACTTCCCAAGTGGAAACGAACTTAAAGAGAAACTCAAGAACATATGGAAGACTCCATGTGTAAACTGGAAAGGGAAGCCTCAAACGATCGAGACATCAAGACACTCGAAGAAATTTCTTAAAACTTACGACCGAGAAAAATCGAAGATTTTCCTTGATTTAAGTCAGAACAATCTTCGGGTTGGCATGGGATTTTTAACACTGTCTCCTCAACGAACACCTCAGTAGAATAAAACTAAGAAACAACGGTGAATGCAGATTTTGTGGGAAAATGGTGGAACACCAGAACGCCTCATCGAGTGTGCCGAGACGACAACCACTCGTGCCATGAACTTTGGCATGATTGATATCTGAGATGCAGAACTAACCTCTGTAAAACCGTTTGAGATACTGGCTTTTGTTTTGTATGATGAATTATAACTCAAGATAAGGGCACACAATAGATCTGCAAGTTCGAGGTTATTAACCCTTCTCTCATACATTCTACACTCTTCTACAAATATCGCTATCAACTGACAACACAAAGTTCTTATGGTATAGCGTTTTTTAAAACACTACCATTGCGAACGGCAGCTTTTCAACGGTAGAGCAGTCGGGGATACTGTATTTCACTGGAGAAAAACTAATTAACAATAAAAAATCAAAAATATAAATATTGGACGCCAGGCATGAACAGAGAAAGAAAACACAGTTGTATATTACTTAAAATGAATGACTATATTTATTCATGACGAACTCTGTTGGCAAATAACATTGTAAATTTTTTGTAATTATACAACTGTGTTTTCTTTCTCTGTTCATGCCTGGCGCCCAATATTTATATTTTTGGTTTTTTATTGTTAATTAGTTTTTCTCCAGTGAAATACAGCATCCACGACTGTTCTACCGATGAAAAGCTGCCGTTCGCAATGGCAGTGTTTTAAAAAACGCTATACTTTTGCAACCACTGTGGTAACTAACATGGAGCCAGAATGAGGACACCATGAACCAATACAACCGTAACTATCGACTAGGTATGAAAACAGGAGCAAAGCAGCAAGGCTTACGCTACATCCATACTGTGGCAATCTAAACATAGGATAAACTATCCATACATAGGAACTAATACGACCCTATATTATCCTATCCGTCCATAGGATAATGTCCGTACATTGGAACACTACTAGTACATGGGACACCTGTTTATAGGATACTGTCCGTACCTTGGACCCTAGAAATACGAAACTCTTGTTTAAAACCAAACAAGGTCTAATAAACAAAGTAAATCTACCTCGAAATACTTCCGAGGGTGCAATAATAAACAAAGGCAATTGTTCTTTCTTCCATTCAACATTCTGGAGGACAAAATCAAAAGGACACCAACGTGCCAGCAAAATACAAATACGAGTTAAATTGGGCCAATCCAAAACTCTACCCTAAAAATACTCAATAATAATATTAAATCTAAAAAGATAATATCTCATCTTTACCTGTAACTTCGAAATAGCAGCTGATTCAGATTATGCAGCAAGATTTAAATAATTACCATTTCTCTAAGCCGGGTTGCTGATGGTTGATGGTGACAGAGCGGCAAACCCAAAATGAAGTTAAAGCGCCGAGAGGCGCCTTGAAACGATGTTGACAGCCCCCCACAGAAGCAGTAATACGATAACAGGGTTGTCTACTAGAGAACGTTAGAACTACGCCAAGCGTGTCAAATAGATTATCAGGCCTGAACGCTACGGAATCCGATGACGATATGCCAGACATCATATATCATATATAAAAGACATGTAACGAACTAAAAACGTTACAATGGTAAAGTTTCTGACTCCACGAGTAAAGCAAAAAATTTGGAACTTTTTCGACATCAAGTTGAAAAAATGAATTGACATCGGTTCATCGAATATAGAAATATCAACATTTGACAGCAATTACTTAATTTTAAAAAATGCAATCATATTCTTTTAAAAATATAGAAAGAAAAACCCGAAGCAAAAAGTACGTAAGTATTTTCCATAGATTTTAGTTGAGTAGATTTAAAAGAATACGGACATTTCTACCTTTGCCTTTGCTGTTTCCGCTACTCCCCTTTATAGCAAAGTTTCGAACTTGAACACAATTAAACGCAATTTTTCTAGACAGGATATATCTATAAATATTTTTTTCCTTTAAGGTCTCCGAACAGCCTGTTTCATACATATGTCCAATCTTCTGCGGGTTAACTCCTGAAGTATACAGAAAATGTGCCCTACTATTTCGAGTTCCACTTGTGAGTCTGCACTCACTTGTAGTTCATTCAAGGACCAAAGGAAGATTCTTTTTTCATATACTTCGTCATATATTTTTAAGTATTAGTTTATCATTAATTTTAAGGGCATCGAAGATATTAGACATGGACGACTTGCTCCCCAAAATTCAACCGTCATTTGCTCTTTGAGCGACAGGAAACGCGTTACATTTGCTTATCTATTTAGAATTAAAATATTTATTGATAGTAGTCCCCGTAATCTTTGATCGTTTTCTAGTTTCACTAAGTGTTTACGTTTCGTCAAAATAAATCGGGATGAGAAGGAAAGCGTGGAGCAGTGGTAGAGGAGGGGGGCCGACGTCCCCGTTCCCGCCGTGTTTATTTACCAAAGATAAAAGACTTAATCGGTACTTTTAAGTAATCAAACAGATCATCCGTCATCGTCGGGCAAAAAGTTATTCGGTCGACGCGTTCTCCTCCGTTTGTCAGTACACCGGCATTGCCGGCTGCGCCGCCGTCTGTTTACGAACCGACAACGTAAACTAGTCTGTTCCTTTTTATTTTTATTGCTTTGTGTAATACGCCGATACGTATATTTTCGTGTTTTTGCGTCCACTCTCTTTCATGTTTAGCGCGGAGTTTCGGCGAAAAAAACGATTTTCCGAATGAATCATTATTCAATTTGCAATTTTTTCATGTTAAATTACAGAATTGATTGCGATCTGTTAACTATTTACTTGTAGAATGTAGACTGTTTAGGAGAGGGGTTAATCACCGCGACCTCACAGATCTATTGTGTGTTCCCCTTTCTTGAGTTATAACGAGTTATAACTCCTTTTTAGTTTAACAAAAGCCCAGTATCTGAGGTGGATCCACCGAGGCCAGCTCTCCATCCTCGACATCAGACTTACCAAAGTTCATGGCACGAGCAGTCGTCGTCTCGGCGCACTCAGTGATAAGCTCTGTCGTTTCCCCATTTTTTCCACAGAATCTTCATATTTATGTGTTCCAGGTTCCTCAGTTTCGCCTTTAGTTGGTTTTCGGATTGACAGAACAGTTCTGGTCCAGTTAGTGGAGTGTTCGCTCCTTTTCTAGCTAGATCATTTGCTTTTTTTATAGGCCTTCTAGCCATTGGTGAGCGGTGTGTTCCCCTTTCTTGAGTTATAACGAATTATAACTCATCATACAGTCTCAGGGAGTTGAGACAGCTCCACAGAGGCCAGCTCTCCATTCTTCGACATCAACTGTACCAAAGTTTATGGCACGAACGGATGTCGTCTCGGCACACTCAATGATAAGGTGTTCTGCTATTTCCCCATTTTCCCCACAGAATCTCACCATTGTTTCATTGAGAAGACAGTGTCCTGTTAGAAGTCCTGTGACAATCCGAAGATTGTGTTTACTTAAAACAAGGAAAATATATGATTCTTCTCAGTCGTAAGTTCTGAGGAACTTTTTCGAGTGTCTTAGACCGTTGGAGGATTCCCATTCCAGGTTACGGATGCACAGTGGTTTCCAGATAGAAATATCAATTTGATTAGAAATATCAATTTCAAAATGTTTGCATGAAACTATTCCTAATACTTTTCTTATATTCCCCTGTAAACGATACATGATAAATAACAAAATCAAGTAAGCCTAGTGTAGCGCTTTTTTTATTAGAAATGTCACATTTTTGCTACTTGTATCAAGCTGACATAAACAGTTTTCAGATAACGCCAATTAATTACTTGTTTTATTAAAATTGATAAAAGCTGTAGCCTTTTCTGTAATGGACGTTCGAAAAGAAGGTAAAAAGAACTGTTTTTTCTATTTTGTACTTAATTAAACCTAAGTAATATTAGTTTATGGCAATTTATTTGAAGACAACAAAAATAGTATTTTTACATTTTTGCTTATCACTCTTTAAGACTTTTAACTACTTTCCCTTTCAAATCCTCTTAAACGGCATGATAATACTTGTTGCCTAAAGTATATTGCATATAAATTAATTGCCACTGGCTGCCGCGAATTGCCGCCGGATCTTATACCGGGTGATAGGTTAAACCGGTTAAAGATTAACTTTTTGTCTTAAACTAAAAGTAACTTATTTTCTTTCCCCTTCGTGTCAACTTATTTCGTGGACACACTGTACATCAATTGACAATAAAATTGTATTTATAAAATGAAACAACTGTCTCTTTTATTTTTTCAACATTTCAAATAAATTTGACCTCTTCAATATGAAAAAACATGTGCATATGTGCAAACATAATCTGTATACCTTTCCGAATAGTTAGAACTTAAAATGCAAATCACACGAACTGGGCCGATTTTTTTTTAATACATATTACATTAAATTTTTTATATACATTAATTTAGCATTTGTTATCAATTTCCATTAAAAAAGGTGCAGTCAAGCTATATCTAGATATCTAACAGTTATGACCGCGCAGGTAATTAAGGGGAACCACTGTGGGACGGAGTCTTCCAGGTTCTTGAGTTCAACTTTAAGTTGGTTTCCGCTTGGAAAGCAGAACGGTTCTGGTCCAGTTAGTGGAGTGTTGTCGTTGTTCCTTTGCTATAGCTAGATCGTTTGCTTTTTCATTGACTTCTATTCCTTGGTGAGCGGGCACCCAAAGTAGAAGGACTTTATTCTCTTTGCCGAATTTGTTTAGCTTCCCGAGGCATTCTTTCATCAACTTCTAATTGATGGTTACTGAGTTGATCGTTTTTAGTGCTGCTTGACTATCAGATAAGATGGCTTACTTACTGCCATTCAGATCAGAAGATGGTTACGCAAGGCGTTTTCTTTCATGGTTTTTTTTTGTGACTGAAAAGCCCGATACGTGATGGTATTTCTCTTCCGCACTCCGAACATTCAAAAATCTCATTACTTTGTTACTGCTTCCTCCCACTAATTCTGCGTGCTTATCCCCTTCAAGTTTCCATGGGAAATACAAGCTCACGGTAAAGAAGAGATTTCGGTAGACAGTCTTCCTGCTTCCTGCATACGTGACTAGCCCATCTTAAGCGGGATCCAGTAATCGTGACTTCAGCCCTCTCGCAGCTAGCCTTTTCAAGGACCGATACATTTGAGACACGGAGGTGTACCATTTGATTGCGATCTGTTATCTATACCCTGAAGATAATCTCTTATTACGATTATAAACAAACCAGCAACTATATAGGGTGTTCCTTAATGACATGCTAATATTTAAGGGCTTGATTCTTTGACCTATTCTAAGATAGAAAGTTCATATGAATGTATGTCCTAAACATCTTAATTTATGAGATACAGGATACAGGGTGGTAAATTTTTGTAAAAAAAAAAGTAGATAGATAGTAAGCAGATATCTTTATGAAACTTGATGCACGCCTTCTATGCATCAAAATACTTTTTTGGTGTACAAAGAAGTATATTTATTTCAACCAGTACCGTCCCTACGGGTTTTACATTGAATATTTTTGGAGGAAAAAGTGATACACCACTGACTTCTCTTAAAATAAAATTATTTTCCAAATCTCCATTACTTTCTAAACATTTTTAATCTCTTGATTTTTTTCGTCCGACCCATAGTTTTCGCTTAAAAAAATAAAGTCAGTTTATTTAGGGTCAAATCGCTGAAAAAATCATGTGGTGGAAGAAACTTAAGAAATAAAACAATTTTTTTGTATATCAAGAGATATTTTGAAAAAAAAATAGAAAATTTTACCACCTAGGTATTTGAAAAGTTTAGATGTTTAGATTTTTGCCATATGAAGTATTTTTCTTAGAATAGGTCCAAGAATCACCTTTTTAAATATAAGCATGTCATTGAGGAACACCCTGTATAATAAAAATTAAATGAAAATATAAAACTAAAACATTTTTTACGGATTAGACAAATTTAGAGAGTGCTTTAGATAACACAACTTCTGAAAATACGACATTGTATACAATACACCAGCTATACAATTGTCAGGGGCGGATACAGAAATTTATTTTTGGGGGGGCCCAAATAAAAAATAATGCCAAATATGCCTTTTAGGGCGCCATTTTTAACCCAAAAGCCTAATATTTAACCTAATTTACAGATTTTAGGGGGGCCCGGGCCCCATGGGCCCCCCCCCCTGTATCCGCCCCTGACAATTGTATATATGTTACAGTAAAAGTTGGAAATCAGTGATTGTTAACAATTACTAGTAAATGCTCACATTCACTGAGTTGCTAAGACTACGCCAGTAAAAGTACAAACAGATATTTTTGAAACCACCTTTTACTAGTGAATGTTAACATTCCCTGGACGATGGCAGTGAGTTTGAAAGATTCAGTTAGCGCGGTTGCCACATGTTGTTAAATATATGGATAAATAAGTATATGTTGAATAACAGGCAATATAAGGATAACATTAAATTGGGCTAAACGTTGGCAACGTTGACAGACATCTGGCGTAAATTCGCTTTGTTTTTTGTGGTTGTTATTGCTGTAAAAAGTGCTGTGCGGTATTTCCCTATGGAAGAAATTTTCTGTGAAAAATTAAGATAGACTAGGCACTCGCAAGAATGTAATAGTGCTTGTTTTTCATTTTTGCAATATAATGAAGTCGTAGCAAAAGTTAAGCGTGCAAGAGAAAAAGATATTAAAGAACCTAGTGACTATGAACTTATTAACCGTTTTGATATACTTGAAGTCGCGTGTTTGAAAAAAGGAATAACTCCCGGTTGAAGAAAATTCGGACATACCTTTATTTTGTCCACGATGAAAAACTTTATTAAAAAAAACCTTGTACCAATAAGTAATCTTATGTTTATGAATGTTTTTTTTTAATTCTTTTGTACGCTTTAAAACGTTTTAGTAAACGTTTTAAAGGGATAGTTCGCTTTTATTTAGAAGGTTATGTGTCGTTATTTTCTATAATTTTTAATAAATATACTAAAGAAGTAAATTGTAATCTTAAGATATGTGGATCAGCTGGAATAATGAGGTGATCCAATATTCTTAAAAGTTTTATTTATTCTAACTTCCAACATTCTTCCTCTCCACACTCGTCCTGTACAATAGAATAACGTTTACTGGTAATCTTTAGTAAATGTTATTTTCACTAGTGAATGTTAGAAATTACTAGGAAAAGTCGACAAATCTCTTGAAAATACCACATTCACTGGTCCAATGCGTAATTGTTAGCATTTCCTAGTGAATGTTAACAATCACTGAATTTCCGACTTTCACTGTAACATATACACCAACAACTCAAAATACGTGATATCTAGTTAAATATCGACAAGACTACAATATCGGCTAGGTCAAGGGGAGTTAAAAAATACTTTTATTGTTTTAAACTCCGACATATTTTGTGCCTAGTTAGACACGTCTTATCATACCATATAATCTGTCGTAGATTTGACAGTCGCCTTATTCCAGCACGGTCGCCACAAATCAATAGCAAAAATTTTACCTCCGAAGATGAAGATTCCGACTCGAAGATATGAATCCGAACCGTCCGATTATATCCGCATCTTTGTGACGTTAACGTATCCATATAGTGACGTTTGTCTCTTGCAAGACGTTTCTCGAAACGATGGTTAACCCTGACGAATGTATTTCTGTATGAATATGCATTAGGTACAGGGTTGGATCTTTAGAAAATTTGTTAGTAGTGGTGTTCCGACGATAACGAACTTTCTGTATCATTGTATACTTTCTTCGAAATTTGTGTTTGTTGAAATTGGTCTGTTGATTAATAAATTATTACAATAATTAGTTATAGAAAATAATCGTATTTGACTTTACATAAAAAGTAGAGAACTATTTAATTACGATCGAGAGATTTACCAAATCCCGTAAACGGTAATTTTTTTAAGACTATCTTCAAATGTTTTGCAAGATTACCGCATGAGAGTGTAGATAGAATAATAGTTATTTCTTATACAAGACGATAAAATGGTATTTTATCTTCGACCGAAAAGATTAAATCACGAGCGATAGTGAATTAATTTCGGGAGACGATAATGCAATTTTATCGTCGTCTATAAAACAATATTTTTTTCCATAGCGAGTTACAGCAATATTCAGAAATTATTATTTCAAGGAATTTATTACGAGTAGAAAAAATATTGTGTTGGGTTGGCGTTGGTTTCTATGTAATTTGACAAATAAATAAAGCTGTCTCTTTAGTTGTCAGTTTTGAATCAATATTTTTTAATTCTCTTTCGTGTCGATTGCTTATTGAATTGGAGCCAGAAATGGCTCAAAACGAAGTAAGTAAATGACCAACAGATATTCAGACTGAGGCGACAAACGCTATATCCAAACTACTTCCATTTAAATCCCGAATAACTTATGAAAAGGAATACAAAAATTTTCAAAAATGGAAGCAATTAAAAAAACGTGCGAGAAGAAATAAAGTTTTTAACCTATCCTCGCTGTTAAAGTATCATTTAATCTACTATTTTTGATAGATATAAGGCAATTTTAACAGTTGCTATGGAAAAAAAATATTAATACTATAGCATAATTTTATTTAATAAAAAATATATTGATTTATCCAACCCTGTTTAGATGACATCGGCAATCCGATAATAGACGACATAATTCGATGGAAAACAGATTAATTCGTTAATCTTTAACGACTTCCAATACAGAACATCGTAATTAAAGAGAAAACGACAAATTAATAACAAGGCCGACTAATTTTTGCAACGCAGCTGCTTTATTTCATTATTTCTCAAATACGATATCTTAAAAGACATAAAGACTTACTTAGCTCTGTTGAAACGTGAGGATTAGATGATTGTAATAATTGTATATTCCAGAGTATACACTGACCAGACACGAAAAATGGACTTTATAAGGAAAAACAGAATATTGTTACATGGATGAAAGTTTGTAATGGAATTTAAAAAAAAACCACTTTATCATCAAGGTGCATCTTTTTTCGATAGTTTTTATTTTTTTCCATAGCAACTGTTAAAATTGCCTTATATACAGGGTGCTACAAATTCGAGGTACGAGCATTGGTATCTCGGAAACCGTAAGAGATACGAAGATGGCTAAATTGGGGCAAAGTTGCGCTTTAGGATGTTCACCAAGACGCCATCAAAAAAGTTTTAAAAATTTCAAGGACTGCTGAGTTTTTTGGAAAAAATGGATTTTTTTGAAAATCAATTTTATTTTTTCCTGTAATTACTTTTAAGAAAATCAAAAAACTAATTGTTCATTCTCATAGCCACTTTATTAGGGCTATTTGATAGTATTTTTAGAATTTCAAATTATCTTATAATTTTTGAGATACAGAGGCGAACTTAATTTTTCTAAATACGGACCTGCATTTTTTATTTGAGATTTTGACAGAACTCGGTCTGGTAAGTACAATGACATGCCACACTTAATTTTTTTTTTGTTTAGACATTTGAACACAATTTATTTAAACTAATTTCAAGTCTAGCCCTTTTTTTTAAATATTTAATCTATTCATCGTTAATCGTTACAATATTGATAAACTTTCAAACTTAACAATGACGTGGGGTAAAAGATTGAATACAATAAAATAATATAAAATAATTGATATAAATACATATAATATAATATAAAAACAATCAAATAATTTTCCCGGAAGATGGATTGGAAATGGTAGAGTATTTGACGTCATTTGTAAAAGTGAAATCAGTTCATCCCAACATTTACAATAAAGAGTACAAAATCCATTGGAAAGTATAAGAAGAAAGTTCAAAGAGCTATAAATAAAATTGAGCGAAAAAAAATTGGCGCCGGGAGGCACGTATAGCCGCCCATACTAAAATATGTTAATATCTCGAAAACTGCTACTTACAAATTTTGTTGCAAATATTATTCCTAATCTTAATTTGAAAACTGCGTTTCGCTAGCTACTGTAATTTTGGAGTTACGGTTTTTTTAAATTTTTAACCCCCTTCCATACCCCCTTACCAACCCCCCACCCCCACCAAAAACTAATAGCCAGATTCTCGTGTGCCACAGTATTTTTGTGCCAAATTTGGTTAAAATCGGTTCAGCGGTTTTTGAGTTATCGTGTTACAGACGGACAGACGGACGGACAGACAGACAGACAGACACCATGAAAATATTTTGTATATAGGTCATTTATGCCCCAAGTAACTCATTTTGAGTGAAATTAAAAAAACTTTTTTTTGCCGATCCTAATAGCCTACCATACCTATTGGTATGGTCGGCTAATAAATTTGCGCAATAGGGAGGGTGGCAACTAGCGATGGGAACTATCGAATGAATTAGACTATCGAATGGTTAATGAATGAATGATTTCAACTATCGAATGGTTTTATTCGAATAAAATCATTCATTCATTTGTATACTAAAACATATGTGACAACCTCGCCGTGCGACTAAATGGTTATCGTTGAGTCACGACTATCGAATGCTTTTGATAAATGAAATTTAGTATTCGTTTGATTTTCGTATGCGTCAGTGGCATTATTAGTTCTTCCAAATTTTTATAACTTCGCCGTATAAATACTGTGCTATTTTTGCGTTTATTAAAATAGTTAAAATACTAAAATAGTAGTTATTTTTTAATTTTATTTATTGACGATTGTGTGCATGTGCAGGTGGTCAAAATTTTTCCGAAAATTTGTGTGGTTTTCCGTAGTCCGATCTTTCAATTATTTAATTTATATGGTATATGGTCTATTTTTTAATGGGAAATTTTGAGAAGTAGCAATTTTTAAGAGAGATGAGATGAACTTACAATTAATTTTAAAAATACATATTTGTATTTTAGATGTTTTAATAATATGAATTAGTTGAACTTAATAATCATATTTAAGTAATGCGGTTGTATAATCATATTTAAGTAAATGGTTATCGAACTCAAACTATGGGGTGAGAAAATTAAAATGAAAGTTTTACACGTGCCAATTTAAAAAAAAAAGTTAACAATGTTTATATTTTGTTTATGCTAATTCTTTTACATGTAGTTTTTTGCGAAGAAAAAATATTTCATTTATTTTTTAAAGTAAATGCCAGTAAAAGTAAATATAATTTTTAAATAGTAATATAAAGCACCTAATATAAATAATTTTGATTTCTAATTTTTTATTTATATTTTCCTTACATTACACTGCATGCTTAGAAAATTAATAAATGTTTATATTTCATGATTTTAAAATTTGTTGTTAATATAACAAATTAGTTCTGTAATTATTATTATTTAATAAACCACCGTTGCCAAAAAATTTAGAGACTATATTATTTTTAAATAGGATCTAATATAAATAATTTTGACATCTAATTTGTTGTTTATATTTTGCTACTACTTAAAAGAAAATATTTATATTAAATGATTTTAAATTTTGTTGTTAATAGGTATAACAAATTATTATTGTTATTATTATTTATTAAACCAGTCTTTGCTAAAAAACATTAAAAATAATTTTCCTACATCCAAAATAACAAGTATTATTGCAGTGTAACAACAGAATATTAATAAAAAAAATGCAGAATAGATAGTATGTCTTTATATTCCCTAATTAACTAAAGCCAAACAATAATATTCTTTGCTAATATCAACTAATACCAAAATATGGCAACAGCGCCTTTCATAATGTATTTTCTGTGTAAATACTAGCACCTCAATAAAAAAAAATAATGTGTCCTTATCTATATCTGACTCCGCAAAAAATCAAAGATGCCGGCTTCTTTCATAGCATTGCCACCGACCGCTGTCGGGTTTCTCGGAAAGAAACCTACGTCGCCGGGCTAAACTAAACACACAAACAAAAAAACTAAAATCCAGTTAATATTTTATTATAATCGATCCTGACGAATGAATGAATTTCATAAATGAATGAATTTTATAAATGAATGGTTTTTGCTGCCGAAGTACTAGAATACAATATTTCAAGGCAGATGACGGATCTATTCGATAATTTTTATTCGAATAGTTTTCAACGAATGTTTTCTTACTAACTATCGAATTATTCGAATGAATTGCAACTATCGAATGTTTCGATAGTATTCATTCGATAGTTCCCACTACTAGTGGCAACCCTTTCGAACATGTGGAACAGTAGAAACTAGTTTGTAGAAGTTGATTTATTTATAATAACTACGATTAATATTATGCCACATTATTAGATCGCACACTGAAATTTCAAATTTACAATAAAAAAATTTAAAAGTAATATCTTTAAATTTCTGATGTGGATATTATTTATTTGAATCCTCCAATTTTCTCCAATTCCAATTGTCTCGATTTTTCTTGTTCAGTATTAATTAGCGCTGATCAATTTTGTTGCGATGAATATAATCAGATTAAATAATTTAAGAAACCAGTCAGACTTGAAATTATTTTAAATAATAATTAAATAGTTTTGTTGCTGTTAAGGTATCCAAAACAAAAAATAGTATTAAGTGTGGCATATCATTGTATTCAGGAGACCGAGTTATTTCAAAACCTGAAATAAAAAATGCAGGTCCGTATTTAAAAAAATTTAGTTGGCCTCTGTATCTCACAAATTATCAGCTAATTTGAAAATCTAAAAATACTCTCAAATAGCCCTAATAAAGTAGCTATGAGAACGTGCAATTAGTTTTTTGATTTTCGAAAAAGTAACGCCAGGAAAAAATAAAATGAATTTTTAAAAAAATCCGTTTTTTCCAAGAAACTCAGCAATCCTTGAAATTTTTAAAACTTTTTTGATGGCATCTTGGTGAACATCATAAAGCGCAACTTTGCCCTAATTTAACCATCTTTGTATCTCTTACGGTTTCCGAGATACCAATACTCGTACCTCGAATTTGTAGCACCCTGTATATCTAAAATAGTAGATAAAATAGTATTTTAACCGCAGGGGTAGATTAAATGATACTTTAACAGCGAGGATAGATTAAAAACTTTATTTCTTCTCGCGTGTTTTTTTAATTGCTTCCATTTTTGAAAATTTTTGTATTCCTTTTCATAAGTTATTAGGGATTTAAATGGAAGTAGTTTTGATATGGCGTTTGTCGCCTCAGCCTGAATATCTGTTGGTAACTTCCCTATTTCGTTTTGAGCCATTTCTGGTTCCAATTCAATCACCTATCGACACGAAAGAGAATGAAAAAATATTGACTCAAAACTGACAACTAAAGAGACAAATTACATAGAGCTAATCCAGCACAATATTTTTTCTACTCGTATAATAAATTCCTTGAAATAATAATTTCTGAATATTTTTTAAAACGTAACTCGCTATGGAAAAAAATATTGTTTTATACACGACGATAAAATTGCATTATCTCCCGAGAATAATTCACTCGTGAATTAATCTTTTCGGTCGACGATAAAATGCCATTTTATCGTCTTGTATTAAAAATAACTATTATTTTTATTCAAGCTATTTGGCTATCGAAAAAGACAGTGATGATTTACAGCAATTTTAGCATTAAAAGCTCGATTAAAAGCAATAAGCCTTTGTATTTGGTCATCAACACACCTATAAAATAGCAGGTATTGTTTTTGTAATGTCACTGCCATTGAAAACTAATATTATTATTTTTGTTGACAGTTATTCTAGCAGAGATGATTGTATGGACAAAAGGTGATCCCTACCACGTTTGATTAAAGCAGCGATTTTGCAAAGTGGTCCACGCCACGACGCAATTTCCCAATGGTTAAATCTAATCTTCACATTTATTGAGGAGTTTTGGGAATATGGTAGAAATCTAGCAGCAATGGATCCACCAAAATCAAAAAAAAATTAAAATTGGTCTACGAGAAAAAAAAAGTTTAGGAACCCCTGAATTAAAGCAACAATATCCGATACAACATATATGTGCTTAAACTAGGGTTGCAAACCGTCCTCTATTCCAGAGGAGAGTCCTCTTTTTGATCTCACTGTCCTCTTTTCTCGCGCGTTTTGAAAATATCCTCTTTTTTACATACCTACCAAACACAAAATCTAAAAAATGGTTGTGTATCGCCACAATGCTTTAAAAAATTAACTAAACGTTCTCCAACCCAGTATGAGTACATATCAATGTAAAACCTCTGACGAGGGACTCTGAACTCCCCTACAGACTCAAAAGACTCACAATCTTTTAGGATGTTTATTTCAAAATTTAATTTGATTTAAAATTGAGGCGACATGTTTCCACTTTAAAAAATTGTTAATCTGTGTTTTCGCTACTCCCACTCGTTTGTACAGAAAAGAAGTTGAAGAAATTTATAAATTTATGTACAAGAAATATTTGTGGAAGCGATAAACATGTTTAACTATTTTATGTTTACTTATTGTTGGCTCATGTTTTGAAAGAAAAAAGTTTTGTCGAAAATGGTTTGTTTTATTTTAACAAGTTTTGAGTATAAATATTGTTAAGAACGTTCATTAATCGCATACCACTGACATCATTTTTTGATAAATTCTAGACATTTGGGCGAGGTTTCAAAAAATGTTTCACCTGTGCCTCTTTTTTACCCTCTCGTCCTCTATTTTTTTTAAGTTGGCAACCCATGGGCTTAAACCCATCTCTACTAGAATAACGAACATTTATAATAAGACTTTTCAACGACAGTGACCATTACAAAGCAGTGACAATTACAAAAGCAATGAATTCAGACGTGTGTTTGGATCAAAAGCCAATAAGGCAAACTTTTAATGCTATGGTTGCCACAGGGCGTTTCAAACTTTCGCCCAAAAATCAACATTTTGATTTCCCTCGTATAGTCAAATAATCAAGCTCGTCCTAAAAGAACAAAATATATTGAACGTTAAAATTCATGGGAATTTTAAATGGTCCATTTTTCATGCCAGTCAGTGTATTTAGTAACTTAGATGGATTAGTTACTTGCATCATTATATAGTAGAAAAAGTTACAGTATCAGTAAAAAAATATCTTTATCCAAGACCACCCAAATATATCCACTTGAGTGCAATATGGGACCACTAAGGCACGTATAGAACACTTGATAAAATACGATAAAATATTTAGAAAATGCATCTTCGAAAATATTTGCATTTTTATCAAAAGTGTTTGAGAAATTTTAGCGAGAAGAGTGGGCGGATCTGTGAAGTGCACACATGTTGCTGGTTTTACAAAATACCTTTATTTTTCACTATCTTCCTCATAAGAATAATTTTATCTCTATATACGAGTAAGTACATATGATGTTATCATCTTAAAATTCTCTCCTAAAAAAATTGACCACTGGAATTTAGTCAATATTTTATTAATTAGTAAGTAGAATTATAATTAGAATATAGGTAATAATAAAAAAATTGATAAGTATTAATAAATAAACTTGTAGAATTTAACGTAATTAGCATACGTTCTAAAAAGTTATACTACAAATCTCAAAATTAATAATCAGATTTACGATTGAAAAAGAAAAATTTCTGTCCGACTTTTCTGAATATTCTGGTCAAAAGAAACCAGTTAATTACTTGTGTTTATAGAAAATAAACACACAAGACAATGTTTAAGAAACACAAATAGGGATAGCCAAAACATTATATTATCGAACAAGCATCATAGGCAATGGCCAAGCGTTTCTTACGTCTCAACTAAGTAAATAGAATGTAGAATGTTTAGGAGGGGAGTTAATCACCGCGACCTTATTGATCTATTGTGTGTTCCCCTTTCTTGAGTTTTAACGAGTTATAACTCATCATACAGTATCAGGGCTTTAACAAAAGCCAGTATCTGAGACGGCTCCACAGAGGCCAGTTCTCCATCCTCGACATCAGCCGTACCAAAGTTCATGGCACGAATGGTCGTCGTCTCGGCCCACTCAATGATAAGGTGTTCTGGTGTTTCCCCATTTTCCCCACAGAATCTGCATTCGCCGTTGTTTCTCAGCTTCAGCCTACTGAGGTGCTCGTTGAGGAGACAGTGTCCTGTTAGAAACCCCGTGACAATCCAAAGATTGTTAAGGAAAACCTTTGATTGTTCTCGGTCGTAAGTTCTGAGGAACTTTTTCGAGTGTCTTAGACCGTTGGAGGATACCCATTCCAAGTTACGGATGGAGTCTTCCAGATTCTTCAGTTCCGTTTTCAGTTGGTTCCCGTTTGGAAAACAGAACGGTTCTGGTCCAGTTAGTGGAGTGTTCGCTCCTTTCCTTACTAGATCATTTGTTTTTTCATTGCCTTCTATCCCTTGGTGAGCAGGCACCTAGACTAGGAGGACTTTATTTTCTTTACCTAACTTGTTGAGCTTCTCTGGGCATTCTTTGATCAACTTCGAATTGATGGTTACTGAGTTGATCGTGTTAAGTGCTGCTTGACTATCGGATAGGATAGCAATTTCCTGTTTTCGATAGTTCCTATATCTAAGATAAATTGTACGCATCTTTCGATAGCGTAAATTTCTGCCTGAAGGATACTGGGGTAGGTGCCTATTGGTTCGGAGTATTTAGTTTTCGGCCCAAATACTCCTATCCCTGTCCCTGCTTTGGTTTTGAAAGCATCAGTATACCACGTCATGGTATGGTCTGGTTATATGCTGAATAAGCGTTTCTTTCTTCCAATCCTTTTTATTACTCAATACTAACTAAGTAAATAATATTAAAACGGATTTACTGATGGATGATTACTTTGAGGGGTCTCACAAGAATTGTATCAAAATGCAAAACAGAATCATAGAGGAAACTAGTCCCTGTGTTAACCATACCATCTTTGAAAGAAATATCAGAAAATATTAGGCAAATAGCATAAGAGAAAAATTACATTAAAACTGTTTTTAAGTTTACAACTACTCTAAGAAGCGTCTTAACAAAAACAAGACTGGAAGCATCAAATCAAGAGGAAGGATGCGTTTACCAAGTAGTTAGGAAGGAGGTGAAACAATGAAATCTGGTTTGCAGACTTAGTATTGAGTTATAAGTCATCATACAATCTCAGTGCTTTGACAAAAACCAGTATCTGAGACGGTTTGACAGAGGTTAGTTTTTCATCTCCGATATCAGTCGTACCAAAATTTATGGCACGAATGGGTATCATCTCGGCGGACTCAGTGATGATGCGTTTTAGTATTTCCCCATTTTCCCAACAGAATCTGCATTCGCCGTCGTTTCTGAGCTTACTGAGGTGTTCATTGAGGATGCAGTGTCCTGTTAAAAACCCCGTGACAACCCGAAAACTGTTCTTACTTAAATCAAGGAAAATCTTCCAGAAAAGATTCCCATTCCAGGTTTCGGATAGTCTTTCAGGTTCTTGAGTTCCGCTTTAAGTTGGATTCCACAAGCAGAACGGTTCTTGTCCAGCTAGTGGAGTGTTCGCTCCTTTCTTAGCTAGATCGTTTGTTTTTTCATTCCCTTCTATCCCTTGGTGAAGTGGCACGCAGAATAGGAAGCGTTCTCTTTAGGCACTCTTTGACCAACGTCCAATTGATGGTTACTGAGTTGATCCCCTTTAATGCTATTTCTTGTTGTCAATAGTTTCTAAGATAAGTTGTACGCATCTTTCGATAACGTACACTGAAAAAAATATTGTTCATAATATTAATGAACATTGATTATTAACTGTTGTTTCATTGGGACAATGATTTTTTTCATTAATATAATGATTTGTTAATCATAGATCGATGTCCGATTTATTAATACTATGAATCTCATTTCATCAATATAATGAAAATCTGGTTATTAAATAATAAATTAATGTAAGATCTTTATTTTAGTGCTGAAACTTTAATAAACACATATTCATTATATTAATGTACTAAATCATTGATTAATGAGTTGTACATTGTGACAATGAACAATGTTATTAATACAACGAACACACTACATTATATTAATGTACGCAGTTATTAATATCATGAATAAAATGTTAGGGCTTAAATGTCCGCCATGTTGATCGGTTACTTTGGCACTTTAATAACGTCTGTGTGGTTGAGTTATTCAGTGAGGCTTTAGTTTCATTAGAGCGGTAAGTGTTTTAAATATTTTAAATAAAAGTCCTATCGTATTGTAGTTAATTTGTTGTGTTGTCAAATCAAATTCCGCTGTGTGAGATCTCTGGTGTGGCTATTCATTAAAACAGCGGTTTCCAAATATGTTTCAGAAGATAACAAACATAAAGGAGAAAAGCATAGTAACAAGTCGAGGCATGGAACTGATTATGGTAAATTCGAATGTTCTTTTAATATTTGGCATTTTAATTATTTTAATATACGTCTTTCAGAGCCGGAAGAAGATGTTGAGACCTACCTTCAAGCCCTCGAATTCGACAATTTAACATCGGACCCACTTGATGCAACTTGAAAAGCCTGTTGCAAATTCGTCTAGACGTTATCAAGTCTAAGAATACAGCTAATATAATGAAGAAATGGTCTTTTTATAGAAATCCCTCAGGATATCGACTGGTAAATTAATTTTCTTATTATAATTTACCCTAAAATTAATAATGACATTACTATTCTCTTCGTCAATTCGATTTTTTTAATTTTTAATTTGTATATGCTATATCGAGTTTAATAAATTATTATTAGTTTATTGCACTTGTTTTTTATTAATAATCCCTAATGGAAAAATTTATTGTGCTCGTAAGTAAGTCGGCACTATTAGTAATTTTGTTACCTTTGTAACTAAGGGCTTGTTCAAATGGAAATCTATTTATAGTAGAATTATTTCAAGTAGTTGGCTGGGAAATGACTATCAATGACAGCGATCTTCATCATCGATTATACGGTGTAACAAGAGTTACTAATAGTGTCGACTTTTAAATGTATAACTTAATAGGTTATGAAATTATTTCATTGTATTAATGATAACGGTTCATTAATATAAGGATTTAGGTACATTATATTAATGAAATCTGTTCATTGTACCAATGAATGTGTTCTTCAAATTAACGAACACTGTTCATTGATTTAATGAACTTAAAGTTCATAGAGTTAATGAATTATTTTTCATTGTGCCAATGAAATCGTTCATCCGCTCAAAATTAACGATTTAATTCATTATATTAATGAACTTTTTCATTATATTTATGTCGACTTTTGGTTCAGTGAATATTTCTGCTTAAACGATGTTGGGGTAGGTTCCCCCCATTATTGGTTCGGAATAGTTTTCGGCCCAAATACTCGTATCCATGTCTCTGCTTTTGTTTTGGAAGCATCAGTATACCACGTTATGGTATGGTCTTTTACCTGCTGAGCAAACGTTTCTCTCTTCCAATCCTTTTTATTGCTAAATACAACAAAATTTCTCAAAGTTGTACATTCTTAGTACGTCATCCATTGGGAGTTGGAAGAATGGCATTTTCCTTTTGAGAATGTTATCTACTTTCTAGGATTTAGATTAGTGCATACCTACTTGGTAACGGTCAGTTGCACATTTGAACGAAATGTTGTGTAAAATTTGAACTGTGTACAATGATAGTCCAACAGGATATACTATTTAGTTACATTATAATGTTGTAATCAGCTGTTGTAAACTAAGTATACTTTCTGGTTTAGTTATATTCACTAACTGTGATTCCTTCAACGACTAGAAACGCAACCAAATATAAGTTTTGCTTTACCTCACACAGCCCGTTCACGCCATTTATCCCGAACAATATTTTAAATATCCTCTATTTCTATAACAGAAAAACCTACTTATCTCGCTTTATTGCCCCCAAAAAGATACTTAGCCATTTTTTCAATATCGCTCCTATTCTGCGGTGGTCCTAATGCCGCAAGCCGACCACCGCCAAGCAAAATCTCACCCAAAAAATAAGAAAAGAAGAAGATAAACAAGCCCATATTTTGACTGGCCGCCTCCTTTCGAATGGTCTGTTGCTTGCGCTCCTCAAACTAATCACCCAAAGCTCGCCGACAACACAGCCAATTAATGGATGCGGATGAAAGGTCCGCTCAGGCGACCGGAAGGAAAACTATGAGATTGTTTTCGTTGGCGGTCCGTTTCGGCCCAAAGGGCCGTGTTTACCCAAATAAGGGATTAGGCAGGACTCGGAGCTTTGTGCTTTTGCGCTTTTCACCGTGCGCCGTAAGAAATATACGCATTGTACAGTTAGGAATTGTTGATCTAGGGGATTTGCTCGAAAATATGCCAAATATTTTGTGCTTTGAGCTTTTTGGGGCCATTATTTGGCCTGATTTTTTTCTCCATGTACAGAGTGTCACTTTTTGGTGTGTTTTAAAGGGTTTCTCGTTCATGAGTACAGATAGGTACACTGATAAAAAAGATAGACTTGAACTAAAGTCGTCATCGTTCTTGAAAAAAAAAATTTAGTGGCAAGAGAATTTATTTTAGCGTAAAAGAAAATATTTTGCCTGAAGAAAAACTCTCTTAACTCAAGAAAACTGGTTCTCTTAAAAAATTCGAAAATTTCTCTTGAATCTATTTTCATTCAACCAAGTGCAAGTTACTTTGTTTTAAGATAATAAGAAAAATACGCTAGGAAGTACTTCATTCAAGAAACATGGCCATTTTTCTAATAGCTAAATACTCTCTTGATGAAAAATAATAACGACACGCAAAGACGATGACGAAGGACGGTATACAATCAGTCGGCAGTCCGATCAGTCGTACGTCGCATTTCATAGGTCGCACATCATAGTACGCACGCGTTTTGTTGCTTGGAATTTTCCACTTGGAATTTAGCATAATTTGCTTTTTAAACGCATATCGTATAACAAATTAGTGATCGTTATTAAGATGCATTTGTCATTTTTTATGGACAAATTTTATATATTAAATATTCTGCTTATATTCTAATCATTGAAATCGAATTAGACATCAGGATGACGCGTCATATACACGACGCGGTTTCTGCAAGGAGAACAAAACTTTATGTTGAAGTTAAATTTTGTGAGCTTATCCCATACAGCACGTCCAAATGAAATTACGTTTCTACAAGAGAGACACATGAGAAACAAAATATGTTAAAGTGAACCTAAGTGTTCATCTAGTTCTAACATATACATATGAGATACAAGCAGGTTTATATTGATAGAATTGTGTGATACAGTGTTTACTAGTTGTATACCGTATGCACTCAAGTTTCTAAACGTAACGTTTTTTGTAACGTAACAAATAATTATTAAAATGATGAAATCTGACGTCGGTATATGAGACATACAATGTATAAAGTCATATGTATGTGTGATACTTCGTATCATAGTTGTGCCTATAGTACACACCTTGTACAAATGTGACGTATACACATAATATAAATATCTATAGGTATAGACACTTTGTAATAGTATACTGTTGTCAGCTGTTGTGTCTACATTCTAGCATGAAATGAAAGTGTGCGCACGCGCGGATAGCCTCAGCGTAGATACACCGACCAAGTGTATCTTATGTGTCCTCTCTCCTTTCTCCTTTCTAGGAGTGGGATGTGTTAGCAGCCATTATTGTTTTATCATTCGGAAGCTCTATATAAATGTTCTGTTTGTATGTAGTTTAAAAGAGATTTTAAGGTAAGCACAAGTTTTTAATTACCTTGTTACACCTTCCTAAGAGTATTATTAATATTATAGCAGCGACTCTTCCCTTACTCGATACCCAATTTACCAAATTTTGACTCCAATGAATGAAAACTCCAAATATTCTCGTATAATGATAAAGGGGTTAGCTCTGCAATATAATTTTTTTTAATTTAGAAATAATAAAAATCTAAATGCACCAGAGAAAGAAAGATTTAAACACTTCAAAGAACTTCTTACACTGATATTCGGTAAGTTATTGATGGATCAATATACAGATATGTTTAATATTCAATAATCAGTTTCATATAAAATTTAAGGGTGAGATTGTTAATCTGGAAATAAAATACAACAAAGTCCAACAGAGTGCTCGTTGAATGAGTATGCTAATAAACCAACTGCTTGGAGGGAAAAGAGGAAAAAAAAATGACTAAACGAGGTCCACCAAATCGTGGCGATATACCAGTGTTTACTATTTTACTATGTTGTTATACTAGGTACTTATATTTTTAATACATTTTGATACAAATTCTGTTCCTTTGCAGTGTTTTCTTACTTCTGGTTTCTGCAGTGTAAATAATTATTATTATTGTGTTATTTGCCCTATTGCGTTTCATGATATATATAGAGTTCTACAGGGTGTCTCCAAAAAAGTTACACATCACAGTTGTGTTTTTTGTAATGGAACACCCTATATATTAATTGATTTTCGGTTTCTAGTAAAAAAATAAAGTCGAGTTTCATTAGAAAGGGTATATGACTAAAATGTATAGTTTTTGAAATACAATCACCAACACGAAAAATGGGCACCTTAATATTTTGATGTATTTTAAAGTTTAATTATACAGGGTTGTTCACCACATACGACACGGAGTATTGTAGCTAAACGGTTAGATTTTTACAAATTGTAAGTTTTGGGTTCGTTGAAGGACTATTAGGGCTACAATTTAAAAATAATTTTACAAGATGCATAGTGTCCCAAATATATATATAAAATTTTATAGTTGTATTTTTTTAAATAGAACACCCTGTATATTATTTTATTTTTAGATTCTACGATTGAAATAAAGGTAAATTTTATTAAGGTTTATCACGCCTAAACCTTACTGTTTTTGATATATTTTCAGTTTTATGAAATTGCAGTAAAAAATTTAAGCCTTCATTTCTCCAAGGGTATCGAAATTTTTAATACTAAATATTTACTGAAGTTTATTTATTGATCAGATATTGTGTTGCAATAATAAACAAAATTCTATCTTATACAGAGTGTCTAAAAATTTATATTAAATAATTACTAGCTTTAAACGGCAATAACTTGTTTAATTTAAATAGGACACCCTGTATATTTTAGGAGAATCAGACGCACAATTTAATTGTCTATCAAATTGTATTATACCATTTTTACCTATCTCTTCAAGTTTTCGAAAAAAAATGAATTTTCTAATAATTTAGACCTTATTTATCACTATACCCATGGAATATTGATATTTTAAATTATTGTTTAATTAAAATGTAACAAATTTTCAAAAAGCACAGATACTAATATTGTCGATATATGTCTCTTATTTCATTAAAAGATAAACTAAATATGATTCCAGTATCAGTATTCAAACTACATTAATTGACTGTTTACGTTGATTAATAATAATTGCTCCAAATACTAAAAAACTGAATTTTGTATGTGTTTTAGACAATGTGGTAAAAAGTAACACCTTATAAATTTTATTTCATTTTGTAACGAATGCTTATTTATAACAAGAGAGACGTTCATTTTCATAACTTATTATCGTGATTTCTGAGTCAAATCCACATTTATTTAGAATAATTTATTAATGAAAACAATTAAGTGTGTAATTAACTAATTTTTGGGCGGAAATAATGGTGGTATGTTAATAATTAGTAATATATAATTGGTATATTATTTTACAAAGATTTAAATAGTTTTCTTTTTGTAAACAAATGGGCTTGCAATATTATTATTTTTGCCACCTGTACATTTTGTACATATGTTACTTTAAAAAAATATAAAATGTAAAGGTATTATAATTTTTATTATTACAACACAATATCTGATCAATAAATAATCTTCAGTAAATATTTAGTATTAAAACCTTTAATACCCTTGGAGAAATGAAACCTTAATTTTTTTACTGCAATTTCAGAAAATTGAAAATATTTCAAAAACGGTAAGGTTTAAGTGTGATAAACCTTAATCAAATTTACCTTTATTTCAATCGTAGAATCTAAAAATAAAATAATATATAGGGTGTTCTATTTAAAAAAATACAACTATAATATTTTTTACTTATTTGGGACACTCTGTATCTTGTAAAAGTATTTTTAGATTGTAGCTCTAATAGTCCTTCAACGAACCCAAAATTTACAATTTGTAAAAATCTAATCGTTTAGCTACAATACTCCGTGTCGTATGTGGTGAACAACCCTGTATATTATTTTGTTCTGGTCAGCCGATTTTGATGATTTTTTAAGCAGTATGTAGCCAAATTGTTTGACTTTTTAGTATCTCTTTCTAAATCAATATAGGCGTAATTATCCTCAAGTTAAGACAACCAGAATTCAATTTAAATACCTACCTTTTTTTAAATATTACTATTAATTTTCTTGTATTACCAATTAGCCATTTTCTTACTAGTATCATAATATTAATTTAACAAACAAACGCAAAAATATTTTTTTAATAAAATTTAACGGATTTTGTTACTTTTAGTACTTAGTACTTATTACAAAACAGTAGTACTTAGCGACTTTAGTACTTTAAGACTTAAGTTTTCTGTGAGCTTGCAGCCCTGGGTATATGGTATCTCATTTTCGTTTGTGAGTAGAGATACAATGCTGCTGTTTTCATATTGCTTGCTATTTTTTTATGAAACTAAATATGCTACACATATGTATATTTGTCTTTTGTCCCTTCTTAGTTCCTGAAATACAGGGTAAATTTGAGGTTGATGATATCTTATAACTTATCGAAAAGAATTTTATATTATTAGGTCTGTTCGTTTTCCTGTTATTATCGACTCTGAATCGTCCCAGAACTCTATTCTAGGACGGTTCAGAATCGGTAATAACAGGAAAACGAAAAAAGCTATTAATTACAAGTCAATGAAGAATCGTTTTTGGAATAAATAAACTTTTTTCCATAGCAACTGTTAAAATTGCCTTATATCTATCAAAAATAGTAGATAAAATAGCACTTTAACCGCAAGGGTAGATTATTAAATGATACTTAACGGCGAGGATAGGTTAAAAACTGTATTTCTTCTCGCTCGTTTTTTAATTGCTTCCATTTTTGAAAATTCCTTTTCATAAGTTATTCGGGATTTAAATGGAAGTAGTTTGGATATGGCGTTTGTCGCCTCAGCCTGAATATCTGTTGGTAATTTACTTAATTCGTTTTGAGCCATTTCTGGCTCCAATTCAATCAGCAATCGACACGAAAGAGAATTAAAAAATATTGACTCAAAACTGACAACTAAAGAGACAGCTTTATTTATTTGTCAAATTACATAGAAACCAACGCTTACCCAGCACAATATTTTTTCTACTCGTAATAAATTCCTTGAAATAATAAATAAAATGTCATTTTATCGCCTTGTATAAAAAATAACTATAATTAGACAATAAAAAAATAGTTTTATTTCAAAAAGAAGCGTTACATTTGGGGGTTCACGTGCACATGAACACTTATTAACGAACCGCCACTGCATATTACCGATCTAATCCAAACGACCTCGTTATCTTTGATTCTCTCCGAAATTAACTCGATTTCTGGTCGTCGACGTCCGATTATCGAGATAATGTTCTGCCGCTCGGCCGGGCCTGGGGGCGGCCCTTGTCGTCGAGAGGGCGATAGGCCGCTTCCCGTTGCAGTCGCCCTTTGTTCCTGTCACGTCCGCCGCCCCCGAATCTCCGTCGAGGCCACGTTTTCCAGGCACGTGTCCCTCTTTAAGTAAACATTTTCGGCGGAGAGTCCTTGGCGCGCATATCGGCAAAGGGAGCTGTTCCGCTGGAGCACGTTCCGGATGGGCTTTTCGCCGTGTATCGCCAGTGTATCTTTCAAAGCGGGATGTCGAATGTGAAGAATCGCTTTGAATAGTTTCGATGGATAGGTACTTTTAATCGATGCCGATCGAGATTAAGAGATAGTTTCTTTACTACTATTACTACCGGAGAAGAGTTCGTACTCGTATAACAAAGGCAGGTATCCTTTGGTATCTTGTGCAACTTTGATCTGCATACGTTCTTTGATAGATTATAGAATTAATATGGAAGATAGTACACAGCGGCTCCTCAATAATTCTTTTAAAAAAATAATTCTCTCTTTCTTTCATTAATTCTAATCCAAAAACGATTTGTTAGACTTGAAATTTACTCAGATAAACTTCACTGAATTTATTATCTAGCCTTATGGATGAGCAACAAATTGCAACCTGCGATTGGCTCTAACAGCAAACTGCGACTGCTATTTGCGAGTTTCAATATTACTATAGTTACAACTTTTCCGAGACCGTGCTACAAAAAGTTACGTTTCAGGCCGTGTGGGGTAACTCTGATACCCCACTGAAATATTTCAAAAACTATTAATATTTTGTCACTTAGGTAAATTATTAATAATTATTTGTAAAGTTTTATAATAAAACGTCAATAATTTAAATAGTTTTTATTTGTTTAATATAAAAAAAACATTTAATTTTAAAACTAAACTGTTATTAATTTTCTACACATTATTTTGGCTGAACATGTTTTTTTTGCATATTCTACAATATTTTTGTTTTTCTGTTACATGATCGGGCGCGAAAGCCGCATCTTCGGTTTGAATTTGGTTGAATCTCTTTAGCAGGATTTATAGGAACTGTGGCAGTGCTTTCGGCAAGAAATAAATCTATTACATTTTTGTGAAAATTGTTACTATTTTATTTCCTTCTTAGAACGTTTAGAAGTACAAGTCCTTGTGCTGGAGGATTGCTCTTCGCGCGCAGAATTCAAAGCTAATCAAGAAGGAATCTCTTTTTTGTTAGCCCATCATCAGTATATTTCTATTGCGCCATGTTCCAATATATACACACACTAACTTACTACAGCACAGTAAATATCAACACTAAAATAAATATAGAACTTGTTTACGTCATCACACTAAGTGAACAACACGAAGAAATATGAATTGTGCATGTAGGATTTCGAATCACTGCAAGCCGTGCGGGGTAACGGAGGTACCCAGGCAGTAAATTTCAGTTTTCAGCGGAAAATAAAAAAAAATATTTGAATATTTTTGTCAAACAAGGGTTTCGTAATATATTTTCTAAAAACTGGTTCTATGAAAAGGGACGTCACTTCCAAAACAATCAACCAACCCCCACGAAGAAGCGTCCTTCCCATTGACTGAAAACGACGCGAGTCCTGTGGGAATTGGCCCAATCGTACATCGACGCGTTGTTGCGGTCTCAGCCGGGATGTGTATCAATAATTACACCGACAACGACGGCCCTTCCGGCGTCACAGGCGTCGGCGTCTGTCTCAGTCAGCGAATTTCCTAACGAGGCACAAAATTCACGATTTCACGTTTATTTGGTGTTGTCAAATCGGGAAAACGTTTACTTGGGGATATGAAGAAATTAAATGTTTGTTCGAGTTGACATGGAGAAGATAATTCGGGTTCGATTTTGTGGAGTTTGCAGAATAAACGTTTCAAAGGGGAAACTCATTTGGAAACGTATAGGAAACTTATTCAATAATTTTCAATTAATGTCACTTACACAGTTATGAGAAAAGGTTTTATTTTTTCAGTTTGGAATTTAGCTTGACTGAAGGGTATTATTAATCATCACTAACACTCAGCATCTAGAAAAGCTGAACAAATTAGGCAAAGAAAATAAAGTCCCCCCACTCTGTGTGCCCGCTCACGCGCTCACCAAGGGCTAGAAGGCAATGAAAAAACAAATGATCTAGCTAGAAAAGGAGCGAACACTCCCACTAACTGAACCAGAACCGTTCTGTCAATCCGGAAACCAACTAAAGGCGAAACTGAGTAACCTAGAAAACTTCATCCGTAACCTGGGAATGGGAGTCCTCCAACGATCTAAAACACTCAAAAAAGTTTCCCAGAACTTACCGCCGAGAAAAACCAAAGATTTTCCTTGATTTAAGTAAAACAGTCTTCGGATTGACACGGGGTTTCTAACAGGACACTGTCTCCTCAACGAACACCTCAGTAGGCTAAAGCTGAGGAACAAAGGCGAACCCAGATTCTGTAGAAAAAATGGGGAAACACCAGAACACCTTATTGAGTGCGCCGAGACGACGACCGTTCGTGCCATGAACTTTAATAGGGCAGATGTCGAGGATGGAGAGCTGGCCTCTGTGGAGCCGTCTGAGATACTAGCTTTTATTAAAGCCCTGAGACTGTATGATGAGTAATAACTCGTTATAACTCAATAAATGGGAACACGCAATAGATCTGTCGCGGTGATCCCCTCCTAAACATTCTACATTCTACGTGGTTATCAGTTCGGTTAACTATTTTATGAATAAATTGTCTTTCTCTCCAAGAAGGTAAAACAAGTGCAGACATATTATCTAACAATCAAATATATTTTAGTCTTTTAATAATTGTACAAATCATAATTTTTTGGTAACGTTTCTATATTTGTGCTAAAATAATGACCCTGTGAATAACACAGCGCTAATTTATAGACAAAATCCCCCCTATTGACATTTAAAATCGATTTTTCGCCAAAACTTTCACATCTCGACACGACAACGTCGATTTGCATACGTGTGAGTCTGCCGCCCAATCTTCTTCCAACAGAGACGTTAACGATAAAAAATACACACTTCCCCTCGTAAAAAAACGGTCGTACCGCGACCGCACGATAACGTACGACTGATCGAGGTGACATTAATGGTGATGAGATATGTAAATTGGGCGATAGAGGACGCGCTGGCTAGGGCTGTGCCGCCCGTCTGCGCAAAGATGAGATACGCGTCTTAATTTAATCGGGCTTTGTTGCGTGGCAGTAAATCGGCGGAGAGCCGCGGGAGGGCGCCGTAGGCGTCGACAGGTAACCCGGAGCGGTCCAGGTGGACGGTGCTATATGGGCGGTGTAAGGTTTTCGGTCGGTAGGAAAAACAACCAAAACATAAATTCGAGTGGGCATATAGTGGATATTGCTCAAATGAAAGTGTTTTATGGGAAACTAGTTGACTCGACTAACTTGGTACCGCCTCACAGTGAAGCAAAGTTAATCGATGTGACAGTTGTTCAATTTATTCTCTATATTTTTGTTTTTATTTCGATTCATTAAAATCGTGGCTTTGTTATAATATCTAAGTATTTTAGTCCTTAATAGTGCAGTTATTGAAACTACAAGACACTCAGGTACGAGGTTTGCGTGGTGTAATGCTGTTTCATGTAGTAAATATTGTGTGAAAAAGAACCCGAACTAAAGGCGTCGCGCGTCGCTGTGTTAGATTAGGTTCGACAATTTCAAATATTAATAAAATTGTCAAAAAAATGTTAACAGATAAAGAAGGGCATAATTACATGGTTGTTGGGTTAGGGTGTAATAACATTCAATAACTCCACTTTCCCGGATATTGAATTCTCCCGAAACAATATTTTATAGCTTCACAACTTCTCAGACCGTTTTGATCAAAAGCAGAAATGGATTTAAGCAGCTCGACGAAACAAAGTGCCCATTACATAATCAAAAAATTAAATAGGCATGTACTACGAGAGGATAAATTATAATTTGCAATTCCAGTGAGCAATATTTTGTCACATTTAAGGAACAGTTACGTATCTGCGTTTTATACATGCAACCAATTGCATGTTTCGAAACTGTGAACTGAAACTGTGACTAGGCGGCTATCGTGCCTCCCGGCGCCAATTTTTTTTTAGAATTTTCACAAATTATACTTCAGAATAACAACAGTTTTAGAATAATTATATAATAAATTTTTCGTATACTCGCTTAAACCCGTGTATTTGTTTATGTCGATTGTTTACAATTTTCTCCGATGGTGGCAGCACCGGCGGAGAATGCACCTAGCCTATAGAAGAAAATGTTTTTTACCTCTACCCTCCATAATTATAAGTACCATTTATTTTCGATACGCCACTGGTATCTGGTCATATTAATTCGTTTCCATCGATATACCGAGTTAGATATGCGAATGTTTCGTGTCTTGCCGGTATTAATACGGGGTTCGCGTTGACGCGGCCCGCCCCCCGCTAACCCCGTCGGACACCTGATCAATCTGTCAGAGCGGCCGGCGAGGCCTCGATTTTACGAGAAAAAGAAGAGGATAACGGATCCGCCGCTGCGATATTTATGATAATAAAGAAAAGCGCGAGAAACGCCTCATGAATTATTGGAAATTGAAATTGGAAAGTCAACGGGACAACGGCGGAATAAAAGTATTTTGTTTTTGCCGTCCCTTTTTTCTCTTCTACCCTGTTCGTTTTCAGTTAATGTCAAATGTAAATAATCGAAGTCGCTTAAATCCGAATGGCGAGGAAAAAAGAAACGGCTACCTATATTGAGTTTGGGATTTATGGATTTATTATTAAGCATAACTTGGTGGAGAATATATAAGCCGTTCATTTCATGTGTCTTGTAATTATAGAATCATGTATCTTTTTTGACAAGCTTTTATTTAACTCGCATTAGTTTAGGCTCAAATCTTGGGATCTGAAATAGAATCATTTCCTGATGTTTGAATGGGTTCATGGTATATTTGTAATATTTGTATATCTTTAGTGACAATGCAATATGTGTCACGAAATGCAAAATGTATCACGAAATATTATAGTGCCATTTTTAACTCGCCATTAGTTTGGCTCAAATCTTCGGATCTGAATTAGAACCACTTCCTGATGTTTGAATGGATTCATGATTCATGGTATATTTGTGTATCTTCAGTGATAATACAATATGTATCACAAACTGCAAAAGGTATAACGAAATATAATCCCATTTACTGGCGTTCAGTTGGGTTGTTGAATGTAGAATGAGTGAGAGGGGAGGTTAATCACTGCGACCTTAAAGATCTATTGTGCCCCCCTTCCTTGAGTCATTCATCATCATCATCATCATTTAGCTTATACCGTCCACTGCTGAACAAAAGCCTCCCTTAACTCTAGCCATTTCCTTCTATTTTGTGCCACTTGAATCCAGTTTCCAGCCACCCTCTTAATGTCATCTGTCCATCGACTAGGAGGTCGTCCTCTGTTTCTATAGGCCTCGTGTCTCGGTCTCCATTCCACAAGTCTCTTTGTCCACCGTCCATCTGTCATCCTAGCCACATGCCCTGCCCAATTCCATTTAAGATGTAAGACATATATCACCGCATCTCTTACTCCTGTTTGATTTCGTATTGTATGATTGGGGTATTGTATGATTTCGTATTGTATGATTGGAGTGTAACTCCCAACATGAACCTTTCCATTTTCCGTTGCATGACCTGTATTCTATGTATGTTTTTTTTTGTCAAAGTAAGCGTTTCAGCTCCATACGTGAGGACAAGCAAGACACACTGGTTAAAGATCTTTCTTCTTAAACGTATGGGAATATCAGATCTCAGTATATGCTTAGTTTGCCAAATGCCGCCCACGACAAACCTATTCTTCGTAGAATTTCGTGGGTCTGATTATCCCTTCTAACACCGATCTCATGGCTAAGTATTTATATATATGCACTTGTTCCAAAGGTATGTTATTATTGTTTAAATTTCCACTATTTAGTACTAGGTTTGTCATGTATTGTGCCTTGAGTCATTAAACAGTCTATCACCCATCATACCCCTGTTGTAGAGGGGACAGGGTATTTTCCATCCTCCTCTGACAAGAGATGTTCTTCCTTCGAGGGTACACATACCCTTCCACGGTTTGGTTTGGTTCCGTGCCCTTCACAGTCGAGGAGCTTGCCTCCGGCTGAGGCACCCGTGTAGGCTGGAGGATCTGTCTCCATTCTCTCCACCTCTTTAACTTGGTCTCTCCTTAGACCTGATACCGGTGTTGTCCCGTATCTACTAAGGGTCGGCATTTCTGGTCTTGGGTGTCGGTTTTCATGTGTACGAAGAGTACGGTCAACACGCTTAGTAAAATAAGATGTACTGAATAAAGACGGAAGGCGAGTATTTTCCCAAGCGCATGGAATCTAGCGTCAGATTAAGTAGTTATGTAATAAATACTTTGTATTTTTGTTCACTCCGACTCACTAGATTGCCATAACGACTCACTCCTATACATATATAACGACCTAAAGGTTCGCTTGCCAGCAGAGTATAACAGAGGATATGTCCCTCTTTCTCTATTGCGCTGGTCAATTCCTATTGTGAGGACCTGAAGACCTACAATTGGGTTAAAAACTTGTATGTACGGGGTCTGGCATTAGTGCGTCGGGCATATGTAGCTCTTAATCTACAGGGTGGTCCGAACTGTATTCCGGAAAGTTCGACAGCATATTCTGCAGATAAAAATAAGTAAAAGAGTTCGTATAAATGTATGTCCTAAAATGCTTAGTTTCGGAGATACAGGATTAGTAGTGTAGTTTTTTGACATTAGAAATTTGATTTTGATGTCAATATAGCTCCTATTTGTAGGGGGCGCCACCTATATTTCTTTTAACTATTTTGAAGAGTAATAACTTTTCGTCCGTACCTGTATAAAACCACTGAGTGAAAGAGTTCATTTAATTTTCGTGATTTTTTACTTAAAAAATGTTTCTCGGTAAAAATTGCTACGCGCAACCGTTCTCAAGATATTTAGAATGAAAAGAATGAAAATAATAATTCATTTTATATGTATATAATAAATGCCTTTATTCTCAAAAAATTTTTCAATTTGTAGACAAAGGTAAACTAACAAACAAAGTAAAAGAACAAGGTACACAAACAAACAAACAAAAGATAATACAAAACATTATACAAATAATATTGTCAGTCTTATTGTTAAAATAAACATTTATAAATGTTTATAATGTCAAAGAACAAAAAAATATAAATAATATTCAAAAATATTTAGCTAGTTTATGGTAAAATATCAATGACCTCTAAATAAATTCATTTCATTTCATTTTTGCTCTTAAAAATTAATCAAGGCATGTGTTGACATGAGTCAAAAAGCAAAATATTCAGGACACAAAAATATTCATGGTTCTGACCGAAAAATAATCTTTTAGGGAAATTTACTAACGAAACTATTGCACAAGGTGTTTTAGGATAAAAAACAACTCTTCGATTAACCCTGTATAATAAATCAAATACTAAGGTTTATAATAAACTGAGTTTACGAATTAAAGTTGATATATTTATATGTAGTTTGCTAAAAAATCAAGGAAATAGAGTTAAAAAATAAAAAAATATAACATTTTCAACTGAATGTATATTTGTATATAGTTTGGTTTGGTTTGGTTAATTGTTGTTTGAGACAGTTTATTTATTTTTTTAACTTCTACAATGAAGAATAGCATGAATCCCTTCAACCCTATATAACTGGTAGCGTAAAAAAACTTCTTTAAGAAAGAATATAATGATACTATTGTGTTGCGTATAAAAGCAGTTACCAAAAAGCCATTTAACAAACTTAAAACGATTTAATCAGTTATTGGATATAGATTCTCTTCTTTTCAGGAACAGGTAGGTGTAAATAAATAAAAGGGACAAGAACACATTAGATAGTAGCAATCTGATTTAAGATTAGGTATTAGTTTAATTTTACCTGGAGAATCTAAAAAAATCTAACTAAAAGCTTCCTTTTATAAGGCTTTTAAATGAGACTGATTTATGGGAATTCGTGCAATTTAGAATAAATTTTATTTCATCTAGCTTCACAACTGAAACAAAACCATTTTGGATTAAATAATAAAATGACTTTTTAGCCGAACTTTATGCTGTGCTACTAATTAAAAATATAATCATTGAAAATGTAATTTGGTTATTTAATCAAAACAAAACTATTGTTGCTATTATTTCCTACAAGGATGTATATGTTACAGTAAAAACCAGAAAACAGTAAATGTAAACAATTACTAGTAAAAACTCAGAATCAGAGAGTTCAACAACAGTGGTTGACTAAAGGGGGGGGGCCGTCCGCCCCGGGCCCCTTCTTCTAGGGGGCCTCCAAAACTTAATAACTAATTTTTCATTCAACTGGCAAACAAGGCCAATATGTGTTCAGTAGTTATAAAGCAATTTGTAGTTAGAGTATGCAAACCATAAGTATACGCAAACTATACACAGTACAAATGGAAGCAGATATTTACTTAATTATCAACTATTAGGCCCCAGTAATGGGTATATGTCAATGGCATTTTTCTATTTACGAAATTAAATCAAGGGGTAATTTTCTTTGTTTAGAATATCGAATAATTATTATTTTTTATATTCGAATAATTATTATTTATTATTGGACCTATATATACCGCGATTTTGTAAGGGGTCCCTTACAAAATCGCGGTATTTACCTGAAACGGTCGCGAAAGTAACGCGGCTTATATATGTGGAACCGGTATTCCCATCACTTTGTCATCGTAAATTGTCATTAAATATATGGGAACATTCGCTCGGGGATTGTTTTATTACGTCAAATTGCATACGTTTTTCAATTTAAATGTATTATTATAAGCTTTAAAAAAAACGATGTTATCGTTTTTGAAGCCTTTTTGGGACTGGGACCCTTAATCCTCTGGTTGGGGCCCGTCGCGTCGGGTCCCTACGTAAAAACGGCACTGCCGATGAATAACATATTTATATCTACAGTATGTCCGCGGATTGTCTTCATAACAATTTTTGCTTGTTCTGAAATGGTAATTCCTGTTTATACTTTTCCAAATTTCCATACCGTTTTAGAGAAAAATAAGAAAACATGAAAATGTAGTTGAATTTTTGAACTAGTAAACACCACTGTTCAACAACTATTTTTGAAACAAACTTTCACTAGTGAATGTTAGTCATTTGAAGCAATCAAATTAGTAGATATTAAAATTAAAAAAAAATAAAGAATCACGAAAACAAAGGTTGAAACCAAAGCAATCAAAACTCATTTTAAATGGAGGGGAATCAATGTTGTTAGAAGTTTTATTTGTTCTATCCTCTACCAATGCGCTCATACAATAGAATGATTTTTACTGACAACTTTTAGTAAATGTTACTTTCACTAGCGACTGCTAACAAATTAGTAGTTAAAATCTACAAATTTCTTCAAAATATGACGTTCACTGGTCCAATGCGTAATTGTTAGCATTTCCTAGTGATTGTTAACATTTACTACATTCGTCTTGCACTGTGACATATACATATAATACGGTTTTTACTGATTACACGGTAATATTGTCTTTTAGCGTAGTATATCATATTATAGCATGAGAAAAATCAAATTGTCCCTTTAGCCGAAACCAATCTGAACGTCAGCCGTCAATAATGGCCAGTCCATAAATAAATGATATCTTTAATGGTGGGTCATAAACCACCTACACCGTACTACTTTTTTTTCGTTTAGAATAGAATTCGGCTTAAAATGGCAAAATTTTGACCGCCCTGTTAGTATTCATTATTTTTTCACAGTTCATCTGAGAATTTATATGTAGATCGTTTTGGACTAACTACATTAACAAGTTTTACTAATATCTCTAAAATATATATCTAATTTGAAAATCTAGGAATCTTGACATTTTGATCTAATTTGATATACAGGGTGGTCCGAACTGTATTCCGGAAACTTCTGCAGCATATTCTGCAGATAAAAATATGTAAAAAAGTTCATATTAACCCATGTTCTAAAAGGTGCAGAAGTTTTATTTTTATTTCGATTTTTTCCAAATAATTTCTGGAGTAACGTCAATATTTGGACGAAAATTGGTGTCTGAGAGTTTTTTGACATGAGAAATTTGATTTTGATGTCAATATGACTCCTACTAGTAGAGGCGCCACCTACATATTTTTTAACTGGTTTGAAGAGTAATAACTTTTCGTCCGTGCCTGTATAAAACTACTGAGTAAAAAAATATACATTTACGACGTTTCTTACGTGCAAAAGGTCTCTTGGTAAAAACCGCTACAAGTAATGGTTTTCGAGATATTTGGAATAGAAATTATCAATACCTATCATCATTGGCATAAATTAAACATGTTGACTAAACAATTATTAGACTCAAATCATAAATTTTAAATGTTTTTGTGCCAAATGTTCAACAGAAACGGTTTTATCATCATTTTTTGCAGAAAATTCTGGAAACAAATATTATTTATATAGGTTTATTTTTCGTCAATAATGACATGTATTGACTATTTCCATTCTCAAATATCTTAAAAACGGTTACTCGTAGCGATTTTTACAAAGAGATATTTTTTACGTAAAAAGTCACAGAGCTGTATATTTTTTCACTCGGTAGCACAAAAGTTATTACGCTTCAAAACAGTTTAAACACATGTAGGTGGCGCTCTCTACTAGAAGGAGTCATATTGACATCAAAATCAAATTTCTCATGTCAAAAAACGCTCAGACACCAATTTTCATCCAAATATTGACGTTACTTTAGAAATTATTTAGAAAAAATTGAAAAAAAATGAAACTTCTACACCCTGTATCTCTGAAACTAAGCATTTTAGGACATATATTTATACGAACTTTTTTACTTATTTTTATCTGCAGAATATGCTACCGAAGTTTCCGGAATACAATTCGGACCACCCTGTATATTAAAACACCGAATAAATAATGGCCTCTGAATGTAATAAATTTTATATTAGTGACAGATCATTACTATATCATTAAGTGTTCGAATGTTCGAATCAAGGAATATATACCGGGTACTCGTTATACTCAAAAGTAGCTCACCACTATAACTTTTTTATTTTTTTAGATAAAAAACGAGGTTTGCTACATTAGTAAATGACATAAATTAGGATTGATTGACGTATTCAATTGTTTTTGGTCACTTCCTATTTCATCTACAATTTTTGATTTTTAAATGAGATTCTCGGTATTTTTTGCTTTATTTGATAGAAAATGACACTCTGCATAGAATGACATATCATATGTCAACTTTTGACATTTTGGTATATACAGGGTGTCCCACTTAAGATTACAATTAAGGTTACAAGCCAATATCTTGGTTGTTTGTTAAGCGATCTTTTTCATTTTTGGCAGGAGGCTGTATGGCTATAAGACCTACATTTTGCCCAGGGTAAGAAATGCGATACCTCATAGACGTACGTTTTAATGGGGTTTGATATTTTTCGAGTCAAGAGTAAACTATCCTTAGGACAGTATTTATTTCAAATCTGAAAAATTATATTGACTCCTCCTTACCTAAGATACTTAAGTTCTAATTTTTATAAATATTGATACAGGGTGTGTCATTAAAATAAGACATTTTTATTTTTATTATTATTTTTTAAGTACTTATGACGCCACTGGATAAACAACTGGTTGATTATCCATAACCAATTGGATATATATCCAATTATCAATTAATAATCGATTTAAGTTTGGTCGAAGATGTTCGAAGATTTTAGTTCGTTATAGTTTGATAAATCTTTGTTTAGAGCATATTTTTCGAAGTTAATAGTGATTGTTTTAAATAACTATTTGGATTTTTTAAATATCCCTCAATAAAACTAATAAAAATCGTATTTTAGATTCCATTGAAAACTGGGTTTTTAAATTATTTTGTAACTCATTTTATTCATTTGTATTAGCAAGCTTAAAAACAATTTTTTAAAGTAAACAAAATAAATTGAAAATATTTAGTTTTTTGGTATCGTATCTTAACTATTATGGAAGCTATCTGAAAACTTGAATAGATTATTAATTGAAAAAAATAAAAAAGGATTATTAATTATTGATAATTGGTTATTATTAGTTATTGATAATAAACCAGTTTTTTATCCAGTGGCGTCGTAAGTACTTAAAAAAAATAATAAAAATATAAGTGTCTTATTTTAATAACACACCCTGTATCAATATTTATCAAAATTAGAACTTAAGTGTCTTGGGTAAGGAGGATTCAATATAATTTATCAGATTTGAAATAAATGCTGTCCTAAGGGTAGTTTACTCTTGACTCGAAAAATACCAAACCCCATTAAAACGTACGTCTATGAGGTATCGCATTTCTTACCCTGGGCAAAATGTAGGTCTTATAGCCATACAGCCTCCTGCCAAAAATGAAAAAGATCGCTTAACAAACAACCAAGATATTGGCTTGTAACCTTAATTGTAATCTTAAGTGGGACACCCTGTATATACCAAAATGTCAAAAGTTGACATATGATATGTCATTCTATGCAGAGTGTCATTTTCTATCAAATAAAGCAAAAAAGGTCTATGAGGTATCGCATTTCTTACCCTGGGCAAAATGTACGTCTTATAGCCATACAGCCTCCTTGCTAAAAATGCAAAAGATTGCTCAACAAAAAAACAAGATATTGGCTTGTATCCATCTTAAGTGGGACACCCTGTTATGTAGTTTATTTGAAATTGTAATGTGCTGTTTATAACGACAATTTGACTCGAAATACCAAGTTGTGATACCAAATTATTCGTAAAAAAATTCTTTTTCCAAATATGCTAATGAGCCACCCTCTATTTGAACAAATTGAGATTTGATTAAAAATACGAGTTGGGCATCTTTTAACAGGCCAGGAGAAGACACGAAAAACATTAGACAATCAAATCTATTTTTCCAAGGCCCCTTGATTAAAAATTAGTCTTTTTAACACAGCCATATTGAGACTTGTTCTACTGTGAGAGTTGTTGGTACCCTTGATTGAAATTTAAAATACGATTTTTTAAGCAAAAATGTCAAAAGTTGAAATCACGTGCCAACTTCATATTATGTACTTGTTATTCTATTCAGAGTGTTACTTTCCATCGAATAAAGTAAAAAAATACCGAGGGTGCCATCAAAAATCAAAAGTTGTAGTCATTTCCGGTGAAACAGGAAGTGACCGATAACAATTGAATACCGTCAATCAATCCTAATTTATGTTATAAACTACAATACCAAATCTCGTTTTTTTATCTGAAAAAAATAAAAAGTTATAGGGGAAGCCACTTTTGAGAAACACCCGGTAGATTATTTATAATAAAACGACAATTTTTACACATATATATTTTGGTAACATTCATGGGACACAGACTTAACCGAGACAGTCTCTAAACGAATAAAATAAGATGCTTTTTTAATCCAACTAAATACAAAAAATGTATTGCTCAAGCATTTATAGAAATTAGTAATCAAGGGCTATTACTTCTTTGATTTTTCAAACAACACCGTATATAAAATATTTCATATACCTGTGTTTTGATGTTTCCCCATTTTCCCCACAGAATCTGCATTCGCCGTTGTTTCTCAGCTTCAATCTACTGAGGTGTTCCTTAAAAGATATAGTGTCTTGTTATAAACCCCGTGGACAATTCGAAGATTGTTTTTGCTTAAATCAAGGAAAATATTTGATTTTTTTCGGTCGTAAGTTCTGACTAACTTTTTAGAGTATCTTAAACCGTTGAAGGATTCCCATTCCAGGTGGAGTCTCCCCATCCTTTCGAGTCGCATCTCCTTCACTTAACTCACTGATCTGAATCTTTCTCGTTATAAATGTTTATTACTTTGAATAAAATTTTATATCGATAACGATATTTCTATAAATAAAATAATGGTCTAAACGGCAATTTAAACCCTTAGAATAACAATACAGATAAAGCTTTCATTGCATTCTAGTATTGAAGATAATAATTACAACATACATTCCATGTGGTTATCGCGATGGATATAAAGCTAAACTCACTACCGCATACTATTCATTCTAGTAGGACTAATATACAAAAAATATGTTTCAGTTGTCTAGTTTCTTTATGAATAGTATATACAGTTCCTACGTCTTCAGCTCATACATACCATTAGAGTATAATATTAAAGGCACTTCATTTTTCCTCTTCAAATGAAGATTTACAAAGTATACTATACAGATGCCATAACTTATTTTACAACCTATACATTAAATCTTATTCTTTCTTCCCAATATCCACGCCTTCGTTACCACGAGGCGATACTATGAACCTAATAATGTCATTTTTACAACTCGGACAAAAGACGGCTTGTTAGTCACGACCTTCTCTTCCCTTATTCACCGATCAGTCATGTTTTGTCCCCATATTGAAGTCTTCCATCGATAACGACCGGTCTATAAATAAATAATGTCCCAAACGACCCTGCCATAAACTCTCTCCTCGGGCCAAAGCCGAGCATCATCGGCGTAACATGCCGATCGGACACGGGCTCCCGGTACCCCGTGACGTCGCAATTGACGCGTCTTGGGACTCCCCGGTATGTCTAATGAGCGATGGGCCCGCGGGGGTACCGCCGTTGACGCGATTCCGGGTACCACTAGGATGCATGGGCGTATTGTCTATTGTTGGCAATTTGTCTTCCTTCGACTATCTTGTCTGTCCAAATAGTCCGGCTACCGGGTCGAGTGGACGTCACGAGATTGAGGGTGACACCAGGGCCGGATTAGGCGGTAGACTACGAAGAATTTTATTCATCAGCGAGAAAAAAAATTCCGGGTTTAATCCAACTAAAAAATATATGAAAATCTGACTTAAGCCTTTTATAAAAAATGTCTATACCGTATTAGAGATAATTAAAAGAAAAGTAAATACTAAATTATAATAATAGAGAGAAAATTATAAAAAACAATATATAATTTTTTCTTGATAGATTTTTATTGATATATTAACGTGATATTTTTTTTGCTGTTTTAAAATGTTAAATTGGCATAAAATTTATTTAGGTCAATGTTAGGAGATGCAAGACCTTTTCGTTGGTGGGGAAGCTCCTGGTCAGGTATTGGGGGGAATCCCCCCTAGCGCTTGGCTTGGTCTAACAAGCATCTCACTCATCGTCTTGTCCCTGGCTGTAGTGTTGTGGCCAAGGAATTGCACCAAGACATATAACGATGCCGGACGGAGCTACCCCTGCTTCTACTGACTATGGTCATGTCTCCCGGACAGAGGGTGTGGGGGGGGGGGGTCTTGACTTAACCGCCTGGACCAAGAGGAGACAACTTCACCAAAAACCTAAATCCCACGATGGCGGGACCAGGTCAAAGGGATGCGGCATTAGGGGGCACCCCATTGTATTTACCCCTTACTTCTACATGCGGGGCTCTGTAGAAGTGGACCGACTGTCCCTAGCAACTCGTGGGAACACTATGAGATCTAGCATTAAAAACACCACCAATGAAGCTGTGGGGAAGCCCCCTAGCGACACTGGGAACATTACAAATGAAAGTTCCAAGAGACCAAATCCAAAGGAAACTACAACAGGGGCTGCTGACACTTGCTTGGGATCATCCTCCACAAGTGGCACACAAGCTACCACCTTCTCCAGCAAGGGTCGAGAGCCTACCTCTAGACCCAATAAGCGACACAAGCTACCGTTTCGTCTACCCGGCCTGAATCAACCAGGCGGGCTACACGATCCTCTGAGAGTGGGTTTTAGCGGAGCAGAAGCACGGAGATACCTCCGCTGCTCCACGAAGGACTTGCTCCAGAGGAAGCAAAAGCGAAAGCACTCCTCCGAAAAGGAGGGAGTACAGAAACCAAGAAACAACCTGATTCGTCTCCATCAAAGGGCAAGAGAGGGAGCAAGAACCTCTCACCTCTTCTATGGCAGGGAGAGAAAAAAGCCAGGATGGAAAGCCCTCCAACACTTGGAGGCAAGCAGGGACGTATCGCCAGCTTTGCCGTTATTGCTGGACAAGTGAAAATGGCGGTGCTGCCAAAGGATTTCCCAGAGGTTGCTCTGACCACCGACCAGCAAACATCTCTAGAAGAGGCTATACTGGACGAAGTAGTGGCGATCGGATCGCAACACAACGTTCTACAAAATGGGGGTCAGCTGCATTTTGCGGGGATACACTTTCGGGTGGGCATGATCCTCATACAACAGGGGTATGAATACCCTGTCCCCCCTGTCCCCTCTACAACAGAGGTATGATGAGTTATAGACACTGTGATGACTCAAGGAAGGGGGGCACAATAGATCTTTAAGGTCGCAGTGATTAACCCCTCCCTCTTACTCATTCTACATTCTACATTCATTCTAGGTCAATGCTACGGAAAGGGGAGAGCAGTTATCCGAAAATATGATACTTTAACAACAGCAAAATATATGACGTTAAAATTAATAATAACCATCTATCTAAGAATAAAATTTAACTTATGTTACCATAGCGACTTTTGAATTTTAGGACTTAAGCTTCATTCAGAACCTCCCAATTAGTAGAATAAATTAGTGGTTTCAACATAACACTTTTTATCATTCACAAATCAAAAAAAACACAATTAAAATTAATAGAATATCCTAGCAACAGCTTGCGTTAGTCAGTTGTATCCATAGAGAAAACATATTTAGCTGATGAAACAATCAACTTTTGATTTCTAACCACAATTTCTTTTGACGGAAGATAATCAAATGCCAAAATGACATTTCACGCAAATTTTGAAGTATAATTAGTGGAAAAGTTGAAAGTTTGATAACTTTTTGTACTAATTGAAAATGTCTCAAACTGTCAAATGACTTTCTGAATGATTACATTGAAATTAGAGGAACAAACTTCTACGCTAATTGAAACCACTAATTGCGAGTTCTGAAAAAGACATGAAAGTCGGCATCGTTATATGAAGCTTTAGAAAAACTTTCATGTCTTTTTTTTAAATTTTTTCTAAAACGGTATGGAAATTTGGAAAAGTATAAACGGGATTAACCATTTTAGAATAAGCAAAAAATTTTATAAACAATGCATTTTTCTCAAAATATCAATAATAAAAAGGTTTTTTATCTTGTAAAGATAATTCGGCGACATACTGTAGAACTTACCGCATTCACAAAGGAGCCCTGGTAGATGTACCTGTGTATATCATTCCCTTACTTGTTTTTATGTTTTCAGTCTTGTTTTTGTGATGGTTTTTTTTGTTATTTCCAGACTTAGAAACATTTCTAACTTAATACTGTCTGGCTATTCATGTTATAATGTCTGATGTCCCTGTCAAATATGGAATCGACAAGGGAGAGAGAGAGAGCATTTTCTTCAGGCTAACCAAAATAAACTACTATGATTGATATACGAGTCGTGATTTCACAATTAAGTTTTCATTGATCTGGCATTCTAAACTGTTGTTATAACGTTGGCATGCAAACTTAAACACTGTGTTAAGAAAAGATAACTATGTATTACTATTTAAATTAAAAGTTAAAGTGCACAACACAAGAAATCCCAAAAATATTCGCTTATTTCGGCTCTGAATAACAGAATGCTGGTATCTGCAGGGGGCACCAGTTTGATACCAGAGGCCTGAAATGTTTGTTCTCAATGTACAGACTGGCGAAGGTCGCCCGGGTTGATGAATGATGACAGATCAGGTCGTTTTTGGCAGCAAAAGGGTTGATATCCATTTGCTCCGAGAGATGCGGACGATAGATGTGTTTATTATTTCCGTGTAGGACATCGATTATTGACATGGTTGACAGATTCTGGTTATTGTCGTTTGGTGTTATAGTTACAGGAGTAGCAGCTTTTCTAACATAAAGATATTTCTAACATAAGACAGCTTGACAGAAATGAATTCCAGCATTGTTGTATTTAGGAGTGTTTCTTCCACAAAAATGTTGAGAGTAAATCAAAAGAAATATTTTAATAAAGCTCTAAATATCTGTTATTTTGATTTTATTTTTTTTAACCTAACCTAAATTTTTTAACATTTTTTACATAGAGGTTTGTGACTTGTGTAACAGACAGAGAAGGGGAAGAAAATATTTTTCTGGGTTGATGGAAAAAGTTCATTATAAGAACAAAAAATAGTTATTTCGTCGACCGAAAAGATTTAATTAATTTCGGGAGACGATAATGTAATTTTATCGTCGCGTATAAAACAATATTTTTTCCATAGCGAGTTACGTTTAAAAAATATTCAGAAATTATTATTTCAATGAATTTATTACGAGTAGAAAAAATATTGTGTTGGGTTGGCGTTGGTTTCTATGTAATTTGACAAATAATAAAGCTGTCTTTTTAGTTGTCAGTTTTGAGTCAGTAGAGTCAATGGCTTTTTTTGTTTTCCTGTTATTACCGATTCTGAACCGTCCTAGAATTGTATGCGTATGCGCAGAAGGAAATATGCAGACATTATTTCATTTGCGCATGCGCTGCAGAGTTCTAGGACGATTCAGAATCGGTAATAACAAGAAAACGAAAAAAGCTATTATTTGTTAATTCTCTGTCGTGTCGATTGCTGATTGAATTGGAGCCAGAAATGGCTTCAAAACGAAAGAAGTAAATTACCAACCGATAGATATTCAGGCTGAAGCCATGGTACAAAGAATACAAGGTAAAGTACTTCTGTTGGATCTGTGTCTATGAAAGGAATACGGACAAAAAAATATTTAAATAAACAGTAATATATTTTAGACGTCGACTTGACGAGTACGTCACCGCAAATCGCTCAGCCCACTCATTTTATTGGCTACTTGCAAATTTGTCGAATTTTTATTGATGGAAGGCGTCGTCTAATTTTTTCCGAAAAACATCGAGAAAATATCGTCTCCCCTCCCACGGATACCCCGTAGCTACAGAACGGACAGACGTACTGTATGATATTGCGCAGGTTGATCGCTACGTCACAGATGATAACAGGCGCTATTGGTCAGCACGCTCCGCGCGCCAGTTCAAATGGTCAAGATATTGGTAATAAACCTGTTTTTTTGTTTATATACCGTCATTGAATTATCGCTATGCAAGTTACTGTGGAGCAGTGCGTAAAGAGTCAGGCTAGGAAGCGAGAGACCGGAGTTCAAATCTCGGCCGAGACATAACTTTTTTATTTAATTTTTTAAATAATGTTGTATTCTATAGTTTATTTTTGTAGTATAAAAAAAGAACTATTTATTCTGTTATTTTTTAATCTACGGTATTAATATAAATTGATTGTTTGTACAGGGTGGACCATTTTGTTTGTTTCTATAGGGTATCTAGGGAACCGTAAGAAATATTCAAATTTTGATACTGCAGTCTCGGATTCTTTTTTTGAAAAAATCACAATGCCGCAAACGGATCGTGGCTTTCTTGATCGGTTTCGAAGCTACAGGGGGATTCTCAAATTTTGTACTTTTTGAAGATATTCGATAGTTTGTTTATTTCAGCAACTACGCAAAAATTAATTATACATTCTAAAGGTACTTTTCTGTGTAGAATGCAGTGGCGTAGTCAGACTTTTTGCGAAAACAATATTTTTTTAGATATTAACTATACTTCTGTTTTTTTTAAATAGAACCCTCTGTATATTTTTAAATTTTCTGATTCAGCTTGGCATGGGCTTCTCGAAAATATATAACACTCTATATTTATTTTCACTATTAACCTCAACATTTCAAATTTTTCTTAAAATATCCAGTTAGTATAGTGGGTCGCGCCGAGTAACAAAGTAAACGGTGGCTATGGTGATCGGCACATACCTTTGATAGATGCGTGACTTTTTTTTTGATTTCAACAGATTGAAGTGTGTGTATTTTAAATAATAAAAAAATGAGTAAATTTGAAAATTTTGAGAAATATAATATGTTAGAATGTTATATTGAGTCTAACAAACATAAGAAAATGGCAGCTGATTTATATTTTGAGCGGTATTTTGAGCGCGAGCAACCAAATCCAGCCATTTTTAAGGTCAGAAAATAGTTTAATCCTAGCCACCTAGGTCACCTCTTAGACTTCTTTTTTTGGGGCTTTCTGAAAAACGAAATTTATTAATTTATTAGAAGAGTTTACAAATTTATTAGAAGAGTTACAAGATAGTTTTGTTGTGGCTTTGCAAAGTGTAACCAACATACACATGGTGTTAGAGGCGGCGGCGGCGCGGCGGCTGTTGTATTAAAATATGTTCTTTTGTTTCTGTTACACTTATTTTTTATTTGCTTCGTATTTTTCGAATTTATTTAATTGCTAATACATGGATTAATTTGAAAGTAGATATTCGCTTGTTTCCTTTAATACTCGGCATACCAAGAGGAAAGTCGATATCTTTAAATAAATTGGAATTTTAAAGTTAATAGTGAAAATAAATACCTAGTATTATATATTTTCGAGAAGCCCATGGCAAACTGAATCAGGAAATTTAAAAATATACAGGGGGTTGTATTTAAAAAAACATAAGTATAGTTAATATATATATCTTAACTTTCTTTATAACTTTTCTAATTAAAGCTTCATTCAGAACCTCCCAATTAGTGGAATAAATTAGTGGTTTCAATTAGACCTTATACTTTTTAGTTTACGATCATTCACAATGTCTAAAAAACACAATTAAAATTAATAAAATATCCTAGCAACAGCTTGCGGTAGTCTGTTGTATATCCATAGAGAAAGCATAATATTATTAAAAAAACTTATAATAAACTTTTGATTTCTAACCAAAATTTTTCTAGGCGAGTGATAATCAAAGGCCAAAATGACATTCCTCGCAAATTTTGAAGTATAATTAGTGAAAAAGTCAAAAGTTTGTTAACTTTTTCCACTAATTGAAAATTACTACCACTAATTATGACGTTCTGCATGCTTACATTAAAATTAGGTGAACAAACTGATTATTCCACTGATTTCAAGGTTCTGAATGAAGCTTAATATTTTTTAATAATTCTCACAACAAATATAATAATGACCTTTACTGCATCGCTGATTCACCACCTCGGTAACTATCTTTAAGATCGTCAGTTGTAAGTGTCAAAGCCAAAGTGCTCGCCAGACAAGAATCTTCTTATGTGAAGCATTTATGTGCTTTTGAGTTTATAGGGATGATGTACATACTTAAGTTAAAATAAAGCTACTTTTTTCCATAGCAACTGTTAAAGTTGCCTTATATCTATCAAAAATAGTAGATAAAATAGTACTTTAACCGCAATGGTAGATTAAATGATACTTTAACAGCGAGGATATGTTAAAAACTTTATTTCTTCTCGCACGTTTTTTAATTGCTTCCCTTTTTTAAAATTTTTGTATTCCTTTTCATAAGTTATTCGGGATTAAAGGGAAGTAGTTTGGATATGGCGTTTGTCGCTTCAGCCCATGGTACAAAGAAAACAAGGTATGATCGATAGCGGCTGCAATTTCGTTCAGTTCGCGCATACCACCTGTGACGTCACTAGGAAAATAAGGAATAAAGAAAGTTGACAGGAGATCTGCATTTTTTGTATTTTTTGGGGTTATGGTTAAGAATTGTTTATTTTAAAACTTTTTAGTTCGTTTATTTAATAACTAAAACTAAAACCAGCAGTTTAACTAAAACCAGCAGTTCCAAAAATATATTTAAAAATAAAAGAAAAAAATTCAAAATATTAATTATCTATTAACATGGATTTGGACGATAATAGGTAAGAATACTAAATTTATTCTATATTAGGTATAAAATTGTTTATTAGGTTTTTAGTTTGCGATGTTTATGGTAATTAATGTTCATGTTCATTGTCTCTGAATTCACATGAGGACAGAGATGAGGATATCTATGGAAAAGTAACCACAAGAGGAATTGTTACATCATTTAAAAAATGTTGGGGAGTTGATTGTTTCCCATCGAAAAGTAGAAAATGCCAATGCAGATGAATGTAGTGTAATTGTGATAGAAGTAATTCCAAGGGTGAAGTTTATTATAATTAGTGACCTGTGCTTCTTTTTATATGTAGATGTTTCAGGTTTTGAGAATAAATCGGTTGAACGAAACCCAAAATTTAGAGGAAGTATTAATACCCAGAATATGCCCATCAAGGATTTCAAATTCTCAAATCTCAAATTTCCTTTAATGGTAGGCAATTATTAAATGCAAATTAACTTTTTAAGTGACTGAAATATTAAATAGTTTACAATATGGCATATCACTGTAAAAATATATTACTTCTAGGTACAATTAGGGCCCGATACATTTCAAAAAGTAGAATATTATTTTATATTAAATGAGGTCTTGTACAGGGTGGACCATTTTGGTTGTTTCTATAGGGTATCTAGGAAACCGTGAGAAATATTCAAATTTTGATACTGCAGTCTCGGGTTCTTTTTTTGAAAAAATCACAATGTCGCAAACGGATCGTGGCTATCTTGATCGGTTTTAAAGCTACAGGGGGATTCTCAAATTTTGTACTTTTTGAAGATGTTCGATAGTTTGTTTATTTCAACAACTAGGCAAAAACGAATTAAACATTCTAAAGGCACTTTTCTGTGTAGAATGCAGTGGCGTAATCAGACTTGTTTCGAAAAAAATATTTTTTTAGATATTTACTATACTTATGTTTTTTTAAATACAACCCCCTGTATATTTTTAAATTTCCTGATTCAGTTTGCCATGGGCTTCTCGAAAATATATAATACTAGGTATTTATTTTCACTATTAACTTTAAAATTCCAATTTATTTAAAGATATCGACTTTCCTCTTGGTATGCCGAGTATTAAAGGAAACAAGCGAATATCTACTTTCAAATTAATCCATGTATTAGCAATTAAATAAATTCGAAAAATACGAAGCAAATAAAAAATAAGTGTAACAGAAACAAAAGAACATATTTTAATACAACAGCCGCCGCGCCGCCGCCGCCGCCGCCTCTAACACCATGTGTATGTTGGTTACACTTTGCAAAGCCACAACAAAACTATCTTGTAACTCTTCTAATAAATTTGCATTTCGATAAATTTCGTTTTTCAGAAAGCCCCAGAAAAAGAAGTCTAAGAGAGTGATATCAGGTGACCTAGGTGGCTAGGATTAAACTATTTTCTGACCTTTTAAAAATGGCTGAATTTGGTTGCTCGCGCTCAAAATACCGCTCAAAATATAAATCAGCTGCCATTTTCTTATATTTGTTAGACTCAATATAACATTCTAACATATTATATTTCTCAAAATTTTCAAATTTACTCATTTTTTTATTATTTAAAATACACACACTTCAATCTGTTGAAATCAAAAAAAAAGTCACGCATCTATCAAAGGTATTTGCCGATCACCATAGCAACCGTTTACTTTGTTACTCGGCGCGGCCCACTATACTAACTGGATATTTTAAGAAAAATTTGAAATGTTGAGGTTAATAGTGAAAATAAATATAGAATGTTATATATTTTCGAGAAGCCCATGCCAAGCTGAATCAGAAAATTTAAAAATATACAGAGGGTTCTATTTAAAAAAACAGAAGTATAGTTAATATCTAAAAAAATATTGTTTTCGCAAAAAGTCTGACTACGCCACTGCATTCTACACAGAAAAGTACCTTTAGAATGTACAATTAATTTTTGCGTAGTTGCTGAAATAAACAAACTATCGAACATCTTCAAAAAGTACAAAATTTGAGAATCCCCCTGTAGCTTCGAAACCGATCAAGAAAGTCACGATCCGTTTGCGGCATTGTGATTTTTTCAAAAAAAGAATCCGAGACTGCAGTATCAAAATTTGAATATTTCTTACGATTCCCTAGATACCCTATAGAAACAACCAAAATGGTCCACCCTGTACAAACAATCAATTTATATTAATACCGTAAATTAAAAAATAACAGAATAAATAGTTCTTTTTTTATACTACAAAAATAACCTAGAGAATACAACATTATTTAAAAAATTAAATAAAAAAGTTATGTCCCGGCCGAGATTTGAACTCCGGTCTCTCGCTTCCTAGCCTGACTCTTTACGCACTGCTCCACAGTAACTTGCTTAGCGATAATTCAATGACGGTATATAAACAAAAAAACAGGTTTATTACCAATATCTTGACCATTTGAACTGGCGCGCGGAGCGTGCTGACCAATAGCGCCTGTTATCACCTGTGACGTAGCGATCAACCTGCGCAATATCATACAGTACGTCTGTCTGTTCTGTAGCTACGGGGTATCCGTGGGAGGGGAAACCTGGAAATGAAATAAATTTCATTGTATTAATGATACGGTTCATTAATACAATGAAATTATTTCATTGTATTAATGAAATCTGTTCATTGTACCAATGAATATGTTCTTCAAATTAATGAACACTGTTCATTGATTTAATGAACTTAAAGTTCATAGAGTTAATGAATTACTTTTTTAAAGTTCATAGAGTTAATGAATACTTTTCATTGTGCCAATGAAATCGTTCATCGGCTCAAAATTAATGATTTAATTCATTATATTAATGAACTTTTTCATTGTATTTATGTCGACTTTTGGTTCAGTGCAATCTCTGCTGAGAAACATTGCAAAACAGTTTCGTCACATTTTTGATACATATGTTTCGTAACATAAATCGCTTTTTGTTTCGAAACATTTTACTAAAATATGGTTTCGCTAAGCATAAGCTATAACAATGAAGATCTTACTGTCACAAATTTTTCAAAACTTTTAAGAAACAGATGTGCTTCATATTTACTAATATTTCGTACCCGTTTTGTGCCTGAAAATTTTCCATTATTTATTTGATATTCTGTCAAATATGAGAACATAACCTTACTTTATTGTTTCGATTTTGTTCTGCAGTTTTTGCATTTAAGCATTCTTCAAGTTTTTATAGTACTATAATTAAAAAAGCAGAAAGAAGGACATTCATATAGTGAGTACAAATACATATACTTTTCTTATGCGATTTTATAATAATTTATTATCCGCATTACAGAGATGATTTGTTTTAGGAACAAATGTAATAACAGCCACTACCCATACCCAACAGAAGACCAAAGAAAAATGTTAACAGAATAAGAATACATGTTTTTATGTTTTAATTGTGTTATAATAAATAAATAAAAATGTTTTTTAGTTATTTTGACCAGAAGTTTCGATTGGCGTTGTTGACAGGTGACGAAATTTTTACACAGATAGCGCTAAATCGAAACATTTTGGAAACAAGGTTTCCATTTATTGTCGATTCATTTTCGAAATACGAGTTTCTCTCTTTTTAGACACAAATATGATTAATGTAGATGATTTGTGTCCAACTCCATGTCAATATAAAATAATAAATTAAAATTCCGCTATGTTAGCTATTGATAGCGATTTTAACTAAAAATTTATGTTTTTATCGGCTGTTAAGCTTTCAAACTCATAAGAACGCGTTCTACTTACATTAATTTATATATTTTTATTTTCAGAACCTTGATATAGAAATAAAAATAAAAATATGTATTTCTTTTTTTTATAGAAGGGACCTTAAAAATATGAAAGTACATTATTAAATTAAACCACGAATTTGCTTTTGCCAGACATTTTTTGTGCGAAAACCTAAAAAAAGCGCGGAGATCGGCATTTGTTGATGGTTGTTTTCATTTTGCAATACACATACAGACATAGACTATTTTAGTTTGTTTTTTTCTTTTTTCGCATTTAGAAACAGTGGCTGCTGAAAACGGAAGCATCTTGGACACAAATTGTAGAAAATGTTTCGAAACATTTCCTCTAAAAGTTTTGTTTCCGCATCGAAACATTTCAGGAAACAGGTAGTACCACCACATTGGAAACACATGATGTAATAAAGCCATATAAGATACATAGGTCTCGAAAATGTTTCCTATTTGTGTCAAGAAACATACACATTAGAAACATTACCTAAAATGTGTCAAAAAATGCTACTTGGGATAGTAGTAGTTACAACAACTACTTTGAAATTATTCATATCCTCTTTCTTTTTAAAAGATTTGCACGTTCCATTTTGACTACAATTAAGCTCTATGGCATTTACTTTATCTTTCTATTGGTAGGAGGCTCATTTGTCATCCGTCACTATTCTACAGACTTAAAATAAAAAGACGCTATTTACAGGGTGCTTGCCAGTTTTGAAAGAAAAATCACTTTTTTCTCGTTACGCTCGTTACGTTTTCTTACTTTACTTCCAAATCCTAGAAACTGACCCCTTGTAAATTAAACTAGCCAGCGAGAGGCAGTTATACGACGCCACGGTATAATTCGACCACGGCTGTGGTGCTGTGGTATCCAGTGGCGCGCCCACAATACTCCCATAAACTGGGCCCATGTCGTTAGTACGACGTACTGTTGCTTTTTCTTTTTACGTTGACGAAATTACAGGGTAAACAGCTGTAAAATCTCTTGACATAATCGTTTTGTAGGGGTCAGACGCCTTGGTCGTGTTTCCTGTGAATCGAAATTTCGAAAGCCAGTTCCGAAAATCTAAGAGAATAAGACACGCGATGGTTCATATATATTCTGTCTTGTTGAAATTTATGACAAAAGATTAACAAGAAGTTTAAAATTTAATTTAACTATATGTAGTAGGATTACTATAGTACTGACTACAGTAATCCTTAAGGTTTTTTACATAGAGAAATGTTATCTAAAGAAGAGAACATTCGACCAATGTCAACTACCACTCATCACCTATGCATGCGAAACCTGGACACTTGAAACGGATATTATAAGGAAACTGCAGGTCGCACCACGCTCAATGGAACGAAATATGCTGGGAAAAACCAAGAAAGACCGCAAAAGAATAGAGTGGATACGACGAAATACCCAGGTAATAGATATCATCCACCGAATCAAATCCCTCAAGTGGCAATGGGCATGGCAAGACACGTGGTAAGAAGGAGAGACAACAGATGGACCACAAACAATGCAGCATGGTACCCACGAGGAATCAAGAGACCTAGAGGAAAACAAACTTGAGATGGGATCATGATATTAGAAAATTAGCAGGTATAACATGGACCCGCATAGCTAACAATAGAAAACACTGGGCCCAACTACAAAGAAATCTCTAAAAAACACTCTAAATATGTGAGGGAGGCTACACCGTAATTGGAAATAGTTGAATAAGATGAAAATGATGATGATAATGACTAATATATACTGAAATATGACGAATAGAGAAACTGAGAGTACTTTGGAATAGTAGTTACCTATTAAAAGTAATCAAAAATTTAAATGATTCCCAAGTAGCACAATAAATTATTACGAGTTATTAATTAATTATACGATTTATTAAAGCGATCTCATACACTGAATTGTTATATAATAAATGCAAAGAACACAAATTTATCATAGAGACAAATGTGTTTTATTATCTTGTTATATAGATGTTTTGGCGACTAATTTATAAAACATTTTTATAAATATATTCGTTAATATGCTCAGGAACGTTTATATAACAAATCTTATTCAACTATTTTTGCTTGAGCTAGATATATCTTATAATTGATTTATAATATAATTTAAAACAATTATAAAATATTTACAAAACAGCTATAAAAATACCCATTTTAGTTTATTAAAACATTATCGACATGTTTTATAGCTGTTTTTACGACTGATTTATAAAACAATTTGATCTTCGCAATAATTTAGTCGCGACCGCTACTCTAAGAAAACAATTTTATAATTGCTGTTAAAGAAACAAATTAAAATTCTTATAAAGCGATTAAAAAACAAAAGTGTTTGTTTTTTAAACGCTTTGTTGTCATTTTAAAATCAGTTTAACTTGGTCACTATAAATACACGATATTATATTTTATTCTTGATAACTAAAAAACAAAAATACACATGCATGCTACAATATGTTATTTTTAAAATATTTACAAATCTTTTATAAAACAGTTTTATAAATATTTTGTAATGTACTCAATATTATTTTGTAAGTACTTCTAAATAAGTATATTGTTTTATAAACCTGCGCCTATTTCGTGTTTATAACTATCGTATTAGGGTTTATAAAGCACTTAGAAAATAGTATATATTTATCATGAATTGTTATATAGCACTCTATATAACCATTTTAAGCAGATTTGTGCCACTTGGGTTATTATTTTGATCTAAAATAAATAACGTGCCTTAGATCTACATATTATGTAGTATTCCATACGAAAGTTCCAAAGTATTTAAAGTAATTTAAAGTGGATTTTTAAATATTACATAAATATTCATGAAAAAAAGTGCAAAAAATCTTTGTCTACGTAAGATGCAGTTAATTTGGAATACCAACAAAATAGCGGCAGATATGTTGTTTGTATTAAAAAGATAAATAAAACAAGAAAGTATCCAAATATTTATTAAAAGAAAAAATGAGGTAGAATATTTACGTTAGCACATATACCAGGTGCGTCTCAAAAGCGGCTCACCCCTATAACTTTTTTATTTTTTTAGTTAAAAAATGAGATTTAGTATGATTTAGAAATAAGATTTTATATGACATAAATTAGGATTGATTGACGTATTCAATTGTTTTTGATCACTTCCGGTTTCACCGGAAATGAATACAACTTTTGATTTTTAAATGGCAGCCTCGGTTTTTTACTTTATTCGATAGAAAATGACATTCTGAATAGAATGACATTATATATCAACTTTTGACATTCTCACTTAATAAAAAATCGTATTTTAAAATTGAATCTAGAGTGCCATGGCTATGTTAACTAATTCTTAATCAAGGAGCCTTCGAAAAATAAATTTGTCGTCTAATGTTTTTAATGTCTTGTCCTGACCAGTTAGAAAATGCTCAACTCGTATTTTTAATCATATTTCAATTTTTTCAAAGGGAACGAGCGTTAGCATATTTGGAAAAAGCATTTTTTTACAAATAATTTGATACCGTTACTTTTACTTTACGATTGTTATCGTTACGAAAGTTGAGATGTGATATGTAATTTTTTATTCAGAGTGTTATTTTTTATCGAATAAAGTAAAAAAATACTAAGGGTGCCATTTAAAAATGAAAAGTTGTAGTCAAAGATGTTGTAGTAGTTTCCGGTGAAACAGGAAGTGACCGAAAACAATTGAATACGTCAATCAATCCTAATTTGTCATATAGTAACATACCAAATTTTGTTTTATTTATCTAAAAAATAAAAAAATTATAGGGGTGAGCCACTTTTAAGACGCAACCGGTATACGTTCCGGCGTCGTATCCGGCACAATCAGAGTGCATTCATGATTCGCATGTGAGGAACTGATCCCACTGTTTTCCCCTTGTATCTTTCCTTCGCCGAAAAAACATAATAAGTTACTTCGGGTTTTTCTTATTACCGATTCTGAACGGTCCTAAATTTGTGATACGCATGCGCAGAAGGAAATATGAAGAAATGATTTCATTTGCGCATGCGCTGCATCTCCGGTGTAAAACCCATTTATAGTCAAAAATACAACATACGATATGTAACAATAAGTAAAGAACAATGTAATCCAAAAGTGGCGACTGTATAATACAGTTAATAAAATGACTTGAACTGTCAGTAATATATTTGTCACAAAAATTGTAAAGTCATAATTCGGTAGCAAGTATATTAACAATAGGTACATAAGCTACGTCATTCTACACCCATCTGGGAATACAGGGACCGCTTTTCTTCTTAACAACCATTTTGTTTGACCAAACATCATCAACACCATCACGCCAATTGAAATAAACTAGCTAGAGAGAAGAAAGAGACAAAAACCATTAACCTTTTGTGCTTTCTTCCCATTTTCTGTTAATGTGTCTTTGGGGCCCATCTCAGAGAAATAAGTAAACTTAGATGAACTATACTTGCTACAACATTCACGTTTAGGTTTATTATTTTCAATGACTAAAGAATACAAGGACGTATAACGCCCATATACGGGCTGCTGCAGAATTTGTGATGTTAGATACCATTTTTTTGGTTGTAACGAATGCATGTAGTGAACTTTGTATACACTTTATTACAATAGTGATTAGTTGTTCAGCTTTCAAGTGTAAAAGCCGCAGCGATAAGGAAGAGCCAGGAGTTACGTTTTATAGGTAAATAAACAGTCCACTCCACGATTTTAGCGTTTTCTTAGTTTTCTTATAGAATTCGATAATAATTATTTTTCTGATTTTATATGTTCTTGATATTATGTGCTATACGTCACTACTAGTTTTGTACTTTTTGTTAACATTTTAATACGTTTTTTTCGTAATTAATTAGTATGATACCACCGCATACACCATAGGCGTAGTCAAAACATTTATCAAAAATATAAATATCTCTTCAAGCAGCTAAGTTACGAAAAATATGTGCCAGGGCACTGTTTGGTAGTATGATAACAATTTGGTCTCGGGTGTTATTAGTCCTTGTATTCTTTAGTCATTGATTATTTTATTTTACTAGAACTAAATGTACATACAAATGGCCTAATAAAGCCTAAGTGGAACTTTGTTGGTATAGATTACCTAACCACCATCAATCAGACCAAATCAGTAATTTTGTAATTGATTGCAATGGCATTTCTATGTTTACTTATTTCTCTGAAGGGCTGAGTTTCTCCATCGACCCCCTACCAAATAGACACGTCTAGCGCTGCGTTGGCGGTCGAGATCTGTGACGTAGCTGCACTCTGCTCCGCCCCCAAATCTCGAAGGGCCCTTTGACATGTAGCCGCCGCCGTCCTGATTAATAGATCATCGGAACCTTTAAATGTTTCGAAACAAGGCAGGGTGGTTGGTCAACGGTCAGTGGCGGTAGACCTACCCTGCATTATATCAACATTTTGAAAGGCGTTGCAAATATGTCAAACTAAACTTATAACTTTAACAAAATGCTTTTAGATAGGTTAACATTCGTTAGGTCTAGAAACTCCAACCAGTTATAATAATATTGCTAAAGTTCATCAAATAGTGCTAAGTAACCGAGAATTATCCGGACCAGGAAATAACAGATCACTGCCACAGCTGCCAAGGCGAATTCGGTTCACAGACCGTTCCAACCGCATTTAATTTTGGTATTGTAACAGAACTGTTCAAGTCGACACCAGATTCGATCCCAACCATACCAATTGGTATGGTTGGGATCATCACCTCATCACTAGTAATTACTAGTGATGAGGCGATATTTGAGTAACGCGATTTTGGAGCGGTATTTTTTTTATATATAACGTCGCGTCGCGTCGCGCTCCACAACGAATCAGGTACCTGTTACTGAACAACGACGATCATAATAACGAAGAAATTATATATAATTTGCGAATAAATTACTTAAAGTCGCCCTTGAAGTTGGCTCGAACCGCATAGCGACGTGTTTCTCTCCAGCCGTCGGCGTCGCGCTCCTAGGGTCGCGATTTCGTCGGTCGCCATCAGTGTAGTAACTGGAACTGGTAATTACGTAGCGTCGCTGGATCTCGACCACGACGTGTTGCGCTCCAGCCGTCGCGTGACTGCTGGAGCGCTCCTAGGGTCGTGGTTTCGTCTGTCGCGAAGAAGTAACTGATAACTAGTTATCCACGCTCGACTCAACCCCGGCCGCGACGTATTTCGTTCCGCGACTAGGGTACGGTTTTCGTCTGTCGCGATTTGGTCGGTCTGATAACAAGTTTAGCATATGTGGGTATCTTGAATAATGATTTTAATTATGTTATTCTTTTATTGTTTAAGCTAAAAATTTTCTAAAGCTAACATATTTTAAGAACAAAAGATGTAAGTAAAATGTAATTATCTTACAAAATTAATTATGCTTTTACTTTAAACTGCAGCGATTATAACGTGGATCAGAAGAATATAAATCTACATATTATTGGAAAAATAACATAGATGGCGAATAAAAAGTATTGAATGCCAATAAATGCATGTACATATTTTAGTCCATATATTCGTTCTTTATTTCGTTTGCGAATTTACACGGGTACAGAGATAACGGCAAGGTTGGGAGCAGTGTTGCTAGAACTTCTATCATTCCCTATAATAAATTTAAAAATACAATTTATGTTATTACAAAAGCTTTATTTTTAAAATTTGCAGTTTGTAAAAAAAGGTCAGAAAAGATAAAGCTATTGAAAAAATCTCTGAAAATGTTAACAGAGCTGGTACAATTGTAAGAACTTGACAACGTTGGTTGGGAGTATATAGGTACTAATGCAGCCACCAGAATAATACGACGGCATAGGCGAGGACCGTGACACTTAGCAAGCCGGAACCTCGATTACAAAATCGCGGTATTTTGTGGCGGTTTTTTTCTGGAACGGTCGCTATTGTAACGCGACTCATTTGAAACCGGTAGTCCCATCACTACTAATTACCGTTCTAGAACGCTACAAATTTCTGCGTTGGAACGAATCTGACATATTTTCTGATTACAGTGTTGCACAACGTACTCTATTTTCCCTTTACTCACTTTATTCTCTCGTTATTTTACCGGGCAGATGTTTTGATAGCGTCCGGACGAAACAGTAATAGGACACGTTCGTACACATCGCATCGGCATATTTACGAACCCTCGAAAGCGGCGTTCGTCTCATTACGTATGCATGCGATCGGCTAATTATTGTGCCGGAGCGGTCGCGATATAAATATTTTTAATAAACTGAAGCGGCGTCGAATTTGAATATTTTAGCGCTGCTTGGCGCGTACGCTAAACAAGCCACAAATCGCCGCAGTTAATGTTCGCCCTGGCCGTTAACTGTCCCACTTTACTACCGACAAGTTAATATAGTCCTGTGTTTATAGTTATTAGGCAAAGAGGGGATTAAGCCGTGGCAAAGCAGGACGATTGCCGGCGACGACGGCACCTTTTCGGTCCTTTTCGATTTGGACCACGATCAGTTTTGACACAAATGACATAAGCAGAAGTAGAGGTGTTCCAAAAGAACGATTTAATTATAAAAAGTTAGATATCCTTGCATTTACGGTAAATAGAAATGTATGTAAAGTAAGTAAAAAATTTAAAAAATTTTTAAAAAGGATGCGACTTATAGAATCTAATCTAGAGATAAAAATCTGACTCAATAAATATGTAATGGTCATAGAATGTAGAATGTTTAGGAGGGGAGTCAATAACCGCGACCTTACAGTTCTATTGTGTGTTCCCCTTTCTTGAATGATAACGAGTTATAACTCATCATCAGTCTCAGGACTTTCACAAAAGCCAGTATCTGAGACGGCTCCACAGAGGCCAGCTCTCCATCCTCGACATCAGCCGTACCAAAGTTCATGGCACGAATGATCGTCGTCTCGGCGCACTCAGTGATTAGGTGTTCTGGTGTTTCCCCATTTTCCCCACAGAATCTGCCGTTGTTTCTCAGCTTCAGCCTACTGAAGTGGTCGTTGAAGAGACAGTTTCCTGTTAGAAACCCCGTGACAATCCGAAGATTGTTTTTACTTAAATCAAGGAAAACCTTTGATTTTTCTGGGTCGTAAGTTCTGAGGAACTTTTTCGAGTGTCTTAGACCGTTGGAGAACACCTATTCCAAGTTACGGATGGAGTCTTCCAGATTCTTCTTTCAGTTGGTTCCCGTTCTCGGTTGGATAACAGAACGGTTCTGGTCCAGTTAGTGGAGTACTCGCTTCTTTTCTTGCTAGATCATTTGCTTTTTCATTGCCTTCTATCCCTTCGTGAGCAGACACACTGAAAAAAAGGATCTCTCAGTCGAAATGAATATGACTTTGACCCAAAAGATTGGCGCTTTTCAATAGGGCCAAGAACGACGTTTCTTTGCCCAAAGCATTAACTATCTTTTCATAAGCTTTAAAAAATTACTTTAGAGAATAGAAGAATCTATATGTCCAAAGTATTTCACTCTTGACCCAAAATGAATATGCAAAGAAGTTCTTGCTACAAGAACAATAGTTTCTTTGATTCATGCAAAAATTCTTGATTGAAAAGGGACATTTCTTGATTAAAGAGACACTTTTCTTAAACCAATAGCGAATACTATTGACCCAACTAAAATTTATTTTGATCTAAGAGAAGTCTATACATCATATACAGGCATATACAGGCATATACAGGCATATACAGGCATATTACGAGGTAATATGCAATATGTAATATGAAAATAATACATTATTTTCTGATAAATTTAGGTTTTCCGGATCTGTAGTAAGTAGATATTATTTTCCTCGATAGTAATTATTTCTGCTTCTTCACTCCTTGGTATTTTTTGGGGTGGTTCATCACTCTACAAATTACAAAAAAATGTTAAATCACGATTAATCAAAGTAAAACAAATAAATTATTAAAATTATAAACTTTGGTCACATTTTGAATTTTTTAATACGACGACTTGAAATTCTATAATTTTTGTAATTATTTGCATAAAAAATCGATACCTATATTCTTATTCTATCTATAGTCACGCATGCATTATCTAAACAGGTGCATTAGGTAAATGTCTCTTACCTTCAAATATAGCAAATAAATGCTCTAATTTCCATTTTTTCAGAAACTCCTTTAAACAATCCATATATCCTAAAATTTGTCCATAAAAAATGACAAATGCATGTTAATAACGATCACTAATTTGTTATACGATATGCGTTTAAAAAGCAAATTATGCAAAATTCCAAGTGGAAAATTCCAAGCAACAAAACCCGTGCGTACTATGAAATGCGACGTACGACTGATCTGACTGCCATGCCATGCCGACTGATTGTATATACAGTCCTTCGTCATCGTCTTTGCCTGTCGTTATTATTTTTCATCAAAAGAGTATGCAAATGGTATGCTATTGGAAAAATGGCCATGTTTCTTGAATGAAGTACTTCCTAGCGTATTTTTCTTATTATCTTAAAACAAAGTAACTTGCACTTGGTTGAATGAAGATAGATTCAAGAGAAATTTTCGAATTTTTCAGATGAGCCAGTTTTCTTCAGTTAAGAGAGTTTTTCTTCAGGTAAAATATTTTCTTTTACGCTAAAATAAATTCTCTTGTCATTATTTTTTTTTCAAGAACGATGACGACTTTAGTTCAAGTCTATCTTTTTTATCAGTGCACCCAGAAGGAGGACTTTATTTTCTTTGCTTAATTTGTTGAGCTTCCTAATGTAATAGTAGAATGAAGTAGAAATGTTCCAAAAGAACGATTTAATGATAAAAATTAAATACTTTTGCATTTACGGTGAATAAAAAAGTATATAAAGTAAGTAAAAAATATAACAAATTTTTAAAAAGGATGCGACTTATAGAATCTAATCTAAAGATAAAAATCTGACTCAATAAATATGTAATGGTCGTGGTCAGTGGCGGATACAGAGGGGGGGGGCATGAGGCCAAGGCCCCCCCCTAAAATATGTAAATTGGATTAAATCGGTTAATTAAATATGTAAATTGGATTAGATCGGCTTTTGGGTTAATAATGGCGCTCTAAAAAGCATATTCTACATTACTGTTTATTTAGGCCCCCCCTAAAATAAATTCCTGTGTCCGCCCCTGGTCGTGGTCAAATAAATATAGAATGTTCAGTCATCGTTCAGCGTTACGTCATATATTGCCGAACAATCTCTTTCACTTGACAACCAGATGAAAAAGATTGGTGACGTCATTACGGCATTTCGTAAATTACTCCTAGATCATACCTATATACTTACATGGATGCATAAACGCCGTACGATTAGCATTAAAAACGATGTCTCCAACATCATCACATGCCATTATTTTCAAACCTTCTTTATTGCACTTAAGAAACGTTCAATAGGTTTGTGTTACTTTGCGCACGCGCATTAAGAGTTGCATGTATTTCCAAAATAATCACAATTTTAGTGATTATTTTGGAGTACAATTGTGAGTATTTTAGAGAGTACAAAATATACATTGTTATGGAAACCAGCTTTTCATTGTCATCATATTTTCATAATCTTGTCATAATAAATCTTACTTCCATTCAGTGGCGGCTCGTCAAGTGCAAAGAAAACACTTTACTTCTCTTGCTTAAAATATTAATTTAGTTTAATATATTTATTGTGTAACGACGCTTATTTTTTACGTTTTTTTTTATTATAAAAATTGTAGTAATTACTCTTTTATCGATCGTTTTTATATAGCCAAGGATGCAAGTGTCTTCAGTGAGAAGTTAATTTTAAGTTTGTGCAATTATATTTCTATTTTTTTGCTGGACTTTTTAAATACTCGTAAAAATGACTAGAAAGTGTTTGGTGTGTGGAAGTTCTAATATAAAGATCCCCGAATTATCTTTTAATTTAACATTCAATTTATTGTTCAAATATGTATATGCAATTTACATACAGTAAATAGTAACTGAAAAACTTTCAATTTGCAGTGACCCAATATTAGTTATTATTGCAACATATTTATTATGTTCTCATCGTCTACAATTTCCAGATCAATCACCCTAAACGCAGCAGTTCTTCGAGAATCCTTCAGCGAAACATAAGAAAGTCTCATTTGGCAGTCAAGATCACCTGAGAGACGTGAGAATGAAAACGCTGCGGATTCCCGCAGCGCCCCTTGATTTCTTGTTGTGATTTGGTCGATATACGGGGCCCTCGCTAAAATAGCGGCGACAAAGGCCGCGAGACTGCGCCCCCTGCGTGGACAGCTCAGGGGACCACGTACGATACCCGGTGAAGACAAAGGGGATTATTCCACCCTGCGTTTGGGGTCGCCCCTCTGGTTTACGTGAATCGTGCGCTTTTGAGACGCGGTCAAGTGTTAGTTTTCGGGCTTTGTCTTGTTTTTTTTTGGGTGAAAATTGTCGAATAAATAGAAAGCAATTACGATTATCATGGGAATTTTTTTTTAATGTTATAGGATTTTTTTTAATTATTTTTATTTTTTTAATTATTATTTTTGTTCTCGTTCAGTCAATTTTATCAATCAGTTATAAATTGTCAGAGAATTTAACTAAATCTTATAAAGTTCCTGATACTGACTAGAGCAAGACATTCACCAATGAGATGACAGAGTTTATTACAGTCATGTTTGAGGTTGTCCACTGAGACAATTGGTATTGTTTACATGTTGACAGCATTGGTATTTTTATAAACGTTTGCCGTACTAGGTGTTTCTCAAAAGTGGTTCACCACTATAAGTTTTTTATGTTTTTCAGATAAAAAACGATATTTGGTAAGTTAGTAGGTATGTGACAAAAATTAGGATTGATTGACGTATTCAATTGTTTTCGGCCACTTCCTGTTTGACTGGAAATGGTAACTTTTATTGGTGTATAAGACTTTCTGCCTGGGCAGCGAGTATTAACTATAAACTGTGTTCTGGGTCTACAGTTAATTTTCCCTGGATTTTTCCTCCACTTGACTTCAAAAGACACAAAACACACGTAATAACACGAATCAAAATGCATCATCCTCAAACCGCAGGGTATTTGACGTAAGTTGACATAAAATTTGACAAAACTTTGACAAGCCTCAAAAATCTAAAGGCAAATTCATACGCATCGGCGTCCGTTTGTCGTTCATCGTTCCGTCATACCAATAAATAGTAATAAATACTCATTTTTGAAATAAACCAATAAAACTGGTTAAAAACAACAAGAGACGACTCATGACGGATTTATATTTAAACCCATCCATAGTTAACTTAAAAATATTAGAAACTTTTTTTAGTAAAATAAATGGATTGGTATGGAACGTCATCTGCTTTTTTTTTCTGTCGTCGTCTGTCGAAATCTTAGCTGAGAAAAAAAAGCAGAGTATACTTACTTACCAAATTTCGTTTATCTAAAAAAAAGTTATGGGGATGAGGCACTTTTGAGAAACATCCAGTATATTCTAGAAATTTCCTTAGTTGGAAAATTTTATATAAATACGCTTTCTTCAAATTTACTTCCAACCACTTATATTATAAATATATTATATCTAACGTGAAATTAATAAACCGCGAATAAGTAAACCGATTTAAATAAGCCACTGGGTCAAAAATTCACGTCGTGTAAGCGAAACCGCGTACAAATATGACGCGCAAAACGAATCCTGTATATTTTGTATTATACGTGCCTGTTTACACAAGAAACAGATATCATCCCCCGTTCCCTCCCGACCGTCACGCAGAGTCAAACACCCATTATTCCAGACATAAAGACATCAAAAGCGGCGCGATCATGGTGCCGGTGCTGCCGGGCACTGTCGGTCACTTTGAACCGCCATTCCCCCGCACCCGCCACTACCCTGCGACGGCGGTGATTGATAGTTTTCGTTTCTAGATATCCAATGGCCCTATTATGACCGACACCATAATATTTGCTAAAAAAGAGCCCTTTATCGGCGTGCCGCATGTGCTGTGCGAGGTTCGAGGAAGCTTTTCGGTGTCGCGAAAACAAATAAATCACGCAGGAGGAAGCCCTTTAAGTTCGCTGTTTAACTATGCCGACGGTATTGTATCGATGATTATTTAGGACTTCTGTTTTCCTCTGAAACGAGTATCTCACAGCGGAGAAATATGTTACGAAATACCTGTGACCCAACAGTGGCGGTTACTGTAAGGGAATGGGCCTTTAAAGGGCATTCTATATTCTATGATAATGTGCCATAAGCTGTGAGTCTAAGAAATCTAATATGTAAAAACTAATCATTTTAAATTATTGCCACTTTTTCGAAAGTTTGATGTAAATATGAAAACGTTATAAATATTTTTCATTTTGAAAATTGTATTGAAAGTAAATACTACTACCATTACTCGCTGACGAGTATTTGACACGCATCAGAAGATGGTCACGCAAGAGGTTTTCTTTCATGAGCTTTTCTGTGACTGAAAAGCCGGATACGCAATGTTATCTGCCTACCGCACTCCGGACATTCAAAAATCTCATTGCTTTGGTGCCTCTTTACTTTTTGGTTGTCACTGTTAACTGAGTTTACAATTCTTCTCCATTGAGTTCAATATTGTGAGCTGTTTCTTCCCACTCATACTGCATATTAATCCCCTTTAAGTTTTCGTGGAAAATGTCATTGTACCTTTTGAGTTGTCCACCCGGCCTCCCCTTACCGTCTACAAGCTAACCGTAAAGCAGAAATTTTGGTATGCGGTTTTCTTGCATTCTGCATACGTGACCAGCCCATCTTAAACGGTATTTTGTAACCATGACTTCAATACTCTCGCAGTTAGCTTTTTCAAGGACCGATACTCGGTCCATCGGATTCTTAAGAGTTGTCTAAGGTGTCTCTGTTACAACTTGTTTAATGCGTGAAAGTAAATATAAATTAAAAGAAACTCTAATTATGGCTTGGTGCATTTTAGTTGATTTCAAAAAATTTCGACCGCAGCGTCCCGGTTACAACTCATGTTGATCGCATCAAAATAATATTGAAATCCTGGCTTTGTCATAATATTTAAGTATTTTAGTTTTTTGCCTAGTGCAGTTATTGAATTGCAGTGAGTTATTGAACATTCAATAACTCAACTCTCCTGGATATTCAACTCTCCCGAAAAAACATTTTATAACTTCATAGTTTCTCACACAGTATACTTTTTTTTAATCAACTAGTGATTAAATGTTTTATGAAAAAAACGTTATGCCGAAATAGCCCAAATTATGACCCCACTAGCAAAACCGGTACGTATGTAAACACTATGCTGGCTACCGTAGTTGAACTGAATACCGATGGTGGCAGCATCGACGGAGAATGCATCAAGCCTATAAATAAATGTATATATAACACTCAAAATTTAGGAACTCATATCAAAAAAATATGCACTGCTTACTAGCAATCAAATTGAATTAATATAAGTGAGTATGCGGGGCTTTACCTGATATCGTAATAATGGATTAATATCTGTGGAAAAAATACAACAATATATTCTAGTATGGATGTATTTTCACAGTATATCAAAAATCTTAGATCATATATTATTTATATAAGTCCAGTCACACTATACCGACACAGAGACTCTCCACGCTCTGTCCAAAATATGTATCTAACTTGTGGATTTTCAGCTCAGGAGCTTGGAAACCCTCAAAAGGAAAAGTCCAGTTCTCCAACTCCCTGACATACTAAAAAGTGTACACCTTACTGTAGTGTTGGACAACAAAAATTATTGGAAGAGAGAAACGGTTGCCCAGCAGTTAAGAGGCCATACCATAAACTGGTATACCGATGCTGCCAAAACTAAAGCAGGGACAGGGATAGGAGTAACTGAGCCGTAAACTAACTATTCTGAACCAATGGGAACCTACTCCATCTACGCTATCGGAAAATGCGTACAACTTATCTTAGATAGGAACTATCGGAAACAAGAAACAACCATCTTATCCGATAGTCAAGCAGCCTTAAGAGCGATCAACTCAGTAAGCATCAATCCAAAGTTGGTTAAAGAATGCCTATAGAAGCTAAAATATGAATGCCTATAGAGGCCTTTGATAAGGCTTAAATTAGGCAAAGAAATTAAAGTCCCCCTACTCTGCAAAATTGCCAACCCACAAAAGAATAAAAGGTAATGAAAAAGCAAATGATCTAGCTAGAAAAGAAGCGAATTCTCCATTAATTAGTCCAGAACCATTCTGCTTTCCAAATAGAAACCAACGTAACGCGGAACTCAAGAACCTATAAGACTCCATCCATAACATTTTGTTAAAGTCCTGAGACTGTATGATGAGTGATGACAACAAAGGGCGACAATTTTTAAGTTCCCCCCCTTTCATACAATTTACAATCTTGTGAAAGGTTACGTTCTATAGATTTTTTTGCCTTGTATAAAAAGATTGTGTCACAACGTCCAAGCCAACAGATGGTTATTTTCTTTTATCTATGGTCGAAGCATAGCTTTTTCAGAAAAAAAAAACATGTAAGATGTATGTTAACTTGTAAATGGATATTTGGAGTGGTAACAAATTGAATTTTGCGTCGTGTTATAAATAAAATAAGTTTCGTTATTAATATTAGCGAAACTCAAAATTGTTAGTCTATCTTGGTCATTGAAGAAATATTTTATATAAAAGTATATTCTGTCACGAAACAAAAATTTTAAACTACAAGATGTTGACCTTTTAATTATTTACATTCGTGTCACAATATAGTTTAAGTTCACAAATCCCGTGAATTATTTTCTTAAAGATATAATCGGAAAAAGCAGTGTTATATTTACTAAAAATATTGCAAAAATATGTTTAGGTAATTTATGTTCGTTCTTGTAGAATACAGCTCTACTAACTACAATCATGATAAAGAAAAACGTATTAAATTATATAAAAATTAACTAGCCAAACGAGCAAGAAATAAGCGACTTGCTTAATAAAGCTGGCTTTGAAATGACTATAGATGACATTCACAAGTAATTTCCAAGCTATTTCTGATGGCGTTCTTTTTCGATGATACAGTATTAGAGACTATTGTTATATTTATTCTGTTTTCCCTAATCATTTAATAACATATATTTTCTTTACACCAATTAAACGCAAAGCTGCGGTGTTAAGGAAAAAGAGTAATTCATAATATCATGTCTACACCGTTTCAAAATCTATTGTAAGTTTTTGCCAGTCACGTTACGGTTTGTACTGTTCACAGGAAATATCAAACAGTCCCCCTTCATTAAGTTCACTGGGTATTGTTTGGTGATGATTCCTCCAAAATATCTCAATCCTCCAAACCTATAATTTTAGAGTCGGCATTTTGCCTTTATAATAATTACTTTTATTCTTTGATGTTTGTGATGGGCCAAAATGTGTCAAAAATGAAAAAGGCATTGTTTTCGTCGAATACTATACGGTTAAAAAGAAAAGGCATTGTTTTTTTTTTCGTAAAAAATACAGAGAGTCCATTTCACCAGTCCGAAAAAAAATAGCAAAATAAGCGTTCGGCATTTAACATTTTACGTAAACTGGCTAGGTATTTTTACACAAATGAAGAAGAAAATTAAAGATAAAGGATTATACTATATCCGTATTGTTATTTTGAAGGTCAAACCTCAACAAAATATTCCTTATTTGGTTTTGTAACAAATTGTTAGCTAAGCTCTGCAAACCTTAATCAAAGCACGTGTGTTTGGAATTTTGGATGTGGCTCTACACGACAGGATCGGGCTAAGCCTTATTATTACTAAGCAGATTTCTGAAATATAATATATATTTCCTTCAGCCACACACCCGCTTTACCAGACCCCTGAGAGCGACCCGAACAGTACAGCGTAATAGTAATAGACTCTTGGGAATGCATCATATATTTTTGCTCATAATTTATATTGATATTTTATTTGTGGACAAACGAGGTATTCATTTTTGTACAGACAATAATTTAGTAAAAGAATATCTAAACTTATTTTGGTATAATTAATTTCTTATATTTTTAATCCCCTGTGATATTCTTCGTAATTGCACATATTCTTTGCTCTGTCATACATAGAAATAGTGACCACTACTACAATTACTTCCATTACTCGCTGACGGGTATTTAATACGCATCAGAAGATGGTTACGAAAGGTTCTAGGTTTTCTTTCATGAGCTTTTCTGTGATTGAAAAACCCGATACGTGATGTTATCTCTCTTCCGCACTAAGAAAATTCAAAAATCTCATTACTTTGTTGCCTTTTTACTTTTTGGTTGTCGTTGTTAACTAAGTTTACATTTTTTCTCCATTACATTCTATTAGCGCTGCTTCCTCCCACTCATTCTGCATGCTTATCCCCTTTAAGTTTTCATGGAAAATATCCTTGTACATTTTGAGTTGTCCACCCGGTTTCCTCTTACCGTCTACAAGCTCACCGTAAAGAAGAGATTTTGGTAGGCAGTTTTCTTGCAACCTGACTTCAGCCCTTGTGGAATGCACAATGTAGAAAGTTTATGAGGGGAATTAATCACCGCGACCTTTCAGGTTTATTATGTGTTCCCCTTTATTGAGTTATAACAAGTTATCACTCATTATACAGTCTCAGGGCTTTATAAAAAGCCAGTATCTGAGATAGCTCCACAGAGGCCAGCTCTCCATCCTCGACATCAGCGGTACCAAAGTTCAGGCAAGAACGGTGGTCTCCCCACGCACTCAGTGATAAGGTGTTCTAGTGTTTCCCCATTTTCCCCACAGAATTTGCATTTGCCGTTGTTCCTTAGCTTCAGCCTACTGAGGTATTCGTTGAGGAGACAGTTAGAAACCTGTTAGAAACCCCGTGACAATCCGAAGATTGTTTTTAGTTAAATCAAGGAAAATCTTTGATTTTTCTCGGTCGTAAGTTCTGAAGAACTTTTTCGAGTGTCTTAAACCGTTGGAAGACTCCCATTCCAGGTTACGGATGGTGTTTTCCAGATTCCTCAGTTCCGCTTTTACTTGGTTTCCGCTTTTAAAACAGAACGGTTCTGGTCCAGTTAGTAGAGTGTTCGATTCTTTTCTAGCTAGGTCATTTGCTTTTTCATTGCCTTCCCAAGTAGCATTTTCACGACTTGCGACCACATGTTTACTAAACACAAAGTTGGATTAGTTACAAAAAATAGTTAGCTCCTTACCTTGGGTATTAAAATAAATGTAAACGTTGTTATAACGTTGTGCCGACGTTGAACTAGTACTACAATAAAGTAAAAGCTTCTGCGACGTCGAATAAACGTTGTCTTGTAACCTTTTTTGCTTAAGCGATCTTTAGGTGATTCGGACAACGTAGTTACAATGTTGGTCAATAAAGAGTTTTCCGACGTCACTTTCAGGACCTATTCCAACGTTATGCAAACGTAGTCTGTTTTACTAATTCCAACGTTCTTTAGATTTCCTTATTCTTACGTTGGTAGGACGTCGAGCCACTACCTTTTTGCAACTGTATTGAACCATAACTCTAAATCTTAAATTTTCACTTCATTGTTCTGTTCAGTCAGACAGTTCAGTGCTGCTTTTGTTTTTATAAAAAAAAAACTTAATTAAAATGGGACGTAAGAAAGGCACATATAAAACTAAACTTAAATATACCTTAATATTACCGATACTTTATCCACTCCCTCGTTTATTTAGAATATAGAGGGCGGCACAAGCTAGACTCTAGGATGACTAAATTAGGCAATCTTGCGACTAGTATACTACCTGTTAAGGCTGAACTGCGACTTTATTAGTCCAGGTATGCGACTACTCGAACTACTCCATCTTAATCTCCAAAACAACAAAGTGAAAGCCGCCATGTTGTTGAGTAAGAAAATGTTTCGTTCCTGAAATACCAATTCCTGCTTTTTGAATACATTAACTTGAAATATTTGACCCTAAACAACACGCGGAAACAATTTTTTTTGACTGCGAATAAATTATTGTCATTTCACTAAAAAAAATTCAATTTTTAAAACTTCTTTAATTTTAAGGCCCATTAGTATTTTTCAAAGTAGAAACAATACATTTATCAATAAAGTTGTTTGCGTTTAACTTTTTTACCTTGGGTAACGAGTTACAGAGTTGGTTAAAGTGTTTCAATAATTATGATCTTCAAACATCCTCCACACTTAAATACTTTTGTTTTGTTTTCCTTTACTGCCATCTGGCATATGTCTCTAACTAAATCATAAAAAAAATATGTTTACTATAATTATCCCAATTTAGGATTAAACGCGACTTAGACGCCATATTATTATAGTTTTGTATTTCTGTGAATTAGGATTTTAAACAACGTTGCATTTTGTACTAAATTAGGCTGCTAGCCAACGTAGGTATCCTACGTCGTTTCGACCCAAAAATTATTCTCCAAACTAGTGCAGACTAGAGGTTGTGCCGACGTTGCGCCCCGACGTTTGGTCGCGTGACACAACGTTGTCCCGACGTCCAAATGCTGCTTGGGTTCTATCCTTTGGTGAGCGGGTACCTAGATAGAGTAGGAGAACTTTATTTTCTTTGCCAAATTTGTTCAGCTCTAGGCATTCTTCGTTGGATAAGATGGCTATTTCTTGTTTTCGATAGTTTCTATCTAAGATAAGTTGAACGCGTCTTTCTTCGGCCTTTTGCTGCTAGCTTTTTCAAGGTTCTTTCAAATAGTGATAATCAAAAAACATCGAACTAGAGAAATAAACTATAAAGATACTTCATTGGGAATTGGTTTGCAACTTTTACTACTAAAAAATTAGTAAAAAATAAAGGAAACTGGATGTAAGTACGAAATTAAAACGGGTTTTAAGACTTAAAGAACGTTAAAGAATGGTATATGAAAATCAATATCTGAAAACCCCATAGATTAGCGTAACTATCTAAAAATTTTATAAAAAAAACATATTTTACAATATTTTAAGAGCTTAGTTTTTGGCGACAAATTTCTCCGATTATTTCAAAATATTTTTAAACAAAAAACGCCATCGCCCTTTTTAGTTCCACCCTCCACTCTGTCGCGTCCTATCGAATCCCGTTCAATATTTCCCGTCTTCCCGATCCTTCAAGGGCTCTCGACTTTCTCTAGTGTTCCCGAGGGATACAAAAACGTCGCTGCCACTGCGTTGGCCATCGTACAGGAACAATGGATCACCTCTCGAGCTTCGTATTGCTTACTTCAGGAAACTGGCTCCTTTAAAGGACTACCGTGATCAGTTTTGAAAGGAAATGGTGAAGTGTGGGAGGTGGTACAAACGAGATTACAAACAAAGAATGTCGACAAAATGAAATAAGTACAGAAAGAACATGGTAAAGAAGTGTCGGAATAAAAAAAATATAAACAAGAAAATATTTATGGACAGGCTGAATATATCATCTATAGTTCATACCATTAAAACTTTTAGTCACGTGATTAAGCTTGACCGGCACAGCGTTGCCCACTTTTACATATTTTCTTTTAATCACAATAAAGGAATAACAACAAAGAATTTAGGAAACAAAAATAAATTAATTATAAATACAGGCAGTCCTCGATTTACGTCGTTTCGTGTAACGTCGTTTCGAGTTACGTCGAACAAATTTTTGTCACTATTCCTCAAAGTTACGTCCCACTGTTTCGAGTTACGTCGTTTTTTGAAAAGAACGATCCAAATTTTAAAAGAAGTTTGGGCATAAACAATAAAATTTTAGCAACATACAAGCAGGGTTGACAGATCCTCATAATGGAAAAGCGGGACAGTGTTGATCATTACTTAATTAACAACTATTACGACTTTTGACGATACCCTCAATAAAAGTTCCAACCAAAAAAAAAAATAAATATATACTTTCTAAATATGTCTACTTTACTCTCTGGTATTTCTGTAGTTGCGATATTAGTATATGTATTATATTTACTATTATATGGATAGTTAAAAATACTTTTTTGATTAGATAATGAAAAAGCCGGGACTGTAAAAATACTCGCCCTAATTTGTTTTTCATAAAAAAATACTTTTTTTATATTTTTATTTTTGTTTTTTTTTTGTTTCTTGTATTATTATAAGTTTAACTACATAACAATACACTGTTTCTCATACCTCAATAATTTAAAAATACAATAATATTAATATATACAAACGCACATCTCTTTGATTTATCGTATTTTTATCTTACAAAAGTACCTAACTTCTCCATTTTCTATAGGATCTTATGACAAAATAAGATTCGACTTACGTCGTTTCGACTTAAGGCACTATTTTGAAGAACCATAGACAAACAAATAAAAAGAGACTGACAAATCCCGTGGTAAAGAGTGGGACCGCGTTCCCGTAGCGCAACTCAGAATAACAATTTTGAAACCAATTAGCAGGACCATGGCAGGACGTACGTCTTTATTGCTATCTTTCTTTATTATGTGTGCTTTATATGAAAAAGAAAGAGATATGTATAAAACGTATCGTAAGACATTATCGCACATTCTGGCTGGCGGAAAATTTAAATTAGCCATTATAAACTGAAAATTTTCACTTAAACTGATTTATTCCCTATACCACGTAAACGGAACGTGGTATAGGGAATAAATCAGTTTAAGTGAAAATTTGCAGTTTTTTTCAGAACGAAAGAATACTACTATTATAAGGGAAATTATAAAAAAAGCAAAAATTGTACTGTTTTATAAACATATTTATTTATACATAAAAATAAATAAACTTTTTATAATATAATAACAAAAAATAACAGTGTTTATTCCACCCACCTACCAATTTTAAATGCAGAAGAACTGACTGTTGCAGCAAACAATCGGACAATTTTTTTAAAGGGCATTAAAAATCTCATTTTCGAAAAAACTGCCTAATTGCAATAACAAAGTGAATATCCAAGCAAAGAAGACTTTACGTGAATCATGATCCTGAACCATTTTCAAGTCCAGTTTTAATCCTAAAACAAAAGTAAAATAGGTATATTAATAAAGTTTCTGGTTACTATAAACCAGCTATAAACTACCTACCCAAAAAGTTAATATTAATTTGTTATGTTAAGAGAGGTTAGAAATATTTTTGACACTAGTACTTCTACTTTTTTCTTAATAAGATGATAAATATAACTACTTACTTTTATTTTACGGGTGTCTTTAACATATCTATCAGAAAAAGTGGGCACCAATACATACATATAGATGATACTGGTTCCTGCAGCAAATAAAATAACAAATAGTATAACCTACAATTATAAGTAACAAAATATAAATACCTATATGGAACAAAGGAATTTGTTCCCTATCCATATTCATAGGTCAATAAAATGGAGAGTTTAGAAAAAAAGGTAAATCACCAAAAGAAAAATTAACAAACATGGCGAATTGTCATGATGTTGTCATCTTGTTTGTCATGATGACGGAAACGAAAGGCGATTATTCTAATTTCTATTTAGAAATTACGTTTTATATGGCTGCTTCTTTTTTTCTTGTTATATTAGAATGAGATAGTGGGCCCAATAGACGCAATGCGCAGATCAACATGAATAGAACGAAATTTTGCGTTCTGAGTTGCGCTACGGGAACGTTGTCCCTCTCTTTGCCATTTAATTTGCCAGTCTTTTTTTATTTGTTTGTCTATGTGAAGAACCTAACCTGCCGTAAGTATACGAGGACTGCCTGTACATAAACAGTTATTATATTTATATCGACAAAACTCACCTCCTTAACAGCACTTAAGGGACATAAAGGGTCATTATTCCTACCACTTTCCCCTTCAAACTATTCTAAAAAGGTTGCGATGAGTTTTTGCAGCGCCTATTCTATCTATACACTTCGCACTAAAAGAGATTCTAATAAGAACAATGATTGACTGCAAGGTCCGCTAGTAAAAAAATTTAAGCTTAAAGTATCACATAACAATTCATTTAAACAAAAAACTCGTAATACCAAATTAAAGTGTCAAAACGAATGACAATGTCAGTAAAGAAATAAATAAACGTGGCAACTTGACATTTTTTACAGCACCTGAATCCCCAGCGGGAAACTTAAATTCCAGTTAGTCAGCCCGGCACCGAATATGTCCATGGTTGGCAACAATGAATTTCAAAATCGCGCCCTCGATTACGTAACTAAAAGTTTAATTGGTATCATGTGTAGGTATATTTCATTATATTTCAGATTTAGATTAAAGTTTATCAAAAAGTGTCTACGGATTATTAATTATTCTGTTATCTTATGTTTTTACGACGAAAAACAGTGTTGGAATGGAAAACAAATAGGTACTCTTGCAAATACTATACGACTGAAAAAAAAAACGGCGTCATGGACGGAATGACAATAGATGAAAATTTTGACAAGGTCAAGCCCTAGACATCATTTACTTGGTCTGTACCCTATTTTATTTTTTAATCGCGCTTACTACAAGCTGGCCTTTATATAAAGTAAAAATCATTTTTAAATAGTACAGTTTGAAACTGGAGGCAAAATAATTTTTTAAAAATACATTTGTGCGTATCAGGGAACGTCCTATCCTTTTTTAATCGTTTTAAAATCACTCAAGTTTTAAATAAATGACGTCTAGAGATTGACCTCGCCAAAATTATCATCGATTGTCATTCCCCAGCCGTCTTCTGTCAACGAAAAACAGCTTCAACGACTCTGTAAACTTGCAAACAAGTTTGTCCAATTGTAAAATTACAAATAAACGAATAATTGAAACACTGAAACTCGAAATTTTAACCAGTTTAATTACGACTGTCTACAACGAAAGTATAATAATTATAAAAAAATTCAGTTACACCTATTGAAAGTGCACGGTCTAAGGGAAAAACACGATAAGTGCCATTTTACTAATTTTACAGAAGAGGCAGAAAACACTTTAGAACGTAATAATGTAAGAACTTACTCTACCTGTAATAATTATGTTTTGTAGGTTTCCTAATTACGGTAACAGGGGAATGGAATAAAGAGTACCTAAACATAGAAAATCAGAAAAATTTTAATAAAAATGTGACCTAACTAGCTAAAAAAAGTTTTCAAAATACACTCAAACATGGTAGGTGGTGTAGATCTTTAAGGGTACTTTCGGGAACTTACAGTTCTGTAACGCATTAATTAAAATACTAGCCCTGCTTCAGATAGGACACAGGTCTCAACTCAAAAAACATCAGATCAACTCAGTAACAATAAATTCGAAATTGGTCAAAGAATTCCTAGAGAAGCTGAACAAATGAGGCAAAGAAAATAAAGTCTTTCTACTCTGGTGATAGAAGGCAGTGAAAAAGCAAACGATCTAGCTAGAAAAGAATAAATAAAGACTAATTGGACCAAAACCGTTTTGCTTCCTAAGTGAAAAACAACCTAAAGCGGAACTCCGGAACTTGGCAGACACCATCTCAACAAATTTTTCAGAACTCAACGCCGAGAAAATTCAGAGATTTTTCTTGATTTAAGTAAGAACAATCTTCGAATTGTGACAGGGTTTTTAACAAGACTCTGTCTCCTCATTGAACATGTAGATTGACTTTAAAAAACAATGGCGAATGCAGATTCTGGGGACAATGGGGAAACATCAGAACACCTTATCAACTTTCGTTAGACATATGACTGATATCGGAGATGAAGAACTAACCTCTGTAAAACCGTCTCAAATACTGTCAAATTTTGTCAAAGCTCTGAGACTAAAATAAAAGGTATAACTCAAAAAAGGGAGACATAATGGATTTGTAAGACATTACAATTTGCAATGCTATCAAAAAAGTTTCATATTGATATAAAACTTACCTAATATTAAAGAAGGAGATTAAGAGTCCATTCTACTAGTCCGCAAAGTAGCCAAATAAGCGTTCTGCATTTAACGTTTTATGTAAAACTGGCTAGGTATTTTTACATAAATGAGGAAGGAAATTAAAGATAAAGGATTATACTATAGGGAAATTAAAATAACTTTCGTTGCACATCATAATACGACCAAACCAGCAAACTCCATCAGACGACGCATGGTGTGATTGATGACGTGCAATGAAAGTTGTTCCAATTTCCCAATATATCCGTATTGTAGCACATTTTTAGACAACTTCTTTATCTTTAAGATTTTGATGGTCAAACATCAACAAAATATTCCTTATGTTTGAACTAAATTTTCTCGAAAATAAAGACATATTTTTAAATTCCGTTACAATAAGGAAATAGATTGAAGTCAGGGCCGTATCTGGGGGGGTGTTTTGGGGGTTCAAACCCCCCCCCCCCCGAAATTATGGCCGAAAATTTTTAAAAAGTAATGATCATTAAGTAAGTAAGTAAGAACGAAACAAAAAAGAAGAAGAAGATGGATGAATATCAATGACTAAAGAATACCAGGACATGTAACGTCCATATACGGGCTGCAGCAGAATTTGTGACCTTAGACGCCAACTTTTTAGACATAACGACATCATCAGCTGGTCATCAGCGACAATTTTAGCGATTTTTAATAGTTGGTTGTGTGTAGTGAACTTTGTATAAACTTTATTACAATGGTAATTTGTTCAGCTTTCAAGTGTAAAAGGCGCAATGATAAGAAAGAGCCAGAAGTTACGTTTTATAGGGAAATAAACAGTCCCCTACACCTTTTTAGATTTTTTTATTGAATTCGATAATTATTTTTCTGATATTATATGTACTTGATATGTACTATACGTCGATACTAGTTATGTACCTTTTGTCAACATTTTAATACGTTTTTTTCGTAATTAATTAGTATGATACTACCCGATACACCATAGGCGTAGTGAAAACATATAATATCAAAAATATAAATATCCCTTCAAGCGGCAATGTTAAGTAAAATATGTGCCACGGCACTGTCTGGAAGAATGGTCACAGTTTGGTCTCGGGTGCTATTTGTCCTTGTATTCTTTAGTCATTGATGAATATACATTATACACCCTAACCTCACTTTTCCACTTTGAAAGCAAATGTCATTTTCGATTTTCGACTTTCAACATTCAAGTGTTTAAAACAACAAAAGTTTGACAAGGACAAGATTTTGAATGTTGTGTGTTTTGCAGGTTATTAACGTGATTAACGTTTGTTATTGTTCTGCTATTAGACAAAGAATTCTTGGACTATAACACTTTAGCGGCAGAACTAGACTTGTGGCGGCAAAAATGGAAGCAGCTACCTGCAGTCGACCGACCTAAAAACGCCATCGAAACGATAATCGGAGTGTAACCAGTGTATATTTCCAAATATATACATTTTATTAATGATCCTAGCAACTCTACCAGTGTCAACAGCTACACCAGAAAGGTCTTTTTCAACCCTAATGCCGCAACCGCACATGCGGTATTCGGCGATCTCCGATCGGAGCTTCGCCGATTTCCTATGTGTGTGGATGAGGAAGTAGGAGTTCTATATTGTTGCTATCAGAGCCCGCATGTGTGGATGGAAAGGCGAAATCCGATCACGAGCGTTCGGTAGTTGACGAGCGCTCGGAGTTCGCTAAATGCCGCATGTGCATAAATTAATTATGTGGCATAAGACGATTGAAGGACTTTCTACGTAACTCTACAGGTCAGGAGCGATTGACAGGACTTGCCCTATTAAGCGTACATAGAGAAATAAATATCGATATCGAAGAGGTAGTCACTCGGTTTTCCAGGGAAAAGACCAGTTTATCCTTTAAAATTAATAATTTTTACCTGTTACTTTTTTAAAATTTTATTTTCAATTAAGATTTGAGTGTAACCCAAAGCGATTTTTTTATTATGCTTTTTTCCTAGCAGTTTTTGTACCCCCCCCCCCTCCAAGCCAAACCCCCCCCGAAATTTTGGTCTAGATACGGCCATGATTGAAGTTTTTTGATTACAGTGATATACAAGGTGCTACAAATTCGAGGTACGAGCATTGATATCTTGAAAACAGTAATAGATACGAAGATGGTTAAATTGGGGCAAACTTGCCATGAAAAAAGTTTTAAAAATTTCAAGGATTGCTTAGTTTTTTGGGAAAAACGGATTTTTTTGAAAATCAATTTTATTTTTTTTTATCGTTAGTTTTTAAAAAATCAAAAAACTAATTGCGCGTTCTCAAGGCCACTTTATTGGGCCTATCTGATAGTATTTTTAGATTTTCAAATTAGTTGATAATTTGTGAGATACAGAGCCCAACTTATTTTTTTTAAATACGGACCTGCATTTTTTATTTGAGGTTTTGAAAGCATGTCACACTTTATACTTTTTTTTGTTTTGAGTACCTTAACAACAACAAAACTATTTAATTATTATTTAAAATAATTTCCGTCCGACTCTGGTTTTTTAAATTATTTAATCTGATTAATTCATCGCAACAATAACTAATTACTAATTAACATTAAATAAGGAAAATAGACCTAATTGGAAGATTCAAATAAATAATATCCAGGTCGGCAATTTAAAGATATTATTTTTAACTTTTTTTTATTGTGAATTTGGAAATGTGCATAATATTAATCGTATCTAGTTATTATAAATAAATCAACTTTAACAAACTAGTTTATAATGCTCTACATGTTCGAAAGGGTTTCCCCTCCCCCCTATTTCCGTGTGTGTATTCACTGCTTTACTCCACATCATTGTTAAGTCTGAAAGCTTATCAATATTATAACGATGAATAGATTAAATATTATAATTAATAGATTGAATATTAAAAAAACAGAGCCGGACTTGAAATTAGCTTAAATAAATTATGTTCAAATGTCCAAAACAAAAAAAAATATTAAGTGTGGCATATCATTGTACTCAGGAGACCGAGTTCTTTCAAAACATAAATTAAAAAATGCAGGTCTGTATTTAAAAAAATTAAGTTGACCTCTCTCTGTATGTCACAAATTATCAGCTAACTTGAAAACCTAAAAATACTATCTGATAGGCCTAATAAAGAGACCACGAAAATGTGTAATTAGTTTTTTGATTTTCTAAAAAATAACGACAAGAAAAAATAAAATTGATTTTGAAAAAAATCCGTTTTTTCCAAAAAACTCAGCAACCCTTGAAATTTTTAAAACTTTTTTGATGGCATCTTGGTGAACATCCGAAAGCGTAACTTTGCTCTAATTTAACCATCTTCGTATCTATTACGGTTTCCGAGATACCAATGCTCGTACCTCGAATTTGTAGCACCCTGTATAATTTATAGGGTTTTGTAACAAATTGCTCGGTATTTTATGGCAAATGCTGAAGCTCTGCAAACCATAATCAAGCCTTAATCAAAGCACGTGTGTTTGGAATTTTGTATGTGGCTTAACACGACAGGATCGGGCTAAGCCTTAGGCAGATTTTTGAAATATAATATAATTTCCTTCGGCCACACACCCGCTTTACCCGACCCCTGAGAGCGACCCGAACAGTACAGCGTAATAGACTCTTAAAAATAATTGAAGATTATTAATTCAAATAAATACTTCCCAGAACGAATCGCTAATTTACTATAACTTGATCGAAAACACCACCGCTCGCTTTTAATAAAGAACAAAACTTACGTTACATTATTATTGTTATTGTTAATAAAAGACCCATTACGGCCGAACAAAAATCATTAAAAGCTTAACTGGAAGATATCGGAGCGGCCCGGTGCCGCTCTCCATTGTGGAGGGAGCCGGTTGCGGCCCGAATCAAAGATCCCAAAGCCGAGAAAATTAAGCGATTTATCGTCGTGGGGACGCGGGCAGCGAGATGGCCGAAACGTCCGACCGACCGCACAAAAGAGAGAAAAACGACCCGACAAACGGGCCGAAAACATAAATAATCGCCGAGTAAAAGGTTGATGTTACTGTAAATAGTGCGCGATTATAATAACACAGATGTTTACGGGTCGTACGGCGCGATTAAAACGTCAACGAAGACGCTGGGTACCTGGCGGAGGCCGCTAGAGGGCAGTGGTGGCGATGATGGCAGTGGAAAAGGAGATATTTGTAAATACAAAGCATTAAATAAAATCTTAAGGTGGAGATTGAGCCGTATTCATAAAAAAATCGTGTGTGTACTATGTACGCATATTTGAAGTTAAACTTCTTACTCTTCTTTCGTTTGTTCATCGATAATTAACAAAAATCCTGATGATTTCGGCCATTTAGAGGCATCGGCATTGGTTTGAAACGTAGAGGGCGTTATCTTGTAGCTCGTCCCCAATTATTTCGAAATCGACCCACATTTTTCTTTAATATCAACTAGTTAGTCCTACTCTGATGAAGATATAAACGAAACGTCGTATTCAACTTTTTTGCACGGTGGGACCGTGTGCACCGTCGTTCCACCACGGTGCACACGGTCCCACCACGGTGCACACCACGACGGTGCACACGGTCACACAAAAGTCCACATACCAAATTTGGTCGCGATCGGACGACATCAACTTTTGACGTTTCTTACGTCAAAACTAATTGTCACAGTGACACGTGTCGTACACCATCAAGTTGGCTTTGGTCCAATCTATCGACATATCTAATTTCATTTAAATCAGACTATTTTTTGATTTAATTCATTGATGATGGGGTTTGGTATTGCACGAAATGTCGTCAAACTATCATAAAAAGGTGGATGCATGGGAACCGATTGTAAATCGCTCCTTTAAAATTTTGAAAAGGTCTTTTTAAGATCAAAATACAGTCGAACTTCGATAAGTTGAACTTCGATAACTCGAATTTTTAATAAGTCGAACCAAATCGGTTGGCAATAGCGTCAAAAGTAGAAAATGTGTGTTAATTTGTCTTGATTACTCGAACTTCGATTACTCGAATATCTCGATAACTCGAACGAAATATTTGACGCCATCTTCGATAAGTCGAATTTTCTCGGGGAATCCCCCAATTACGGCAGATCTTAACCTGTCTTTTTTAACATATTTATGCAGGCAGTTCAGTTTCTGTGCTTGCTAAGTTTACGTGTATGACTTACTAGTTAATACTAAGTAAAAAATACTGTGCCGATTCAAGGTACACATTATATTAAAGAAATTTTCGCATTTCTTAATATGTCATCAAAACGTACTTTAAAGACTTTGTCTGTTGATCAAAAATTCAAGCTTATAAAAGAAGTGGAAAGTGGTTTAAAAACAAAGATGTAGCTGTGAAGTACGGTATTTCTGCAAGTACAGTGTCTACATCTTAAAAAATAAACATTCAGTCATCACCGCAATGGAAAGTGGTAGTGCAAGTGGGAATATCAAGAGGCTAAAAAAGCCTATGTATGAAAATGTAGACATAGCAGTTTTAGAGTGATTTAAATCGGCAAGACGGCAGATCTTACCTATATCCGGGGGGTTAATCAAAGAAAAGGCATTAGAGTTTAGTGAAAAACTAGGACAACCAAACTTTAAGGCAAGCACCGGTTGGCTCAATAATTGGAAACGCAGGTATGGTACATAAATATAAAAAAAATATACAGTAATTAGGTTTTAAAGTTCATTTTTTTATGTAGATCAGGCGTATGCCATAAAAAGGCTTGTGGAGAAAGCAGTGACGTAAGTGACGAAGATTGTACTAAATGGAGGCGTGATGTTTTACCCTATTTATTAGAAGGATATCAAGCACGGGACGTGTTCAATGCAGATGAGACGGGATTATTTTTCAAATGTCTTCCAGATAACACTTTAACTTTAAAAAATATGAAGTGCCATGGAGGTAAGCATAGTAAACAGAGAGTTACACTGATGCTTCTTGCAAACATGGATGGATCAGAAAAAGCAAAATTGCTTTTAATAGGTAAAAGTAAGCAACCTCGCTGCTTTCGAAATGTTAAGTGGTTACCTCTTGACTATAAAGCAAATGCAGACGCTTGGATGACAGGCGCACTTTTTGAAGAATGGCTATTAAAATTGGACAAACAATTTAAAAACCAGGGAAGGAAAATTATTGTTTTTATTGACAACTGTCCAGCTCATCCTAAAGACATCCAGAAAAAATTAAAATGTATTAAACTGACTTTTTTTCCGCCGAATATGACGTCTAAGTTACAACCACTTGATCAGGGAATCATACAATGTTTAAAATGTCATTATCGCCGAAGAATTTTGAAAAAATCTATCAAACGTTTTGAAGAAAACAAGAACAATAACATTACCCTTATTGATTGTGTTGACGATGTAACTACCGCATGGGATATCGACGTTAAACCTGAAACAATTTCCAATTGTTTTAAAAAAGCCGGTTTTGGTCAGTATTCTGAATGGGAAGAAGAGGATGAAATTCCCTTGATTTTCCTAAGTGAACGCCTGAAAGAAAAGAGTGAAGACGAAATCCAACTAGAAATCGAGTTTAAAGGTTGGACAAACATAAGAGGTATAGCAGAAGGTAGCACCATCAACGATTTTATACGTGTGGATGAGGATATTGTTACTTCAGAGTTTCTTACCGATGAAGATATTATCGAGTCTTGCAGATCCGAACCGGTACAGTTGAACATAGAAGATGACTGCGAAAGTGACACGATGGAGGAGGAATTTGAAGATGATTTCCAGCAACCACCTTCGAATAAATTGGTTGAAAATTCGTTGAGTGTCTAGCATTCCTATTTAAAAACCAGTGAATATACAACCGATTCTATGTATGAGTGTCTAAATAAAATTGAAACTTTTGTGGAAAACCAAAATAAGAAATTCGGTCGGCAGTCACAAATAACTGACTTCTTTACAGTAAAAGAGTAAATACTATGTACATACATATATGTTATGTACTACTATTTTGTTTTTTATAATTTTCGTTGTGTTCAAAAATCATAGATATTAAGGCTTTTATGTAAACATGTTACCCATTTTTACTGAAATACCTAAATATAATAAATAAATGTTCATTCACAAAATAGTACATGCATTTGTACAGTTAACATTGATAACTCGAAGTCTCGTTAACTCGAAATTTTCATGTGTCAAATCGCTGTTCGAGTTATCGAAGTTCGACTGTAGTTAAAAATTCACAAAAAAGTATTGGTTTGTCATAAACGTTACTTTTTACTCTAACTAAAAAGGATATCCTCCAATAATATTAAGTGTAGTCAGTTGCAGACTCAGTCGTGTAGTATCAGTTGTATAGTGATGGCAAATGTTGTGGAATTGAGAGAGATTAAACACTACAAGAAGCATTTATCAACACCTGTTCGTGATACAAAGAATTATATCATTTTGAAGAGGAAAATTTGCAATGGCTAGCCAACAAACTTTTGAGAACAAATGCTAAAACTCGAGGACTTACCATCCGTCCTAAAAATGAAGATATGTATACGCTATCTCTCTGACACTGGGTATCAGAAAGGCATTTGTCAAGAACTGCATGTGTAAGTTAAGCTACAGTATCTCGTACGACTGCCATATACGGGGACAGGGGTGCAAGGGGTATTGAAGCGATACATATAGCCTAGCTTACCCAAAAGTCAACCTCACCTTCACGTGGTGCACCCTGTTTACACAAACGAGGCTCTGACGTCCGAGTATAGGCGGTATAACCTTATACAACCCTCAGACCTACCATCTTCTGGGGAAAAGGAGTAATAAAATACACCTAGCCGGCCGAGAACGTAGCACAAGGGAACTATCGTCGCAGTCCTCACTGTGCCATAGCCATCCCGTGCTACAGTTGCAGCCAAAACTGTGCGGCAGCGTAACCGCCACAGTTAAACCTTTTCACGCAGCTTACACACAGCAATGATGGAACATTCGAGTGGGACAAAATTATCGTGGTAAAATACCCCCTCAATCGGATCTCCGGGAGGGGGTGCCTACTCGAGCGTATCATCGGAGAAACAAAAAACATCAATGTTTCACGTTCGCGGCGTGGAACGTCCGCACTCTACTGGACAAGATAAATTCAAATCGACCAGAGAGAAGAACAGCACTGGTCTCACAGGAACTCCACCGATTAAATATAGATGTTGCCGCTCTAAGCGAAACACGCTTTGCAGATGAAGGTAGTCTCACTGAGGAGCATTACACCTTCTTTTGGAAAGGTCATCCCGCAACACACAGGAGAATTCATGGTGTAGGCATTGCGATCAAAAACGAAATCGCCACCAAGTTAACAGAAGTACCTATTGGTGTCTCCGAACGTCTTATGACCCTAAGGTACCCCATATCAGACAAAACTTACGTCAACATCATTAGTGCCTACGCTCCCACCCTTGACGCTAAAATTGAAGATAAGGATAAATTTTACCAAGCTTTACAAAATGCCCTTCAACGAATTCCAAAGCACGAACGAATCATCTTGCTAGGTGACTTTAATGCCCGTGTAGGCAAACAACAGGGAAATATGGCCTGACGTATTGGGAAAACATGGAATGGGAAACGCAAATAGCAATGGTGAACGCTTATTAACAACATGCGCAGAGTATAATCTTTGCATCACCAATACGTGGTTCATGTTGAAGGACAAGTTTAAAGGTACCTGGAAACATCCTAGATCAGGCCACTGGCATCAATTGGACCACATAATCGTTCGAAGGACGCATCTAAAAGATGTTAGGCTCACAAAAGCTAGAGTAGATGCCGAATGCGGCACTGACCACCGACTTTTAATTTCAAAAATGAAAATCCAGTTAAAACCCAAACATCCACGCTGTAAAAAGCAAAACAACATGACCAGATTGAACGTACGGGGTCTAGAAAACAACAATACCGCCGACGCCCTCCGGGAAGCCATCAAAGAATCACTTCCACCGATAACTTCAATCTCAGTATTGGAAGCTGAACAAGGCTGGACACAATTAAGGGATGCGATTCATAAAACCAGCGAAGCAGTACTGGGAAAGTCGAACAAAAAGAAACAACCAGACTGGTTTGACGAAAATCAACCGCATATACAGGCTTTGTTGGAACAAAAGCATAGAGCATATCAAGCCGTCACTGCAAATCCACATAATCCAAGACTGGTAGACAACTTTAAAGCAGCCAACAACACGCTTCGAAGAGAACTGCGCCAAGTAAAGGATAACTGGTGGTCACAAAAAGCGAATCAGATTCAAGAGTACGCCACGCATCACGATTATCGTAAATTCTTCGAGGCTGTAAAAGAAGTATACGGCCCAACTAAGAAGGTAAGCTGCCCAATCATGGCTCAAAATGGCGAACTTCTAAAGAGGAAGAACAAATTAGAAATCGCTGGAAAGAACATTACAGCCATATCCTTAACCAAGAAAACAACCCCAATATGGAAGCATTAAACACAATACCTCAGTATAACAGCCTCGATGTATTAGACATCCCAATAACAGAAAAAGAAATAAAGACCTCCATAAAACAGCTTAAAAACAACAAAACAGCTGGCTGTGACGATATTCCGGCGGAAATCTATAAGTGTGCAAGTAAAGAACTTATTGGTCATCTTAAGGCTCTCTTTGATGTCGTATGGGAAAGCGGAGAGGTACCTCAGGATTTTCGCAATGCGAATATAGTGAATATATTTAAGAACAAAGGAAGTGCATCAGACTGCGGAAATTACCGGGGAATTTCGCTATTGGCTATCGGCGGAAAAATTCTTGCAAAAATAATGTCAAACCGCCTGCACCCATATATAGAAAAAATCCTTCCAGAATCGCAAAGGGGTTTTCGTACCAACCGCGGCACCGTCGATTCCATATTTTCCATCCGTCAACTACAGGAAAAAGTAAAAGAGCAGGAGTCTAAACTTTATGTTGCATTCATCGATCTAACAAAAGCCTTCGACTCTGTGAACAGAGATGCGCTTTGGGCAATTATGGAAAAGTTCGGAGTACCCAACAAATTTCTTACAGTGTGTAAAAGCCTCCAAAACAACAAGTCAAGAGTGTCACATCATGGATCACTGAGAGACCCATTCCTAACAAATACAGGAGTTAGGCAGGGATGTGTCTTAGCGCCTCTCCTATTCAACATATTCATGGCAGCGCTCTCCATTATAGTGGACAGCAAACTGCAGGAGAGAGGATTGGGCATTAGATACTGATATGACGGCGGTCTGTTCAACATAAAAAGACTCAGGGCAAAAACACGTACAAAATTTATCACAGAACTTCAATACGCTGACGACTGCACTCTAGTTGCAAACACGGTACAACAATTACAAGAAATGTTGAACACATATACCTGGGCATACGAGGCTTTGAGCCTTAAGCTAAACATCGACAAAACTAAAATCATGTGCACTCACCCGGAAGATCACAACAATGCTATAAAAATCGGAGAAGAACTATTGGAATATGTGGCGGAATTCAATTACCTTGGCAGTTTGATTTCGGAAAAGGCCAATATTGACTCTGAAATTCAGCACAGGATTAGTAGCGCCTCAAGGCATTCTGGAAATTAAAAGACAGGGTTTTCTACAATCATGACTTGAGTACAAAAACAAAACTTGCAGTATACCGAGCAATTATAATCCCCACCATGATATATGGGAGCGAAACCTGGGTGCCTTACCGCCGACACATGAACGCATTGAACAAGTTGCAACAGAGACACCTTAGACAACTCTTAAGAGTCCGGTGGTTCCATCATGTCTCAAACGTATCGGTCCTTGAAAAATCTAACTGCGAGAGTATTGAAGTCATGGTCACAAAATCCCGCTTAAGATGGGCTGGTCACGTATGCAGAATGCAAGAAAACCGCATACCAAAATCTCTGCTTTACGGTGAGCTTGTGGACGGTAAGAGGAGGCCGGGTGGACAACTGAAAAGATACAAGGACATTTTCCACGAAAATTTAAAGGGAATTAACATGCAGAATGAGTGGGAAAAAGCAGCTCACAATAGAACTCAATGGAGAAGGGTTGTAAACTCAGTTAACAGCGGCAACCAAAAGTAGAGAGGCAACAAAGCAATGAGATTTTTGAATGTCCGGAGTGCGGTAGGCAGATAACATCACGTATCGGGCTTTTCAGTCACAGAAAAGCTCATGAAAGAAAACGCCTTGCGTGACCATTTTCTTTATGTGTGTCGAATACTCGTCAGCGAGTAACGGCTGTATGTATGTATGTATAATTGACAGCATAGCTGCGCAATCCAATTAAATTAGGAAAGTCCTGCCTTCCTGTCAGATAAATAGATAGAATGCAATAAAAAAAATGAAGAAACACATTACTAAAAATTGTATTAATCAATAATAAATATGTGAAAAGTAAAAATAAATATGTAGAAATATGTAAAAATTTAAAAAAAAACGATTAAAAAAAAGTCGCCTTGACTAGGATTCGAACCTGCCTTACAACGGCTCCAACGTCAATGCAGCGTAAAGTCCTAACGCTTTAACCACGCCGCCACCGAGGACATGAAAGATTCTATGTAAAATTCTTACTTAAAAGATAATGTTTAGTCAAAGTACTTTTTATTTATAAACATTTATTTAATTCTGTTTTTAGTATTTGTTCTTATAGCGGCAACATAGATACATTATCTCTGAAAATTTCAACTGTCTAGCTATAAAGGTTCATAAGATAGACCTTTTTGTGACAGACGGACGGACAGCGAAGTCTTAGTAATAGGGTTCCCGTTTTTACCCTTTGGATACGGAACCCTAACAGCAATCTAGCTATAGGAAAAGAACGAACACTCCACTAACTGGACCAGAACCATTCTGCTTCCCAAGTGAACACTTAACCTAACCTAACTTAAAACAGAACTTTAGAACCTGGAAGACTCCATCCGTAACATAGAATGGGAATCCGCCAACGGTGTAAGACACTCTAAGAAATTTCTCACGACCTATGACCGAGAAAAATCAAAGAATTTCTTTGATTTAAGTAAGAACAATCTTCGGATTATCAAGGGATTTTTAACAGGACACTCAACATCAGTCTCCTCAAGGAACACCTCAATAGATTGAAGCTAAGAAACAACGGCGAATGCAGATTCTGTGGAGAAAATCGGGAAACATCAGAACACCTCATTACTGAGTGCACCGAGACGACAATAAGATAATAAGATACTGACTTTGGTTAAAGCCCTGAAAAAAAAACTGTATGATTCGTTATAACTCAAGAAAAGGAGACACAATAGATTTGCGAAGTCGCGGTGATTAACTCACCTCCTCGACGTCTTGGCAGAATCAATTAAGCCTTTTGTCATGTTTACCCAACAACTCTTCTAACGTATTTTTCTGGTGGTGAGAAAAGGAGAAACGAAAGTAAGACCGTACATACCAGCTAAAAAGAGAAAGGAGCTCCTGAAACGCTGTGCCTGGAAATTTATCCAGTAGTCGTTGGGGATCAAAGGTGGCCGGCATTTTATGTGTGATTAAACAAGGAGCGTAAACAAACAGTTCGGATCGGGTGTAGAGCTCTCGCGATGCGACGGCAAAGGCGGTGGCGGCGGCAGTTCAAAGGCCGCCGCCTCCCGTTAAAATAAACCGCGGCGCTCATCTACGATTGAAGTGTAAATAAACGGGGCAGCGGAACGGGATTGATCTCGTCGGGACGCGGCAAAGTGCGTTGACGTGACGGATTTTCGTGCGGTGCCGCGAACGTCGTCCCGCGTCGAAAATGTCGAAATCGCCATAGCTCCGGATGTTGCTTAGAGTGGGAATAAACTAGAAGTGAGCAAAGATTGAACGAGTATTAAAAATGAATCGTGAGATTCGATTCACTGCTTAAAATACGGTTCGTTCAATTGAATCATGGCCAGCACGGATCCATAACATTTGAACGATGAGCCGTAAAAAAGAGTCGTGAGAATTGAATTGGATCACAATGCGATCGTTCGTTCACAGAGTCGTGAAAATTGATCCCTTGTTTACAATACGGTTCGTTCAATTGAATCGTAGCCAGCAAGGATCCATAAGATTTGAACGACGAGCCGTAAAAAAGAGTCGTTCGGTGGTGGTGGTATAGGCATAGAGAGAGAGCCAGGCACCAATATTTAGACACAAGCCCTAAACAAACATCATGGGCATAAAATGCAAACGATAAGAAAGATATTTACAAGAGTACCTGGAAGGTATTTAATTTTCACGTTAATATTTTTGATAATATTACCGACTATAAACCATTAAATGTCGGACTAAAAGACGAAATCGTGTTTTTATGCAGCTCCAAATAAATATTGTTGGCCTCTACACAATATGATAAAAAAACGGCGTCAGCGATGGTTATAAAATGAAGATCGCTGTCACCGTCGTCGCTGCCATTTTATATGTAAAATTATTTGGGGAATGTCATCGATATTCATTTCCAAACCAACTGGACGCCATTTTATTATTAACGCTTATTATTATTAAATCGGAATTAAAATATAGCTTTTAAAATATTAAATTGGTATTAAGAAGTCTTTGGAATAATTTTAGTAATTTTACTTTAGTAATTACTTTAGTAATGAATTGGATTGATAATTTAATATTATTAATTGATAATATAATATTATTTTTAATTAAATTATTTTGGAATGATAATATAATATTATGGGTAAAATAAAATGAATCCAATTACGCCAGTGTCATAAAGTGTTGAAAAACAAATGTAAGAACTGTATATTTCTTTTTCTGGTCCCTTAAGTAGAATTTAGAATTAGAATAAGTGGGAGGGGGGTTAATCTCTGCGACCTTAGAGATCTATTGTGTCCCCCTTTCTTGAGTTATAACTCATCATACAGTCCCAGGACTTCCTACGGAGACCCGTGTCCCTCACAGTCGAGGAGCTACGACCCAGGCCGGGTAGACGAAACGGTAGCTTGTGTCGCCTGTTGGGTTTAGAGGTAGAAGGTAGGCTCCCGACCCTTGGAGGAGGTGGTAGCTTGTATGCCACTTGCGGAGGATGGTCTCACGCAAGTGTCAGCCACCTCTCCTGTAGTTCTCTTTGGGTTTGGCCCCTTGGAACTTTCATTGTTACTGTTCCCAGTGTCGCTAGGGGGTTTCCCCACAACTTCACCGGTCATGTTTTTATTACTATTATTATCAGATCTCATAGTGTTCCTATGAGTCGCTAGGGACAGTCGGTCCACTTCTACAGAGCCCCGCATGTAGAAGTAATGGGTAAAATACAATGGGGTGCCCCCCGGTGCCCCAAGGTTGAGGCTGTCCGTAGCCCGGCCCGGTATCGTTATATGTCTTGGTGCAATTCCCTGGCCACGACACTACAGTCAGGGACAAGACGATGAGTGAGATGCTTCTTAGACCAAGCCAAGTGCTAGAGGGGATTCCCCCTAGCACCTGACCAGGAGCTTCCCCACCAACGACAAGGTCTTGCATGTCCTAGGGGAAGGTCCCTTAAGTAATTTTCTGACCAAATTATCGTCGGTAGTGCCAGTTACGATTCTTATGAAACGTAAATTGTGCATGTGGTTCGTTCAAATGAACGAATCGTAGGAGTCTATTCAATATGAGAGATTGAATCGTGTGATTCGGTTCACTAGAAAAGAATCGTAATGCCCATCACTAGAATAACCGGATGTGTGATACGGCGCTTTACTTGCTGTGCACTATCATCAAATAAAACCATCATCAATGGCGAAAAAATTGTCCGATTTAAATGAAATTTGGTACGTCGATAAATTGGACTAAGGCCCACTTGATCATGTACTGTCACACAGTACATGATCCAGTGACAGTTACGGACTGACACGTCACTGTGACAGTTAGTTTTGACGTAAGAAACGTCAACATTTGATATCGTCGGATCGGGATCAAATTTGGTGGGTAGCCTATGTGAGCGACGCGACGGTATCACACGGTCCCACCCTGTAAAGTTGGATACGACGTTTACATCTTCATCAGGGTGGGACTAAGGATTTGACATTTGAAGGAATACAAATAAGAAAATACAAATTTTGTGAAAGTGAATCAAAATATTCGAATGTGAATATTCGATGAATCAAAGATTCCAAACTACATTTTTTCAAACACGTCCTTAAAACCTGTCAATTTAATAGCTGCTAGTAAGAAGGTTCACTTCAAATATGCTCAAAATATGCACACACATTTAATATAAATTTATTGACAACATCCATATTTGATATTGACTATGAACTTTCAATACCATATTGGTTAAATTAATGCGTCCAGTGTAACCACACTGGTCGTACGAAAGAACTGTTTTGAATAAATTCCACAGAAACTAACTACCGACCTATATAGGTCTTTAGTTTAAGTCACAATTTGTGGTATTACTAAATTGTGGTAAATATAAATATGGTAAAATATGCTAAATATCACATATGTATGTATACCTATAGGTATTTTTCCATTCAATTGAGTGTAATGAAATCAGTTCCCCCTTAGAAGTTTACGAGATAAATATTTACAAGATGTAAAGGTACATGTGTATGTTTTCTTATTGCTCTAAGTTCTTTCTTAGATCTTTTTTAACCTTGAAATCGGAAAAGTTTGGATTAATTTCCTTTCATTTTATATTTATTTATAATAAAGGAAATAGGTTTTTGAAGTTAGTCGATAATAAGTAAATAAAGTAACTGTTAGAGTAGTTTTATATGAGTTAGAAAATGTAAAGCTTTACTTCGACGGTTTACGTTGTACGAGTATTATTTTATTTGTTTCTGGTTCATAAAATACAAAATACCTAATAAATAGGGTTTGCGTTTGAATTTATATTTTTATTAAGATCTGGCTTATTTATAACACAGAATGTCACACAGTATTATTCCATTTAAGATGGTTCTTACCAAAAACATCTAAATGGGTAGACAGAACACTTCATTCATAAAACTCAATTTTTTAGAATCATATATAGTTTGACACTTTTATGAGAGTTAAAAAGAGATGGATACATAAATATGACAACACGGTTGAGTTTTGGTTATTTTTCTGTCATTTGGCTCTATCAGTGGCGTGATATTTTTTTATCAAAAATTGATGAATTTTATCAAAAATTGACTGGGATTGCCTCAGACCAATTTTAATTAACTAGCTTTGCCTGAGATCTAACTGACGGCAACTCTAATTTCACAATCAAAAGCACCAACAAATAAGAAAGTATACGTATTTTGTAATAATCTACCTTAATACGTTATTATTTAATTTTACTTATTAAGTAAAAAAAACGAAATGACACTTACCGTCGAAATATCAATTATACCGGGTTAGGATAGTCCACCTTTTTACAAACTATGCACTGGCGAAATATCGTAGATAGTTAAAAACTACTTTAAATAGTTTTCTTTGCAATAAACACTAATAATTATTAGAAAGTTGTTGAAAAGCTACAAAAACTTTCAACTACCGCAGAAAACTCACAACCGCGTGCTGTCAAATATAAGTTGAATGAAAACAAATGAAAACGTCAAATTTCAGCGTAATTCCTACAGATTTCGACAATTTTGTAGTAAAGATGAATCCACAGCGATGACCCTAGTTGTCATTGTAATTTTCCTAATAAAATTTAATTAGAAAACTCAAAATAATTTCAAAGGTATAATCCTGGCACAAACTATGTATATTAATTAAAGTTATATACCTACACAAATATTTAGTTTAAGGTTAGTTTAGTTTAAGGTACCCAAAAAACATTAATAACAAAAATAACATTTGGAACTTGAACTGTATTCTATCACATACCGCGTAAATCTGTCATCATCGATTTTTGCGGAACACTGTTCGTGATCGCGATAAAATGTAAATTGTTTTGTTTCCCTTTATTTAGATGTCTTTGGTTCTTACATACTATTTATTGTGAGCTGATTATGATTTATTTTTAGGATCATCAACATATAAGATAAAATTGTTAGTTTTGTTGTTTGTTGGTTCCAACACTGGAACCAATAATGGACGCATCGTGTAGGATCGACTTAACAGAAATGGGGGAATCAAGCAGGTTTTCAGTCAAACCATTCCTGAAGCAACTAAGAAAGGAATAGTTAAAGGGATTTGCTTCAGAATGATTACTCTCAGAAGGCCGAATACAAAATTATATCAAATTGTAAAACTAACTCATTGGTTCATCGACCTCTCTCTTTCTTTTGACTATTTATTATATATGTAAAAGGAATGTCAGAAATGATCAAGCGAATAGCCAAAAAATATAAAGTTAAAACTACCTTCAAATCTGGATCGACTCTAAGAAGTATAACAAAAACAATACCGGAGTCATTGAAACAGAAGAAAGAGTGTATCTATCAATACCTTGTGAATGCAGTTAATCCTATATTGGAGATATTAAACGTCCTCTCCAGCACAAAAAAACAGCACAAAAAAATTCTACAAAAAGATGAAACAATGAAGGCAGACATTGCGGACCATGTTTGGCCAAAACAGCACAATACAGGGTGCCGCACCTCATTCGCCTCGGTTGATTATACTAAAAGGGAAAGATGTAGAAGAAAAAATATTTTATGGGTATATGTGGGAAGGCAATGTGCATAATATAAAATTATTTTGAAATGTACAGGGTATATTAAAACGAAGATCCACACCAAAGTTATATTTTTCCTTATGGAACACCCGGTATTTTATTTCATATTTGGATCCGTGGACACAAAATAAGGCATTTATTATAGGTTAAATATGTTTACAAGCTTTGGTTTTTGAAATATTTAAAGATAATTAAATATGCATGCTATAAAAAAAGATTGTCAACACCCTGTACAGGGACATCATTTTAAGTGTCTCACTCGATTTATAATTTTCCTGTTTGGTATTTAAAGATAGTAGAAAGATTTCCTAATGTAATTTTTCGCGAGGATGCCGATTCTCTACACCAAAATTTTTTAAAACGTCAATTTTGACAGATACGACGCCATCTTGATTTTTTTTAAATGGAAACCACCACATATTTTAGCATGGTCCGGTAGACATATTTTAGATAATTTCAAAAATATATAGTTTAGTATACTTTGCACTTACCGTTTTCGATATACAGTGTGATTTAAAATGAATTGTTCCAGAATCATTTTAAGTGTCTCACCAATTTAAAATTTTCCTCTTTTCTATTTTAAGATAGTAAAAGATATTTTTAATGTAATTTTTCGCGAGGATGCCGATTTTCTACATTAAAATTTTTGCAAAGTCAATTTTGGCAGATACGACGCCATCTTGATTTTTTTTAAATGGAAACCCATCAAATTTTAACATCGCCCGGTAGACAAACTTTAGCTAATTTCAAAATATATAGTTTAGTATACTTTGCACTTACCGTTTTCGATATACAGTGGATTTAAAATGAATTGTTCCAGAATCATTTTAAGATGGCGTCGTATCTGTCAAAATTGACGTTGTAAAAAATTTTAATGTAGAAAATCGGCATCCTCGCGAAAAATTACATTAAAATATCTTTTTACTATCTTAAAATAGAAGAGAGGAAAATTTTAAATTGGGTGAGACACTTAAAATGATTCTGGAACAATTCATTTTTAAATCCACTGTATATCGAAAACGGCAAGTGCAAAGTATACTAAATTATATATTTTTGAAATTAGCTAAAATATGTCTACCGGACCATGCTAAAATATGTGGGGGTTTCTATTTAAAAAAAATCAAGATGGCGTCGTATCTGTCAAAATTGACGTTGTAAAAAATTTTAATGTAGAAAATCGGCATCCTCGCGAAAAATTACGTTAAAATATCTTTTTACTATCTTAAAATAGAAAAGGGGAAAATTTTAAATTGGGCGAGACACTTAAAATGATTCTGGAACAATTCATTTTTAAATCCACTGTATATCGAAAACGGCAAGTGCAAAGTATACTAAATTATATATTTTTGAAATTAGCTAAAATATGTCTACCGGACCATGCTAAAATATGTGGGGGTTTCCATTTAAAAAAAATCAAGATGGCGTCGTATCTGTCAAAATTGACGTTTTAAAGAATTTTGGTGTAGAGAATCGGCATCCCCGCGAAAAATTACATTAGAAAATCTTTCTATTATCTTTAAATACCAAACAGGAAAATTATAAATCGAGTGAGACACTTAAAATGATGTCCCTGTACATTGCTTTTCAGAATTAATTCTTATGTTGACTTTTAAGCGAAAGAAATAAACTTTACTGAAAAATTTGATTGCTTGTTTAATGTATATGCAGGGGTATCAAAAATTGCTGGACTATTTTAAATATTTATTTTACACGAAACTTCGTTATTTAAAATACAACAGCCTGTATTTTTTAAATAAATCGAAGCAGATCCAAATCCTCTTTCAAACGATATTAAAGTTTCCTATACCTATCTAGCTCAGATTTTGAATAAAGAGCAATTTTTCAATAAAATGGCAACTAGGGCTAGGGTCGTCATGGCAAGTTTCTAGTGACAGTTAGTAGCTATTTTCAAAACTGAAATTAGTTTATGGACTTTATTTAAATTTATACCAGTTTACTTTTATTTAATTTAGCTATAATAGTTTTACCTATTAGTACCTATAATAAAGGGTATTTATTAAATATGTATTTATTATTCTATACAGAAAAACGAAGAAGTAGTTCTATGATTTATTTTACGATAACTTGTAGATATATGGATTTTCTATAAAAGATCCAATTACGGTAAATTCATTTTCTTCACTTCCAACGACAGGTTTCTGCCTAATAGGTTTTTCATAAACCACACTACCAGCTCTGTGAAATAGGACAAGTAGTGTCACAAAGGAACGCTTATCAGGAAGATTCCTATTTGGATATCTTTGACCATAAGCCCTTGAGGTCAAGAAGCAATTTTCCTCACAAAATAAAATCACTAGTAACATATCCATTTCTTCCGGCAGCAGACACTGCTTTATTACTACTTACTTATTAAACTATTGTAGGTAAATTTAAGTAAACTGTTATAAATCTAAATAATAATGTCCATAGACTAATGTCGATTTCGAAAATAGCTACTAAATGTCACTGGAATTTACAATTTTATTGAAAAATCGCTTTTTATTTAAAATCTGAGCTAGAGAGGTATAAGAAACCCTAATATAGTTTGAAAGAGCATTTGAATCTCCTTCCATTTATTTAAAAAATACAGGGTGCTGCATCTGAAATAGGGAACTTTTTATACAAAATAAATCCTTAAAATAGAACAGCAATTGTTGGTACCCCTGTATAAATTTAAGGAAGCAATAACATTTTTTAGTAAAGTTTACTTTCCTTGCTTTTTAACTTCAGCACAAGAATTAATTCTAAAAAGTAATGTACAGGGTGTTAATAATCTGTTCTGTTGTAGTATGCATATTTAAATATATTTAAATATCTCAAAAACCAAAGATTTTAAACATATTTAACCCTTATAATATATGTCTTTTTTGGGCACAAGAATTCAAAAATGAAAGAAAATACCGGGTATTCCATAAGAAAAAAAATTCACAGATTTTGCAACATGCGCAACCATCATAGGCGTATTGAAAATACCAGATACAAGTCGGCGGTTGTCTTTAATATGATATTCGGTCTTTAACATGGTATTCATCGTCGGTTTTACCTTTTTGGCTGTTTTCCCCTTTATCTCTTACACTACGTTTTTTGCATAATACGTTTTTTAACGTTTTTAGAACAAAATGTTAAATAAAAAAGTTATTGAAGCACATTTTAACATTACTATAGAGTATACAGGGTAATTCAAAAAAGTGTTGCGAATATAACATATTTTCTAATGGGAATACCCTATTTTTTATTTTATTATTGGGTTATACATACGTACAATTCGGTAACTTTTCTTGCCATTTTTTGATATTATATATCTAAAATTAATAGATGTTGTAATAATTCAATTTGTTTAAAGAAATGTTAGATTTCGGTAGGGTAAAAATTATCAGTGACATAAAATTTGTAAATTCTATCAGAAAAATGATAATACATACGGTGTACGATTTAAAAATTTGAGATTACTTAGTTTTAAATGGTCGAAATTTATAAATCAGAGCTAATATCTCGCAGTCGGGCGGGCCTACCAAAACACGTCCAGACTTTCGAGCTTTCTTTGATCTCGGCCATTGGAAAACCGACAGGGGACGGATAGCAACGAGGCTCCGTGGGTTGACTCGCGACACTCTCGCGAGACTCGTCCACACAGCGAATTTGGAATGTCTCGCGCTCGTCTCCCCAGGTTTGGACGCACCATCGTATCGCTGATCTCCATTCGCAAATATATTCCAGATACGTATAGTGAACAAGTGAACCGTTCGCAACGTTAAATAATTTTGATATTTAATTTTTATCGTGATGGCTTTTTATAAAAGGGTATACATAGAATTAATTGCATTAATTTGCAATAGCACTTCGAACCCACAGTTTTGTTATGGAGCCAGATTAAACCAATCAGAATGAGTATTATGTTACCGTAAAGCCCGCGTTTAAACGTAGAGTTGCCCATGTAGGAGCCCGAAATATACCAAAAAGTGGGTCAGTTTCGGTTAAGTTTAGATTAGGTCTATATTTTTATTAATTCAAAACCAACTAAAACCTAATTCTAATCTAACCTAAACTCACTCCTTCTTTTGCATATTTCCGGCTATTACCTGCGTATTCCAAGGTTTAATTTAAACCTTGGAATTATTAACTTACGGTGTAAATTTATGGAGGGCCCCTAAATTTAAATTCGCCGTACAACAAAATTTCACCAATTCTCTCAATAAAAATTAAAAGTTATAAATCATACTATTTTTTATAGAAATGATGGAATAAGGATGAACGGGGTGCCGGTAGACCAAGAAGATACTTGGAATGTAAGTGTTAATTTATACTCGAATTGAGTTGCCTCACAGTATAGGCATATTTTGAACCCTTACCGTGCATAGTTACTGTAGATAAAAATAAATTAAAATATAGTTGGCTCCAACGATAATTTAGTTTGCAGCTTCTTTTCATCATACCTAATAAAAAAACCCGTGACAACCACTAGTTATAGTATGTACCTACATATGTATTTTTAAACATCATTAAGAGATTTAAGTATAAAAAGGTGCCCATAATGTGAGTAGCGGTATTGACGGTTTTTTGTTATGAGGAAAACTATTTTCTACCATTATATTTTGATAGTTGAGTTTTTGAAATTATTTAGTAGCTTCTTAAACAAAACAGACCCATAATAATTAAAATCTTTATCATCCAAGACTTTCAAGAATTATGAAGTAATCTCATGTCAATTTTTTTTAAAATTATTGCATGCCTTAAGTATTTGCAAAGTTAACAAAAATATTTCTTTTCATACCTTGCAAGTAATATATTTGGTCTAATTTATCAGTTCTGCATCATATCCGAAATTCAGATTGTGTGTGACACAACGAAGAGTCAACGTGCAACGTGAAAGACAAGAAAAATGGCAAGTAAAAAAAATGTAAAGTTTTAATTACTAATTACACAGTCCTTCCCTTGAGTTCTTCTGCCTAAAATCTATATTGCCTCCCTAAGATTTTAAATATAAATGATTGAAACTCATAACAAGTTTACCACAATTTAACCTTAAGATAATTATTTAATTATTAAATCCATAATTATGTATGATCGAGAAAAAACGGCGTCCAGTTGGCTTGGAAATGACGATCGATGACATTTCGGTATTAAAATGTAACACTTACGAAGTTAATAAATATTAACTATTTCTATTTGATCATTTAATAATTATTCTGATAAAAACACGCTTGATTTTTTATTTTAGAAATCATACAGGCTATAATCATTAATATGACTATATTAACAATACTTTAAAATATTTTTAAATTAAAATTTATTTGAAGGAATGCTACTTGAAGTATTAACTCGGAATAATTATTAAAAACTGCTCATCGCGTTATCGATGTCGGCGTCTTGTCACTGTTGTCTGGCTGATTGGCCGTTTAGGTACCTATAATTTGATTTCAGATAATGCAGATTTTAATGTGCCATTTGTGGATTTTTTATTGGATTTTTTTTACATATTTGGTATACTCTATGAAGTGCTCATGTCCATTTTTCAATTATTAAAGTGCCTATTTAGATACATTTAAAGTTAATTAATTAGTGTATAGTAATTGAATTATGGGTTTGTTTATTTTTTATGAAATGTATTTTTTTTTCTATTAAAATAAACATAGCTTTACTTACAAAATCACTAGCTAGCCATTTTTAAATACAGGGTGTTAATTAAGTAGTATCTGGCCAACTTCAGGAGGTGATTCTTTGAGTGTTTTTAAGGTAAAAAGTTAATTTAAACATGTGTCCGGAAATGCATAATTTTAAAGATACAGGGTGTCAAGATGTTTCCTAATAGACATTTTTTTTATTAATATCTCAAAGATCCGTTGGCCGATTTTATTGAAATTTCGCCGTGTTATGAACTTTGATAAGTTAGCACTAATTAAATGAGAATAATTATTATTTACAACAATATTCAAACGGTAAAAACTTATCAACTTATCCCAATAAATATTTGACAACGCCTTGGATTCATTTGTTTTAACGCCTGTTGGCGGTGGAAATCATGCAAGCTTTTTCTTTGTCCTAAGTTGTTAATTAAAAAAATAATAATCATATAAAAAGATATGGTAATTAGTCTAAATTTATTATTTATGTGATTCTGCTCTTTCTCGTATAATTTGCCCCTTACGGAAATAGTTAGATTAAAATAGCCAAACTGTACCTAACAACCCATGCCTTGATATATTTTCTTTTAAAATAATATCGCTTTCTTTATCCGACGGTCCAGATTTGAACGGCCTTGCCCTGTTCGCTCATCAATGCAGGCTCTATCGACTTAAGTACGTGTTGACAGGCAGGTTATTGAACCCATGTTGCTTCTAGCATGTCGTTTTTTCAAAGATGGGTCCCATATAAACGCGGCCAGAAGTATTTTCAATACTAAAATATAACTTTGGTATGGGTCTTAGTTCTGAAACACCCTGTATATTTCAAAATAATTTTAAATTGTGCACATTGCCTTCCCACATATACCCATAAAAATGATTTGTACATCCTTCCGTTTTCGTATTATCAACCGAGACGGATGAGGTGCGCCACCCTGTATAAAGTGGTTAGAATCCATATACTTATAAGCCTTTCCTATCTAATAAGGAATTAATAAAAGCGCTTATAAATGAACTGCGTTACTGATGTCAAAAATACAAACGCGTAGATGTCATCATATCATAAGCCAAACCGACATAAATATGATGCCGCGTAAAATGAAGGACTCCTGTAATTCAAATAAAATAAACCTATTACAGCTTTATTTAAACAGTAACGTGGATACAGAAAGAAAACTACCTTTGCTCCGAGCAACGCATTCCGATCTGGGCCTAATACCTTCCCAACGTGGAATTACGGAAATTATGCGCGGAACATATTTGAAAGGCGCGGAGATTATGGGTCGAGTGGCGGGAACAAAAGGCGTCGAGAATCGGTGACGAAGGTGTCCGTCCGTTCCGTTTTTCTAGGCCCCGAGACCGCTCGTACTTTTATCTGGCGTGGCGAATGGGAAATGTCACTGAAAAACTGGGAATAAATGACTTTATTTGTTAGCAAACACTTTGTCGGTGCCGCCACAACATTTCAATTAGGCCTAAGGGTGGCAGCGGTGCGGTATGGGATCGGTTTCCTTTTTTCATCTCGTTTCCACTGTCTTTTGTCAACGAGAACTAAGAAAATAAATGGAGGGTGGTGTTTGTGTTGGGTGGTTTCGCCCGGCTCGGCTGTCGATGTTCCTACCTGAGCGTTTGATGATTAATAATTTTTAAAATCAATTTTATTACCAATTAACCTATAACAACTCCGATAAATCCTCTTAAGAGTTGTGATGGGAAAACGGATTAATTTCAAAAATCGAGTACTCGTTGTTGAATCGAGCGAAAAATCGCTCGTACTTAAAAATAGTATTTTGCCCGTCGCTTGTTGCTTGTACTCGTAACGCCAAGCAGTACGTTGTGTGCGCAGAGCACATATTTTTTCGGTGATGAATGGCAAGTAGCAAGCGACGAGCGATTCGCTTGATCGCTTGCTTGATTTAGTTTATTTCAAGGCTTTGTCGATGTAGGGCGTAAAATTTTGTCACTCAGACACGCAACGGATAATATCGTATAAATTTGCTACCTGCAATGTATGTAGAAAATTCGCTCGGCTTTTTATCGAGTATGTCACATTAAAATCGGATTTCAATTTATTAATTTTAAAGTCTATTATATCAATTAACCTATAACAACTCCAATAAATCCTCTTAAGAGTAGTGATGGTAAAAACCGATTAATTTCAATAATCGAGTACTCGATTATTGAATCGAGCGAAATATCGCTCGTATTTAAAAATACGGTTTTTCGCCCGTCGCTTGTTGCTTGTATATACTCGTAACGCCAAGCAGTACGTTGCGCGTGCAGAGCACATATTCTTTCGGTGATGAATGACAAGTAGCAAGCGACGAACGATTCGCTTGATCGCTTGCTTGATTTAGTTTATTTCAAGGCATTGTCGATGTAGGTCGTAAAATGTTGTCACTCATGCAGATACACAACGGATCACGTCGTGTAAATTTGCTACCTGCAAAGTATGTAGAAAATTCGCTCGGCTTTTTATCGAGTATGTCACATTAAAATTGGATTTCAATTTATTTCATTCTAGGATCGCTTGCGTTCATCGCTCGTAACTCGTCGTTACTCGCTCGATGTCGGTTATTTCAATAATCGAGTACTCGAGCGAATTATCACTACTTAAGAATCCATTTCACTAGTCCGAAAAAGTAGCAAAATAAGTGTTCGGCATTTAACGTTTTATGTAAAACTGGCTATAGATATTTTTACAGAAATGAAGAAGGAAATGAAATATAAAGGATTATACTATATCCGTATTGTAGCACATTTTTAGACAACTTTATTTTTAAGATTTTGATGGTCAAACATTAACAAAATATTCCTTATTTTGGACTAAATTTTCGCGAAAATAAAGACATAATTTAAAATTCCGTTACAATACGGAATTAGATTGAAGTTTTGTGATTACAGTGACATATAATTTATATGGATTTGTAACAAATTGCTTGCTATTTTATGGCAAACACTGAAGCTTTTTTATCCGACCCCTAAAAGCGACCCGAACAGTACAGCGTACCTAATAGACTCTTAAACTGTATTTTTGAAGTGAAACTTCTTTACCACGCACTGGAAGTAAAAATTCAAAGCCGTGACACACGAGCTAGCGAGGTGATATGCGAGACGAAAAGTGGTAAGCCAATGAGGCAGTTGAGATGGATCTTTGGTGCGTCGTAACTCGGGCCTTATGAATTGAAATTGATAGATTTATATACAGTTTGTTAAAAAATTGTGAAAATAGGTCTAAAATTAAAAAATGTAACACTTGAAACTTGATTAAAAAATGCTCCGTTGCTTTTTTTTTAGTATTTGAGTGCATATATTTCTCATCTCCTTTTGATTAGTCTCACATTATTATAGAAAACGAATTTATTTAATTTTTGTATTAAACGAAGTGAATCAGTTTTAAAAAATTAATCATATTTAATTTTTTGATGATATTTTTGAATTGAAACTTGCTTCCATGAAAACTTAAAGGGGATTAACAAGCAGAATGAGAGGGAAGCAGCAGCTCACAATAAACAACGGAATGGAAAAAAATTGTAAACTCAGTTAAAAGCGACAACCAAAAAGTAAAGAGGCAAGGGGGCTGAAACTCGGCATGTAGATGGGCCTCCAAAAGCCCCATCTTTTCATGATATTTTGACGACGTTTCACTATGCACTATGACTTGCAATATGAAAGCTCATCATCTTCTTACAGTGCCATACTCTATATAGAGCGTCAGCTACCTCTCGCATGTACTTGTGATGTGTGTCATTAGTGTTTCACAAGTACACCAGTCCATCACCAATGGCAAAAAAACGTCCGATTTAAATGAAATTTGATATGTCATAGATTGGCTTGTGGTAGAATGCCAATTTGACAGTGTACGACACGTGTCACTTACACAGTTAGTTTTGAGGTAGGAAAGGACAAAATTTGATGTCCCATCGCGACCAAATTTGGTGGGTAGGTTATGAGCGACGGTGCACACGGGCTCACCCTGTAAAGTTGGATACGACGCGACGCCGCCGTTTCGTTTACATCTTCATCAGGGTGGAACTAAAGATTTGATATTGAAGAAAAAAGGTCGATTTCGGCATATTTGGGGACGGGCTACAGGATGACGCCCTAAACGTTTCGAACCGATGCCGATGCCTCTAAATGGACGAAAACATCAGGATTTTTCTTAATTATATACAGATAGAGGTACACGATTGGAGTCCTCAGACGGACAGACATTTTAATACAAATTTTGTGAAAGTGAATCAAACTATTTATTAATTTTCGATTTATTACTTTTTCAACATTTCAAACTACACTTTTTCAAACATGTCCTTCAAATCCTTCAATTTAATAGCTGTTAGTAAGAAGTTTCACGTCAAATATGCGCACATAATGCACACAGAATTTTTGTTTAAGATAATGATAAAAGCCGATAAATATTCAAATTTATTAAGTTTACTGACAACGACAACCAAAGAAGCAAGATCAGAATATCAACTATTTCAATCATTGTTAGTCACTCCGTAGTTTAATCGTTTAGATCCAACTTTAGGAAGCTTCAGAATATTAAAAAAAATTCGGGGCCTGATGATATTTATTAAAATATTAAAGAAAAATTATAAAATTTTTAATTTTACAAGCTTTCTTATATATTTTATAAAAATTTTATTATGTTATTGAATAAATATGTACCTAAGCTTTCTTTCTAACCGTACAAAAAGAAACAGTTGTTTAGAGACTACACTCCGACGGCCATACATAATTATAAATTCATATAATCCTTTCAACCCTAGACGGTCGACAAATGCACCGAAGCGAATGCAACAACGCCGTTGTTTACGTTTTAACTTTAAACGTGGGGTGGTGGTAAAAAAATATTGTTCGGTGGTTGTTTTCTTACAGGGGTTAAAGCAACATTCTGAATGGGTGAACCATGAGACATGTTGGTAGCCGTACAACAAATAGGGGAGGAAGAATTCATTGTAACTTTCTCTGATTTTTTTAAAGGCATCATATGGACTATTTTAATGTTCTGTGTCGGCAAAGCGGTCAAAAATTGAGTAAATTAATTAAAAATATCTACAATTAGGTATTATTATATGTTATTCTGCTTACCTCGAGAAATCTACAGAAACTGGTTTTTTTAAATCCAAGGTAACTTTTTTTATTTTTTTTTATCTGATGATGAAATATTTAATGATTCTCGGACAGTTGAACATAAAGTGCCAAATCCTGAAGATACCCAAGGACAATTGAGATATTGTTTAAGATTCACCCTGTATAGAAGGAAAATTTAAATAGACCCAGAATAAAGTTTTTTTTTATTTATTTTATTAAGTTCAAAGCATAATAAGTGCCAACGCCATAATGATAATAAATCGTGCAGAAATCGACATAATGTCTGCACTGCTTGGTTTTTCATCATCACCCTCTTCTGTTATTTGAACGGGCCTTACAGCGTTACATAAATCTCCTTCGCAAGATGTGCATGTAAAATTTGTCAAATAACTCGGATAGATTGTATAGTAATAATTGCAAATATCATCAAAGTGCATTGAGAGGTATGTCGCTTCTGCTGCATCACAGCCTCTGATGAATACGGTTCTGTCAACTAAAACCAATAAAAAATTATTATTAACAGCTTACTAGTATATTCTAAAGTTATTTGAGGCTTTTAAATACTTACTACATTATACAAATACAATAAGAGCACAAATCTCGATATCCTGGGTTGCAGGCCATATTTCGTCAAATTAACAGCACATTCCGTGGTTAGAAGTTAAGAGTGTGGGTGTACTGTGGGTGTAGGGTGGGCCAAAAAACTAACCTATGGAATTTATAGGTTAAAATTAGAGAATGCAATCCCGCACCAAAATCTCAATCCCTCAAACCGGCGGGATTAAATCAGTTAATCCCGCGGATCCGCAAAATTGCGGGACTGTAAACAATAGTCATACATTTGATCCTAAATGGTACAAAAGGCATTGTACATTTTGCATAGACCCACAATATATTGATATAGCGTGTATCTTAAACTGTAAACTCTTAAGCTTTACAGAAATTTGGACCGATGTATACAGGGTGTTCAAAAAATATATTTAATATTAAATAAACTTAAATTTTATTATAATTTATCTACTTATTTTATATATAAAAATATTATTCTGATGTTGATTTTTTTTTAACTTGTGTTAGTTATCTGCTTTTAGATACACTTTATAAGGAAATTAAAATAACTTTGGTTGCACATCATAATACGACCACCAGCAAACTCCATAAGACGACGCATGGTGTCATATCAATAATTTTTTGGCATATTCAGAATGTATACTACTATATATATTTAGGACCATACGTATGACTAAAAATGCATATTTTTCGAAAAAACTTCATATTTTCCTTAAAACAAAAAAAAATTAAAAAACCTATCAAATTGTTTTTTCTAATTTCAATACAGATTAGTGGTACTTGGTAAAAATTTCGATTTTTTAAAAATTGTATATTTGCGGTAAAAAAGATTCTTGACCAAATTTTCACACTCTTATAAAACACCCTGTATACGAGAATTCGCTAAATGTAATGTCCGACGAAATTGTCCACAAGTACTAGTTAAACGCTTTTCTTCACTTACACACATACGCCAGAAACATGCCAGAAAGAAATCTAACAACTAACCTATTTGTTTCACTTATTTTTAATGGCCAAGTCGTAAGGGGAATCCCCCGGGTTCCGAGCCGGAACGAATCGGCCCGGAACGAAGCGGTTTAACCTTGATCGCGATCGATTCGGTTACCCAGTACCCAGTAGTAATGTGTCGATCCCGCGGATCCCGCACGGTAAATCCCGCAACTTTGATCCCGCGGAATCTTAGAGGGATCCCGCATTTGCGGGATTGCATTCCCTAGTTAAAATAAACCTAATAACCGAGAAAAAAATATCCACGGAGGGCATGATTTTTAGCTCAATTTTAAAAGGTGTTTAATAATTCGTATATTTGAAAGCTTTGAAAAGTGAAAAAAATCAAAATATGCAGTTTAAGTGTTTATTGATTAAAAATTTTCATATTTAGCATTGAATTGAAAATAATTACTCTCAGATAGATTATTTAGGAAATTTTATGCTCTACAAGAATCCGCGATATATAAAATGTTTTATCGTAAACTGTTCCAAAGTTATAGTACTTTTAATGGAAAAAGATTATTTACGTGTTATTTTAATGGAAAACTTTGAATGTTCACCGACACCTTTTAAAATTGAGCTAAAAATCCTGCCTTCCGGGGATATTTTTTTTTGGGTTATTAGGTTCATTTTAACCCATAAATTCCATAGGTTAGTTTTTTTGGCTCACCCTAGTCCACAGGAAATCACATTAAAAGAAGTGACAATTTAAGAAAGTTGTTGTTAGTCTTATTATTATCTATGTGTTCATGTGCGTTCGCTAGGTCGTGGACGCGGCTTTAGATAACAGAACATAAACTTTAAATGAAGAATACACAAAAGTAAGAATACCCACTTCTAGCTATCGATTGTAATAGATATGGTTGCTTGGATTTTAATAGTTCATTTTTCTTTTACATACTTACAGTAAGTGTATGATATTGAAATACACACTTGAGCTTCTTGAGTATTACTGGTCGAATTATCAAAAGCGGGAAGTGATTCTAAATTTGATGCTACCTCTAGATCAGAACACCTTTGGACTTGGATCCTGCTAGAGTCTATTGGTTCTTCACATGGCAGTCCATCTCTTTCAGAGCTACAGAAGTGGCAGTGATCAGCCTGACTTTTAGCTGTGGCTAAAATAATGAATATTAAGAGACAAATAATAAAAATAAAATCTAAATTATAAATTTCATGGCTATAAATAGCATATATATGCATCTAGAAATTCTGACTTTCAAACATCCACTGCGACTAGTATTTTCATATCCAATTGTCTAGTATTAAAGTCCGAATATACATTTTCCCTGGGTTTGACCGGGAATTTGATTATAAATGTGAACAACCGGCTACGTGGCTTCACATCGCGTGGCCGTGGTGTGGCTCCAAATTCGTTCGTTTTAAAAATATTATTAGATTTGGCTATAGGCGCCCTCTGTATCATTAATAGGGAACTGTCTCATCGAAAACATGCTGTTCCGTAAGCAATGGCCATCTGGATTATGTGTTATCTGTGTTAAAACTAAAAAAAATTCCAAAATATTTTCCAAAAAATTCCGAATTTTCAATTTTTTTCTTCGCGACAAAAACCTCATAGGTGTTTTTCTTGGGTTGAACTATATTCCCAGTTAAAATACTTGCACTTATTTCTGGGATACCCTGTGTAATGGTATCATGGAAAAGTAATATGATAAATAAAAAAAAAGACTTACCAACTAGTAAAGTAAGAGTTAGTAAAACTTGTAATTTAGACATGTTGCCTTACAATGCTAAACTTGTGAGTATGAAGTTCAAACTGAATTTGAAGTTGTGTTAACAAACGATTGCCAGGTCTAAATATTGACATGTTTGGATTAAAGCTTACAATAATAAATTTAAGAACATTTTTGAGGGACATACTTCTAAATATTTTTCTATATACACAGAGGCCACAATATTTTTTGCTTTTGCTGCAAGCTATAAACAAATGTGATATTTTAGTTAATATTAGCGTTTTATATATAATATAATAATAAAATATTACCCTATATTATTATCTATACAATGCAAATATAAAGAAAATATTAATTTTACGAATGTTCAACTATAAGTTTGGCTCGCGATGTATTGGGTATAGGTATAGTTTTATAAAATTACTCATAAGTAAATACCAGAAATTCTTACGTTAATCTCATTTATATAGGTAATTATAGATTAAGATAAAATAACTTTATATATTTTATTAGAATAAATGAAATTAGATAGGATATAATTCCAGTCATAAACAATATTTTTTAAATTATTGTTGATAAATATATAATTATTTAATTATGTAATAATTCTATATGAATCATTTTTAAGTATCATATGAAACTCAATATTGATCAGATTGTTCCTAAAATTCTTGGGAGTGACCTTGTCATAATCTCTTGTAAAAAATATTTTTTTTTGTGATGTAGGTAGTGATACCGTATGATTGAAAAAAAACGGCGTCCAGTTGGCTGGGAAATGACGATAGTTGACATTTCCCATATAAATTTACATATAAATAAAATTATATAAGCATCATGATCCATATTATGACAAACACAGCGTAGAATTAGATTTCTATATCAGCAGTTAAGTGGCAAGAATCTTTATATAATTTTATTATATACCTATACTGCAAGAAATTTGTTTTCTATTTTACATATAAAATGAAAAAAGAAATTTTGTTTAAATAACTAACTCAGACTCTAAAAAGCAGTGATGGAAAAAACCGATTAATTTCTATAATCGAGTACTCGAATTTCAAGCGATTTCAATAATCGAGCGGTCGCTCGAGCGAAATATCGCACGGTTTTTCGCCCGCTTGTTGTACTCGTAACGCCAAGCAGTAAGTTGCTTGCGCAGAGCACATATCCTTTCGATGATGAATGGCAAGTAGCAAGCGACGAGCGATTCGCTTGATTTATTTATTAATGTACATTACAATGCCGTAAGTGGTAATAACAAGAGGTTGCTATTAATGTACAAACTAATAATCACAGAATTTAATAAAAACTAACTTTGAAAGTGGTATAATGTGCCTATCAATCAAACTTACTTTTCTGATTGCACTCAAGGGTAATAAAGGATCTTTATTGTCACGTTCTCGTTCAAAATAGTTAAAAAAAACAGGAAAGCTACAAGCTCTTTGCTTCGACTGTTTAAATGCTTCGGCATATTTTCAAGAAATGCAATATAAAAACTCGAAAATTGAGTTCTTAAATGACTGTTTGTGCTTAAAAGTGCAATTTTTAAAAAAGACTATGAAAATACGCAAAAAACGAGAATTACTCATAAAGATTCAACAACATATTATACAAAATAATGACTGATAATATAAGACTGACTAAGATAATTGTCAAATAATAAAGGACAACATTGCTGAACACGGCGCAATGTGACCAATATAGCGATAATAAAATTTGGTTTAAACTTTTGCAGCTTTAATCTAAATAAAATATCTGTTACAATCATTTGCTCTATAAAGTAAAATGAAGAACTGCTCGTTATCTTAAACAAATTTAAACATTTTTGCCAAAATTTCATTTAATCAGGTTTAGGACTTAGTGTCAATGTCAATATGATTGATGACGTGCATCGGAAAATGGTTTGCGATTACTATACGTATACCGGGTGCGTCTCAAAAGTGACTCACCCCTAGAACTTTTGTATTTTTTCAGATAAAAAAACGAGATTTGGTATGTTAGTCTATGACATAAATTAGGATTGACTGACTTATTCAATTGTTTTTGGTCTCTTCCTGTTTCACCGGAAATGACTACAACTTTTGATTTTTAAATGGCACCCTCGGTATTTTTTTGCTTTATTCGATAGAAAATGACATTTTGAATTGAACACATCATATTATGTCAACTTTTGACATTCTCGCTTAATAAAAAATCGTATTTTAAAATTAAATCTAGAGTGCCATGGCTATGTTAAAAACACTAATCCTTAATCAAGGAACCTTGGAAAAATAGATTTGATCATCTAATGCTTTTAACGTCTTGTCCTGGCCAGTTAGAAAATGCTCAAGTCGTATATTTAGTCATAAGTATCTCAATTTTTTGAAATGGAACGAAGGTTAGGTTAGGTTACGAATAATTTAATACCATGCACACACTTGGTATTTCGAGTCAAATTTTCGTAAAGAACCGCTAGTTATAATTTCAAATAAACCATATGCGAAAATGTCAAAAGTTGACATATGATATGTCAGTCTATTCAGAGTGTTATTTTCTATTGAATAAAGTAAATAAATACCGAGGGTTCCATTTAAAAATCAAAAGTTGTAGTCATTTCCGGTGAAACAGGAAGTGACCGAAAACAATTGAATAAGTCAGTCAATCCTAATTTATGTCATATACTAACATACCAAATCTCGTTTTTTTAACTGAAAAAATAAAAAAGTTATAGGGGTCAGCCACTTTTGAAACGCACCCGGTAGACTATTATCAGAACTGCAAGGTGACAGAAAACTTAAATCTTTTTTCTTGTTTAACTTTTTTAACTTTTCTTTTATTTATTTAAAACATTTTAATGACTTAAGTCATTTGATTTTAAGTCATATTTCGAAAGCTAACTGAAGACTTAAAATTTTTGGAATTTTTTTTATTAAAAAATCATAATATCAAGATCTACCAGCCCTGAAATATTTGTATTTTTTAAGACCCACCCGGTATATACGCCGGCGCCGCGCCGGTTCCTTCAACATCAGCAGAAACTCTATCGTGGATTAAGGAAAATATGTTTCTTTCACTAAGAAAAATGCAACAGCTAATCAAGGTTAACCAGCTATAAAATAAATAACATCTAGGTATGGTTATTACCCAAACCTTGAAAACAAAAATGCAATATTTTCAGTAAGAAGAAATTAGAGGAAATATTTGAAAATGCTGCTTGAAAATAAATATAAAAAAAAATATTGAATAAAGCTTGTTTTCATATTTTTTTGCTGGTTCTGATAAGAAAAAAAACAGTAATTCCATGTGTCATGTTACCGTTTACCGGCAATTTTAAAAGTAGGTAAATTTGCAGTCAACCCCTATTCTGACGGAATGTAAGGGTAAGTAAATACATTCTTTGTCATTACTTTCTGAACGCTTCCATGTCAGGACCCACATGTTCTCTCCCAAAATCTAACATAAACAACCTCACGATTTGTATTCTCCGAGCCGAAAAATGCCCAAAACCACCCCGAACCGACCGTTCCCTCGGTTCCAATTGAAATGTTGTGTCGGCTTCTACAAAGTGTTTGCTAACAAATAAAGTCATTATGAGCAGTTTCCAGTGACATTTCCCATTCGATACGGAGATGTATAAGTGATGAGAAAAATATGTAAAAGGGAACGGTCGCACAGGGCGTGTATAAAGAACTTCGAATTTGGAATTTTTAAATTTAGATAGACAACCGTACCTGAAAGATATTTTCTTAGTTATTTAATCATTTTATTCTAAAAAGTCCTATGGGTAAGTATTTCTGTAATAGTAGGTATACACTGTAAAAAATCTACAAAATAAAATAGTTATTTTTTGGAAACACTGCTGCGTTTATCCAACGGAGACCAGCTTTTTAGCAGTAATTTACTAATACATAATAGTATATTGTTTTATTAAAAGTAAAAATGACACTTTTTTGGCGACGCTGTACGTTTGACATGACAGACAGGGCACCAAAAGTCATTTTTACTCCGAATAAAACATGCTATTTTTTTCAAACGCCACAAATATTTTTCCAATTTCAAATATTTAAACAATTTCAAACGTTCCAAATAATATAAAAAAGTTTAAAAGTCGTACCTTGTATGTAATTATACAGAGTGTACCAGAAATAAGTGCAAGTATTTTAAGGGGTGGTAGATCTCGATAAAAGAAACATATTTTCTCTTTATCGTTTTTTAAATAAGTCCAAAATAACGGAGTTATTTTACTTTGAAAATTTCCAAAAAAATGATTTTTTGCTAAAATTTTCAGAACCACTGGATCTTTTCTGGATTTTCTTTCTTGTAAATTTAATCTACTACCTATGTTGCCATATTATCAAGAAATTATTATTTTTAAATAAAAACTAAAGAAAAATCCAAAAAAAATTTCAAAAAATTCCGATTTTTCAATTTTTTTTTTCGCGAAAAAAACCTCAGGCGTGTTTCTGGGGTTGAACTATACTACCAGTTAAAATACTTGCACGTTTTTCTGGGACACCCGTATATCGAGAAACTATGTGGTTAGGCTCTTTGAATTTGACACTTTATATCAATTTAATAATAAATTTTCGTACTTTTATGCTTAAGTGAAAAAATGCTTTACTTTTATACATAGGCGTTAAAATGACTTTTTTTTCTACGATCGTGCAAAAAGTAGCTATTTATTGTACTATATACTGAATTAAAAGTCTTTTTTTTTACACACTAGTGTAAAGCTAATGTCAAGGTATACTCTGTTTTTTTCTCAGGTAAGATTTCGACAGACGATGGCAGAAGAAAAGCAGATGACGTCCCATATCAATCTATTTATTTTACAAAAAAAAGTTTCTAATGATTTTTAAGTTAACTATGGATGTGTTTAAATATAAATCCGTCATACGTCGTCTCTTGTTGTTTTTAACAGGTTTTATTGGTTTATTTCAAAATTGACAGATCGTATTTCAATTTTATTGATTTGACGGAACGATGAAGTGATTGAAAGTCTTGTCAAACTATAGGTTATAATTTTTTATCAACTTTTGTCAAATACCCTGCATTTTGGAAGATGATGCATTTTGATTCGTGTTATTACGTGTGTTTTGTGTCATTTGAAGTCAAGTGGAGGAAAAATCGAGTGAAAATTAACTGTAGACCCAGAGCACAGTTTATGGTTAATACTCGCTGCCCAGGCAGAAAGTCTTATACACCAACGAAGTTACCATCAATAAAGTTCGTATACCATCTCGTCGTAGATAAGTGCATCTCGAATATGGTAGGAGGACCATACTAAACACATACTAAAAACTGGAGTAACTGTAAAATATCGACATCACATGATAGGTAAATAATGGATTTTGGTACTGCAGAAAAATAATGTAAAAAGGTACTGGTTTAAAAATATTAAGATTAAAGTTAATTAATCAACCTTTAAGGTATAAAATTTGGTACCTAAGTGTAATTATTAATAAAATAGTTTGTTTTATTTATGTTGTTTTATTTATTCCTGTGGAATATTACAAATATGTATTTGTATTACAGTTGAGGGTTGGAACCTTTGGTGTTAAACAGCAAAATAAAGTATAATAGTGTTTTTAGTGTAATTTAGTGTTTTTATTATGTATTTGTACATAAGTTATATTGATAAATATAATCATAAATGCGGGAAGTTTCATAAAGCTTGAAAGTAAGAAATAGTTCTTTTTTATATTTTTTTGGTATGTGGTGTTTTGTTTGTTTTGTATTAACACATACCGTTTTTTTATTAAATAAAATAACTCACGATTACATTTTTTCAGTTTTATACAGTTTTTTTCACAATATTTTGAAGTAATCACTTGTCAGTCAAATTTTAAATATATTAATTTCCTGCTATGCGTTCCAGTTGTACCAACTTATTTCTTTGTAAAATAAAATAAACTACTTTGAAATTAAAATGACAGACACATCTATCACTGTCAAGGATCTTCTCGTTGGACAGACTATATCATTATTAATGACGACTTTACCTAAAGAGAAAAAATTTGTAAATTTTTGTAAAAAATTATCAAATCATGCAAGATAAACCAAGTACCAGTACTGGGCACCTCGCAGCAACATTCCTGAAAAGAGTTTTAATAAAGAACAAGAACCCGAGACCTCCACGAGCAGAAATGACAATAAAATTCAAAAGACTACTGGAAATGAAGTTTGTCCATCAATTACCTTAGTAAATTTGTCAAACTGCGACATTAAAATTAAAATGAAATAAAAAAAAATTATTAAAAAAAATAAAAGTGTCATTGCTAGTGGTAATATTATTCTGTGAATTACGGTAAAAACTTTTTAATAAACATTTAAATAGGGATTTCAATTCGATCGTAGAAAAAATGCTATGTTGAAAATGTGCAAAAAGCATATTTGTACCTCATTGAGCATGATTGCAGCTCTCGACTTCGTCTCGAGTTGCAAAACTCATGTGTCGTGCAACAAATATGTCTTTATAGTTACACAAATAACTTTTTTTTTATTGTCAATCACGTCACGTCACAACAAACTAATATTTTCGTGACGTTTGAAAAAAAAACCATCTTCTGAAGCAAAAAAAAAAAACAAAGAACAAATATATAAACTATTTAAAATATCTAATTATGTATTTTCAAGAACACTTTTTTCAACAGGTAGGTACGTGTATAAAAACGGTTGACGTTCTGTTAAAATAATTTTATATCTAGTTAAACTTCAAAATTAGCAATTATTACTCCCTGATAACAATTACTTAATAAGGTAAAACCTAAAAGCCGCAAACTTTCTGTGTAATAATTATTTTTTAATTTGTTTTTAATTTTTACTTATGTTATGTTTAGTTTTGTTATATTCATTAAAATCAAAGAAGCGATTGCCATACGTTACTAACCTCTTCAGAACATGAGCAATACATTTATTTTTATACTGTAACAGTATTTTTTTTATTTTTCGTGTAGAGGCTATCGCTTCTTTCATAATAATTTTTGAATTGTTAAAAATCTACTCTGTGGCCTGTGTTCCATGAATGCTGACAAATCTTAGATTTGTGAAAATTGCACTTTCTTAAATAATCTTACATTAAATAATTTTACTATTTCACTGGACGCGCGTTTCACTAACCATATTAGCATCTTCAGCATGATGCTAACATGGTAAGCGAAACGCGCGTCCGGTGAAAAAATAAAAGTGTTTTGGTGTATTGTGGTGATTTAGTGTTTTATTTTGCAATATTTATGCGTTCTTTAATAAATCATTGCTTGATAATCAACATAATGTTCATTGGTTTAGTGTGGGTTAAAATGGATCTATGTGTATTTTGTGTTTTGAAGGTTGTTCGTATATTATATGCCTATCATAGACAGAATACACACAATGATAACAATACACAATACAGGGTGGCGCACCTCATTCGCCTCGGTTGATTATACGAAAACGGAAAGATGTAGAAACAAAATATTTTATGGGTATATGTGGGGAGGCAATGTGGGCACAATTGAAAATTGTTTTTAGTTCGTTACATGTATTTTTTATATATGATTTATATGATGTCTGGCGTATCGTCATCGGATTCCGTATCGTTCAGGCCTGATAATTTATTTGGCACGCTTGGCGTAATTTTTATGTTCCCTAGTCGCCAACCCTGTTATCGTTTCACTGCTCTGTGGAGGCGCTGTCAACATCGCTCCAAGGTTAGGTCGCTCTCCGCGCTTAACCTCACTTTTGCCGTTCGCAGTGGTAATGTTTATAAAAAACGCTACAAAATTATTTTCAAATATACAGGGTGTCTCAGAACTAAGATCCATACTAAAGTTATATTTTTTCTTATCGAACACCCGGTATTTTATTTCATTTTTGGATTCTTGGACCCAAAAAAAGACACTTATTATAAGGGTTAAATATGTCCAAAATCTTTGGTTTTTGAGATATTTAAAGATATTCAAATTTACATGCTGTAATAGAAGAGATTATTAACACCCTATACATTACTTCTCAGAATTAATTCTTGTGCTGAGTTTAAAGGTAGAGAAATAAACCTTACAGAAAAATGTTATTGCTTCCTTAAATTTATACAGGGGTATCAAAAATTGATGATCTATTTTAAGAATTAATTTTACATAAAAACTTCGTTATTTCAAATGCAACACCCTGTATTTTTTTTTTAAATAAAGCGAAGCAGATTCAAGTGCTCTTTCAAACTACATTAGGGTTTCCTATACCTATCTAGCTCAGATTTTGAATAAAGAGCATTTTTTCAATAAAATGGCAACCAAGAGGGCTAGTGTCGTCATGGCATAAATAATATTTATTAAATATGTATTTATTATTCTATTAAGAAAAACGAAGAAGTATATCTTTGATTTATTTTACGATGACTTGTAGATATATGGAGTTTCTATAAAAGAGCCAATTACGGCAAATTAATTTTCTTCACTTCCAACGACAGGTTTCTGCCTAATAGGTTTTTAATAAATCACACTACCAGCTCGGCGAAATAGGACAAGTAGTTTTTCAAAGGAACGCTTATCAGGAAGATTCCTATTTGGATATTTTTGATCATAAGCCCTTGTGGCCAAAAAGAAATTTTCCTTACAAAATAAAATCACTAGTAACATATCTATTCGTTCTACCAGCAGATACTGCTTTGTTTTAGTATTGAAAATACTTCTGGCCGCGTTTATATGGGACCCATCTTTGAAAAAACGACATGCTAGAGCCGCATGGGTTCGATAACCTGCCTGTCAACACGTCGATAGTTTAGCCGGCGTTATAGGAATATGGAATAGGGCAAGGTCGTTCGAAGGCCGAAATAAGGTAGAGGTCGTAAATAAAATGATCCATAATGTTAAAATACGCTTCGAAGTGTTAAAAGTGTTGAAAATTGATTAAAATCTGTTAGGTTTAAGATATTGGTGAGTACTTTTTGAGTCTTAAGTCAAGTATGTAGGTGAGAGAAATATTATGTGATTTATTCGAATGTATTAGCCGTGAAGCTAATAGGGAGTGTGTTCATTTTATTTTGTTCGTAACTGTGAGTCTTGTAAGCTCACACTGTGTTCGTAAACAATAAGGTATTATCCTTATTATGGTACTTACGCTTAATTTTATATGTATGTATATAATTTTGTATTCTCTGTTTAATGTATTTGTACACAATTTTTTTATATATTTCTTAATTATCATATTATTTAACAGTATCAAAAGTAATGTTGCCTCCCATTTTTATACAGGGCGGTAAAGTTTTCAGGAAAATCAGTTTTTTTTTATAATAACACTGATACTATTTTAAATATCTTTATAAAATTGAGTACACGTCTTCCATGTATCAAGATGTATTTTTTCATATAAAAACAGTTCTGTAATTTTTATTTCAGTTGCGTCCTTACGGGATTGGATTAGTTAATTAAATTTAATTTCTTGAGTTTCTTAAGAGTTTAATAGCGAAGTGCTTTAGACTTTAAATCGATACATATGATAATATTCTTTTTTCTCCGAAATTATGGAATTGTCTAGTTGTAAAATTTATTGATTTTAGTATACTTTAGTTGTTATTAATATAAGTTAAAAAGACGCTAACTTCTTTATTGCATTTTTTAATTGATTAGCAATTTTTTTGATTTTATCCAGTGTGTAAGCCACCAATGCACATGTCATATTTTGCACCCATACCTCATATTTGTATTTTACCACATTTTAAATTTATATGTATGCATGTATGTTATTTTTGATTGTAATATAATATTTGCTAAACTTTCTATCATGTTTTATGTATTTGTATATCAGTTTTTATATCTCCCTTAATTTTCACATTATTTTACAGTCGACATCAAAAATAATGTTGCCTCTGCACTTTGACGTAATATACGTATAAGTATTTGTTAAAACAATACTCGCCTATTCTATAAACATAATTACTTGAAGAAAAGATATCTATTTGGCTTATTTAGGTATATCCACTAATTTACTTGCACTTCGAAGTAAAATTCATTTTCGAAATACAAGACGTTTTTGAAAATGAAAATGTCTAAGCACCTCTCGTATCCCAACGATCTCATAACTTATCGAAAAGGTAAAAACTAATGGTCGAGTAAATTTTGAACCTATTGAATTATGCTAGAACTGCTTTTTCTTAGTAAATTATGACAGTTAAAACTTAATTATTTTTTTTTAATTTCATTATCTCTTGGATGGTCTATTTAATCATTATCAATTTGTTGTTCTCCTTTGTGGCTTTATAAAAATAATATTTTTACGTATTTTTACTTTTAAATTATAATTGACAACGACAAATCATAGGCTATGCTAGTCTTTGCAGTATAACTTAATTCAAAATTGGTAGCAAATTTCCTTAATTAACCTAGCATAAGTCGTAATACAGATTATATCAGTGTAGGAGTAATCAGATCGGAAGTCATAAGTTGAATCGGATATAAAATGCAAATATAATGTATAAATATAAAATCCAATAGTTCACGTGATGACTCGAATCAAGTGGTCTGTGGTACCTTTTAAAAAATGGCCGATAATCGAAACGGTTCATCGTTCATTAACTGAATCTTCGTTAAAAAAAATCTTAAATACTACAGAAGATGAAAAAAAAAGCTAGAAAACTTAAATTAAACGTCGAACGTTGTCGAGCCTATAGAAATCGCAAGAAAATTGCTAAAGTTTTATCAGTAACTACAATCGGTACTTCTTCGACCTTGGAAGATTTTGAAGGACCATCAGAGACAAAAGGAAATATAAATCAGGAAGGTAATTAATAATACCTAATATGAATATGGTTAATAAATATTACCGTGACTTACCACTGGTGTATATACGGATATGGAAAACGTCTCGGAGAGCCAAGATAATAAAAAATGATTTTCATAAGAAATAAGAAGTTTCTTATTCGCAGCATTTCAAAAATATTTTATGACAGGTCTCTGGACAAGCACACATGTCAAAGATATTAAAATTGAGGGGCTTAGAATCCTAATCCGGCGTCCGTTTGTCGTTCATCGTTCCGTCAAACCAGTAAAATTGAAATATTATCTGTCAGTTTTGAAATAAACCAATAAAACTGGTTAAAAACAACAAGAGACGACGCATGACGGATTTATATTTAAACCCATCCATAGCTAACTTAAAAAATATTGGAAACTTTTTTTGGTAAAATAAACAGATTGGTATGAGATGTCATCTGCTTTTCTTGTCATCGTCTGTCTTACCTGAGAAAAATAAAACAGAGTATACATCGATAATCTAATCAAACTGGTAGTTTCGACCTTTAAACCGATATTAATTATTTTTACGTTTACTTTCTTATTTTTCAGAATTAATATTAAAAAATTATAGGTACCTACCGTTAAAATCTGAAATTTTGTTTCAAATTTCAGATTTATATTTAATTAATAAAGTCCAATGCAAGAAACAACATAATGAAATCACCATCACTAAGTGTCAAGATTTTATATTTATGGTTATTACTTTAGAAAAATAATAAAAACTTTTTGTGACCAAATTTTATTTTTTACATTAATTTTTATTAATATAATTTATTTTTGCTGCTTACCGCCACGACCTTACATTGCATGGTTTCTGTAACCAAGAAATAAATATCACAGTTCAGTAGTAAACATTATAAGGGTGACCGTAAAGTATCGAATAAATTCATTTAAAATTAAGGGGTGTGTAAAAAAAAGTTTTTTTTTCGACAACCGCCGACTTGTGTCTGGTATTTTCAGTACGCCTATGATGGTTGCGCATGTTGCAAAATCTGTGAATTTTTCTTGATAAAATAATGAATACTTACTTATTAAACTATTGTAGGTAAATTTAAGTAAACTGTTATAAATTATAAATAATGTCCATAAACTAATGTCGACTTTGAAAATAGTTACTAACTGTCACTAGAAAATTGCCATGGCGACACCAGCTATCTTGATTGCAATTTTATTTAAAAATCGCATTTTATTCAAAATCTGAGCCAGGTATAGGAAACCCTAATATAGTTTGAAAGAGCATTTGAATCCGCTTCGATTTATTTAAAAAAATACAGGGTGTTGTATTTGAAATAACAAAGTTTTTTTATAAAATAAATCCTTAAAATAAATTAGCAACTTTTGATAGCCCTGTATAAATTTAAGGAAGCAATACAATTTTTCAGTAAAGTTTATTTATCTACCTTTAAAGTCAGTTCAATAATTAATTCTGAAAAGTAATCTACAGGGTGTTAATAATCTATTCTATTCTAGCGTACAAATTTAAATATCTTTAAATATCTCAAAAACCAAAGATTTTAAACATATTTAACCCTTATATTAAATACCTTTTTTTGGGCCCAAGAATCCAAAAATGAAATAAAATACCGGTTGTTCCATAAGAAAAAATATAACTTTGATATGGATCTTAGTTCTGAAACACCCAGTATATTTCAAAACAATTTTAAATTGTACACATTGCCGCCCCACATATACCCTTAAAATATTTTGTTTCTACATCTTTCCGTTTTCGTATAATCAACCGAGGCGAATGAGGTGCGCCACCCTGTATACAGGGTGGTCCGAACTGTATTCCGGAAACTTTGGCAACATATTCTGCAGATAAAAATGATTAAAAAAGTTCGTATAAATGTATGTCCGAAAATGCTTAGTTTTGGAGATACAGGGTGCAGAAGTTCCATTTTTATTTCGATTTTTTTCAAATAATTCCTGAAGTAACATCAATATTTGGGTGAAAATTGTTGTCTGGGAGTTTTTTGACATGAGAAATTTGATTCATCTATGTCAGTCAGTCATTATGACTCTTATTAGTAGGGGGCGCCACTTACATGTGTTACAACTATTCTGAAGAGTAATAACTTTTCGTCCGTGCCTGTACAAAGCTACCGAGTGAAAAAATATACATTTCCGTGATTTTTTACGTAAATAATGTCTCTTGGTAAAAATCGCTACGATCAACCGTTCTAAAGATATTTAGAATGGAAATAGTCAATGCATGTCATTATTGACTAAAAATAAAAATGTTGAGTAGATAGTTATTTGACTGAAATAATAAATATGGGAACTTTATATTTTTCTTCGAAAAAATGATGATAAAACAGTCTCTGTTGAACTTTTAGCACAAAAACGTTTCAAATTTATGATACCAGTCTAATAACTACCGTATGATCGAATAAAACGGCGTCAGCGATGGCTATGAAATGAAGATCGCTGTCATTTTATATGTAAATTTATATAGGAAATGCCATCGATCGTCATTTCCAAGCCAACTGGACGCCGTTTTTATTCGATCATACGGTATTTAGTCAACATGTTTAATTTATGTCAATGATGACAGGTATTGCTAATTTCGATTCTAAATATCTGGAGAACCATTACTCGTAGCGATTTTTACTAAAACGATTTTTACGTAAAAAACGTAGTAAATTTATATTCGAGTAAAAACGATAGTTTTATACAGGTACGGACGAAAAGTTATTACACTTCAACCCAGTTAAAAATTATGTAGGTGGCGTCTACAAGTAGGAGTCAGAATGATATAAAAATCAAATTTCTCATGTCAAAAAACTCCCAGACACCAATTTTCATCCAAATATTGATGTTACTTCAGGAATTATTGTATATTATTATTATTTGGAAAAAATCGAAATAAAAATGAAACTTCTACACCGTGTATCTCCGAAACTAAGCATTTTAGTACATACATTTATACGAACTTTTTCACTTATTTTTATCAGCAGAATATGCTGCCGAAGTTTCCGGAATACGGTTCGGACCACCCTGTATACAACTTACATTAAGAGGCGTTTCCGAAAAAAATTAGGTTTAAAAATTAGAAAGGATATGAAAACAATCACCAGTTTACTTAGAATAAATTGTGTACATTCTTACTCAATTTATATGTATATGATACACCTTTACTATCTAAAATTATTTTAAGTTCGCATAATGAATATTTACAACTCAAACACACCTACTTTTTTCCACCTACTAATTACTAAAATATACTAAAATATGTTTTATAAGAAGTAATTTTCAACTAATATCTTTAAATATATACGGCAAAAATTCCCTTCCAATCATTCACATGGGATTAAACCTCGAGTCGACCCATATCCAAAATATTTATCCGCCATTTCTAACATCCATTAAATCTATATGAATATATTTTGGAACGGCTGTACCCCATCATTGTAACGACGCAAAAGATACATATCAAATCTGTTGAAGGATAACAATAATGGCAGCCGGATACCCTTACCCTTTTTTTACTCTTTGTGTTAGCCCTAACGCGTCCTTCGTGCATGGCAGAATTAGCGATGGGACATATTAGGGGAACCCCGACTGGTTTCTGAGACGGCAAACAACACTTATACGAGACGAATAAAGGGTAAAGAAATTAAAAATAGATAAACATGTTTTTTTTAATAAAAAAATAAGTAATACCTAATAATTAAACGATCAAACGAACTTACCTGAAGTTCGATCGTAATTATTTGATGAATCTGGTCCCAGGACATCAGTTGATTATTTACTATGTAGTCCGCCCCTGGCGCGTGTGCTCACACATGTTTAAAGTATTTTCTCCTGTCGCTCCTTTCCTCCGCGATCCGTCTTCATATTGTTTAAACCACGTCTTTGAAATAATTAATCAAGCTAGAGAGTTTCCTGACGGTAAATTTAGTTTTAAGTAAATCTCTCTTTAATGTTTGTCACTTTTATTAAATTTAAAAAAAAAATCCTCAATCTTGACAATGCCTCTCTTCTAAGGATATTTTAAAAGAAATCAAAATTGAAGATATAATTAACGATATCAAAAATAATTTAACTGGTCTTTCTATTGACAATATTTCAACTCAGATAATAATGCCAGAAACAAATTTTATTATGTTTTCAGTCAGACAGACCCAGACATAGATAATTTTAAACCATTTTTCAATAGCAACTGTTAAAATTGCCTAATATCTATCAAAAATAGTAGATCAAGAATAGTATCAAAAATAGTAGATAAAATAGCAAGGGTAGAATAAATGCAAAAAAAGCAGTGCAAAAAAATTTCGCATCTTCTGGGCAGGGTTCGGAAGTAGTTAATTAAGACGTAATTTACCTGATTAACTACGTGTAGTTTTTCTTCAAAAACTACGTCTTTTCCCGTTCATTAACTACATGAAAACTACGTTAATAAACTATGTATTGATATTATGAATATCTTTCCTTTGTATGAGGTGTAATAGAGATAATATGATGTAAATATTATATTTAAAGCCATATTTCTTCTGTTTTCTTAAATACATTATGTGTTTTTAAAGCTTCAACTTATTATAACCTCACCTCAAACCTTTGATATTTGAAAGTTACATAAATAGGTTACATAAACTACACCCCCTACATAAACTACATTAACTACATGTAATGTAGTTTATGTAGTTTTTAAAAGTAACACGTAGTTTTCCGAACCCTGCTTCTGGGTTTAAAATGTTTGACTTTTACTGTTTGTAACCGTTACATGACTGCTTCAAGAAAGGTATGAGTTTGCTATATCTACAAAGTTTAGATGTTACTATACTATTACGGAAATTTAAACGGTATAGCTTATCCCTTACATTGAAATGTCAATGTTTTCATTGACCAGTATTGTACTTTTTAGCATTGAATAGTACGACCAGAAACTGGACGGTTGCATTTTCTTTGAATTTTCAGAAAAATGCTAAAAGTATGTTTTCACTTGATCTCTCTTCTCGCACGTTTTTAAATTGCTTCCATTTTTGAAAATTTTTGTATTCCTTTTCATAAGTTATTCGGGATTTAAATGGAAGTAGTTTGGATATGGCGTTTGTCGCCTCAGCCTGAATATCTGTTGGTAATTTACTTATTTCGTTTTGAGCCATTTCTGGCTCCAATTCAATCAGCAATCGACCCGAAAGAGAATTAAAAAATATTGACTCAAAACTGACAACTAAAGAGACAGCTTTAATTATTTGTCAAATTACATAGAAACCAACGCCAACCCAGCACAATATTTTTTCTACTCGTAATAAATTCCTTGAAATAATAATTTCTGAATATTTTTTAAAACGTAGGTAACTCGTAATAAAATATTGTTTTATACACGACGATAAAATTGCATTATCGTCTCCCGAAATTAATTCACTCGCGAATTCATCGCTCATGAATGAATCCTTTCGGTCAACGATAAAATACCATTATTTTATCGTCTTGTATAAAAAATAACTATTACTTGCCCGTTTTAGAATTGCATACATTTTCTTGTTTTTCGACCTATAGCAACGGATGACTCTCAGGGCCGGCGGAAGGGCGCCGCATGCGAGGGGCGCCACGACGGCAACTGAAATATTTAAAAACACTAATCTAAACAAATAGTAATGAAAAACCAGATCAATAATTAATATTTTACTATCTTTTACTATCAATTTCCACATTAAAATATTGGCAATTATCATACCCACATAGGAAAGAAATATCTACTATAGTAAACGCCACGAATGTTTGGGAGTGACTTATCGGTCGCTACCATGTGAACTAAGCTGTTCAAGGTCACATAAAACTTAATTCCAGTGCCGTGGTGTTTCAAGTCATTATAATAATCAATATATAATCTGTTGTAATTTGTTGTTTTAACTGTCAAACTCTTGTCAAAACATATATTTGGTTATAAATATAAAATGGAATGCCCCATTGGTCGCACTGTAAGCACATCAATCGACTGACGCACAAAAACGAATCAATCAAAGAAACGCGATATAGTATCGTCTTTGTCAATCACGCTAACATTTTAGAGTAAGTAGGAGGAGCGTAGGCAGATGATTAGACCGGGCCTTTAAAAACTACGTCTGCGGTAAAAATTTACGTTTTTAATGTAAAAATGATAGCGCGCGTGTCGATTCTAACTTCATCAAGCGATGAATCACTCCCAAACATTCGTGGCGTTTACTAACATTAACAGCGTTTACTAAACATTATAAACATTACTATATCCTAGACGTATCCTATTATAGTTTACTGAAATTATGCTCAAAAAAATCCTTAGCACGAAAGCTTTGGGATAGTTTTGAATTCTCCTTTTCTATTAAGCTTTTCTATATGTATTTTGGGTGCTCTATTCGAAACTGGGATTTGCGAATTCATTTTCGTGGAAGAATCTTAAACAAAATAAAATAAAAAATATAAATTTGATTTGTTCGTGGTATTTTATACTAATGTTTTCAAAGATCACTTATACCAGAACGAGACTGCCGAAGTTGGAATTCTATTTCTTATAGCTCTATATACCGGGTGCGTCTCAAAAGCGGCTCACCCCTATAACTTGTTTATTTTTTCAGATGAAAAAACGAGATTTGGTATGTTAGTATACGACATAAATTAGGATTAATTGACGTATTCAATTGTTTTTTGTCACTTTCTGTTTCAATGGAAATGACTACAACTTTTGATTTTTAAATAGCATCTTTGGTATATATTTACTATTATATTTTATACTTTATGCGATAGAAAAATGACACTTTGAATAGAATAACATATTATATGTGAACTTTTGCCAGATATGGTACTCGCCCGGTCTCAATATTTTCCTTCCGCCGACCCTGATGACTCTGATACTTTGCTACATAATATAGACCTTATTTCGAAAAAGCCAAGTAAACACTTTTGAACATAACTTGGCTATCAACTGCTAAGATTTTTAATGAGTGTTTAGTGTCCAAAAAGCTTTTTAGACAAGAAACAAAGCAGCTCCAGCTTGTTTTTACCAAACAAAAAGACAATGTTTCCAATGTTACCAATTTTGTGGTAATATTACGTAATATTACCAAAATTTCCGGTAATATTACCGCGGTAATATTACCCTTTACATCACTAACCCTGTATATAATATGTAAGTACATATTTTTAATAAAAAAAAATTATGTCAATTCTAAAAAAATATTAAATAATCATCATTTAAAAATATAACGTAAGTAGTCGCAATTCTCCAAATCTGTCCAAATTTGATCATTATGGAATATTCAAAAGCAATAACCAAAATAAAACCAAACTTATATGTCCCCCCTCCCCCATTCAGATTATAATAAACACATCTCCTTCTCTGAAATAAGCCCAACACCCGTCCATCCACTTTACCTCCAACCCGACAAAACAACCGGCACGACAAAAATCCGATCACGCCGCCCCGGCCTCCTCATTTCCGACACAAATCCACGATCGTCCGTCTCTCTCGCCCGGCCTAATCGTTTACAAACACGCTCAACATACACAAACCCGTCAACAGACCACACCCAGCACCCAGGGACCCGTCCGATTGGCCGGACGGGCCGACGCTGGGCGTGCGAGGCGAAAGTTATAAAAGAGCGCGAGCGTGGACGCGGCCTAATCGCGTAGCTCTCTCTAGACAACAACGACGATGACGCGGTGAATATGGTGTCGTCGGAAAAACGACCGAAATCGGTATCAGCGATGGCAAATACGCCACTCAAGTCCTTCACCATCAACGCGATTCTGCCCGAGACATTGTTGGACCGAAGAAGTGTGGTTTCGGAGGAGGACGAGGAGTATGGTGATCGGCAGGAGGAAGGGTCGGACGTGGAGGGTGTAGGGGGTGATGTTGGTGGTGATGTGGCGAGTGATTGCGAATCGGATTTGGACGTTACGGGCACGGGAACGCCGCCGTTGGATTGTTCGGGGCGGTCTAGTGAAGGTGACTCGAAAAACGACAATGCTGAAGGTAGGATCTAGTTTTTATTCAGTCATGCAGGAAAATAGTGATGAGCAAATGCAAGACCAAGACTCCATTAGCTTTGGTCTTGCAGGATCCAGTTTTACTGCAAGACTCTTGCAAATCATGCACTTTTTTAATAGATTCTTACTAGAGTCACTTTCTGCATAGAAAATCTTTAAATAAATAGTGTTTTAAGAAACTTAGATTTGTTTGATACTGTTTTTTTTATTTTTCAACATTCATATATTGAATCAGCATTACTCCCTTTAAAATTTTATGTAAAAGTCGGGATAACACAATACAACACTGTCTTTCTTATATTAGTATATTCTTCCCATAATCAGAAGCAAAAATCAAAAAATATAAGTATTTTAACGCAAAATATCGGAAAGCAGAGCGATAGATAATTTTAAAAAACGTCGTAGATTTCGACTTTTTTTTTAGTCCTTTGACTAATCAAGTACTTAACAGCCACAGTAATTATTATTTATAAAAAAATGTGCGCAAATTTGAAGTGAAACTTCTACTTACTTCCATCTGTCTGTCGTCTGTCTGTCCGTCTTCCCATCTATCCGTCTGAGAACTTCATTCGTGTACCTCTATCCACGTGCCGAGTTTGGTTCCAATCGACCCATAATTAAGAAAAATCTGATGATTTCGTCCATTTAGAGGCATCGGTTCAAACTATTGACGGCGTCATCCTGTAGCCCGTCCCCAATTATGCCGAAATCGACCCACATTTTTTTTTGACTATCAAATCGCTAGTCCCACCTTGATGAAGATGTAAACGAAACGTCATATCCAACTTTGCAGGGTGGGACCGTATGCACCGTCGCTCACATAGCCTACCCCCCAAATTTTATCGCGATCGGACGGCATCAAATGTTGACGTTTCTTACGTCAAAACTAACTGTCACAATGACACGGTTAAGTTGGCCTTGGTCATTGGCGTAATTCCAGGGGTGACCGGGAGTAACGCCCCCCCAGGTACTGCTGGGCACCCCCCAAAGAAATCCTGAATTATGACTCTTGGCTACGTATTAATAATTATTGCAGTAAAAATGACGTTTTCTAGTTTTGTTTTTAGGTAATATTATTTTGTTGTGTTCAAAAAATGTGTAATTTTTTTTTTTATTATTTTTTTTTATTTTTTGTAGGTATTTAAGTAATGTACGGGAACACGGTTTGATAACCAAGTCCATTTGAAATTTATTGATAGAGAAATTCATGTAAACGTTTTGTGTTTTTAATGTGTGTTGTGTTATTTTTAAAAAAATATGTTTTTAAAATTATTTTTCATTTTTGAAAACCAAAAGTGCTAGGCCCCCCCTGGGCTCAAACCCAGGCCCACCCCAGAATAAATTCCTAGTTACGGTAATGGCCTTGATCCCCCCAATCTATCGACATACCATATTTCATTTAAATCGGACGATTTTTTGATTTCATTCATTGATGATGGGGTTTCGTAGTGCACAAAACGTCGTCAAAATATCACGAAAAGATGAGGCTACATTCCGAGTTTCAGCCCCCTAGCTCACATACGGCCCGAATTACGACGCTCCAAGATCGTTACCACTTTTTCTCTCGCGTCTCGTGTGTCACGGCCATGTCGGCTCATGTGTCATGGCCTCCAATTTTTACTCCCATCGCGCGTAAAGAAGTTTCACTTCAAAAATCCGATAGATGATAAAAACCGGAAAAAATACCAGACCGCAAGAGCTTTGGATGTTAGATTTTGGTCATGCTGGTATTGATCATGGTCATGGTCATGCTTTTTGTGCGAGATCAAGACCAAGTATAGCTCAGCACAAGAAGAAAGTAATCGAAAGATAATACTTACTAGTTTGCTACAATGCACTAAAACACTTTGTTTTAACTCTGGATAACGTTTTGTTAACAATGTTAACTTTATTAGCCGGTGATTAAAACTGAACCTATCCAAATTAAAATTGTATCAGTTGTGTTGTTCGGAGATTAAAATAAAGTGTTTGGTGTATTGTGGCAAAAAAGAATTTACGTTAGTTTGCCACAATTGCCTTTTGAATTGTATAGAGATATCTTTGCGGTGGTCGATTTCTTGAAATAAATCTGGGTATGTCGTCCCTGAAACAGAAATGCAAAAAATGAAAATGTTATTTTTTGGAGAATGCAACTGTGTAGAATCTCAACGGAGACCGGCTTGGGTAGCCTGACAGACGTTTTTTACCAATGAAACAAATTTGCCTGCCGTAAACAAAATGATGATTATTTAACGTTTTAAGGGGTATATAAGAAACAAAACTAATTTGTATTTTAATGTATAATATCAGAAAACGGCTACTTTCTTGGATGGCATTTCTTAAAACGCCGGAAATTTCAACCTTCTTAGGTCCTTTGACTATCAGATACCTGAAATTATCCTTTTTTATACAATCTATCACCTTTGCTGAATTACATACTAAGCGAATCTAAAACTTAAATTACACAACAAAGGAAAATATAACGTACCTATATACTCTTGATATGAATACCTATGTGCATCATTCATAGAACTAGTAGGTACTTAACAGTAACTTTCTACTTTGTAACAGTAAATTCTAAAAAAATAAAAGCATTTTTTTTCCAGAATGCCTCTCTGGTATATGGAAATCTAAAATTTTGCCTAATTCTGAACAAAGCAAAGTTCTTTTTAGTATAATTTGGCCTGCTTTTCAGTATTAATCATTGAATCCTATTTTTTTATGTTGAGAAAAAAATGTATGCCCACGTGAGAGTTCATCACATAGATCGGTTTATGCTATTTGAAAAGATTTCGCTAATTTTTACTCAGTAATAAAAAAAATCTCTCACATGTTGGGAATTATTTACGGTTACTTTCCAACTGGTGTATTTTCCAAATTTGGTCAACATCATCTACCACTTTCCATGGTATAATGAAAGTATACATCAGAAAATATAAGGCATATCTTAACATTACAGTTGAGGGTTGGAACCTTTGGTGTTAAACAGCAAAATAAAAACACTAAATCACCACAATACACCAAAACACTTTTACTTTTACACTGGACGCGCGTTTCGCTAACCATGTTGAGTTTATAATCATCTGCTGATGATGCCAACATGGTTAGCGAAACGCGCGTCCAGTGTAAAAGTAAAAATGTTTTGGTGTATTGTGGTGATTTAGTCTTTTTATTTTGATATCTTAACATACAGTACGTCTGTCCGTTCTGTAGCTACGGGGTATTCGTGAGAGGAGAAACGATATTCTCTAGATGTTCTTCGTAAAAAATTAGACGACGCGTCCCATCAATAAAAATTCGACAAATTTGCAAGTAGCCAATAAAATGAGTGGGCGGAGCGATTTGCGGTGACGTACTCGTCAAGTCGACGTATAAAATATATTGCTGTTTATTTAAATATTTTTTGTCCTCATTCCTTTCATAGACACAGATCCAGCAGACGTACTGTAGGTAACATGACAAATTGGAAAAATAACGATGAACAGTAAAAACAAATAATAACAAAATATATAGGAAAATACAAAGGTATTCTAAAAGAAAAGAAAAAACACATTAAATTCCTTTTTATTAAATAATATTTTGGAAGCACCTACTTTTATGAAAAAAAAAATGAGTAACAAAAAATCTTAATACCATGTGAAATAACAAATTATGAAAGATCTGAACCCATCTTAGGGCGCAAACATAGTGAGGCATCTCGATGCGATGCTAGCCAAGATGGTAGCTGCGATGCATCCTACCCGCACTGTTTTAAAACGGCGAATAGGTGCGCGTAGGCATACAGAAGCATTTACCATCGCCGTTTTGTTAAACACCAGTTTATATAAAAAGTACTTATTAATTAATTAATTAGTATAGGCCCTTGTCGCATTTCATTTGATTTCAACAAATTCCGACCGCAGCGCTACAACGGCAAAAATCAGATATTATCCCTACCTATTTCACGTCGCCGTCATGTTGATCGCATAGAATAATATTGAAATCGTGGTTTTCTTATAATATATAAGTATTTTAGTTTTTTGCTAGAGCAGTTATTGATACAAAAAAGAGATAAAACACTCAGGTACGATGTTTGTAAGATGTAACGCTGTTTCGGGTAATAAAAAATAAATGAAAAAGAATTCGAACTAGGCGTCGTGCTGTGTTGGGACAATTTCAAATGTTAATAAAATTGCCGAAAAAATGTTAACGCGTAAAGGAGAGCGTACTTAGGGCGTTATTGGGTGCAATTACATACATTCAGTAACTCAACTTTCCCGGATATTTAACTCTCCCGAAACAAAATTTATATCATAGATTTGATCAAAAGCAAAAATGGATTCAAGCACTTCGACGAAACAAGTAAGTAAACAAAGTGCTCGTTACATCATCAAAAAATTAAAAAGACATATACTATGAGAGGATAAAATATAATTTGCAATATTAATGGTATACTTTTTTTATAATCAACTAGCGATTAAAGTACTTGCTATAAATAAATAAAGTCCATAAACTAATTTCGATTTTGAAAATAGCTACTCTCACTAGAAACTTGCCATGACGACATCAGCCCTCTTTGTTGCCATTTTATTCAAAAATTGCTCTTTATTCAAAATCTGAGCTAGGTAGGTATAGGCTACCCTAATAATAGTTTGAAGGAGCATTTGAATCTGTTTCGATTTATTTTAAAAAATACAGGTTGTCGTATTTGAAATAACATGGTTTTTATGTAAAATAAATATTTAAAATAAATCATCAATTTTTGGTACCCCTGTATAAATTTAAGGGAGCAGTACAATTTTTCAGTAAAGTGTATTTCTCTATCTTGAAACTCAGCACAATAATTAATTCTATAAAGTAATGCACAGGGTGTTGATAATTTATTCCATTGTAGCATGCATATTTAAATATTTTTAAATATCTCAAAAACCAAAGCTTGTAAACATATTAATATATAATAACCCTTATAATAAAGGCCTTATTTTGTGTCCAAGGATCCAAATATGAAATAAAATACCGGGTGTTCATAAGAAAAAATATAACTTTGGTATAAATCTTAGTTCTGACATACCCTCTACACTTCAAAATAATTTTAAACTATGCACATGGTCTTCCCACATATGCCCATAAAATATTTTGTTTCTACATATTTCCGTTTTCGTATAATCAACCAAGGCGAATGAGTTGCGCCACTCTGCATATAGGCGTTCCATTTAAAAAAATATTCGCGATCCACTCACACTTTTTTGAGACACCCTTTAGAAGTTCAAATATTTTCATCAAATACATCCTAATATAAACTTTATGTCTGTATTACAAAATTCATAAGTTTTTTTATTATAGGAGCTGCAGTTGCCCGACGCACTATTGCCGGACCCTGTAGAATCAAGTTGATTACATTGTTGGTGATAAATTAAATACTCGTATTGTGAACATTTTATTCCACCCGACTCTAGTTCGACATAAGCTCAACGAATTGTGATCCTAAACCGACCAATCAAATGTAAAGTTTCAGGCATCCGCGTCCGCTTCTCGCAAAAAACAAAAATTTTGTTTCCTAGGAAGCATAGCGCTGAACATCTAGGTGCGTGGCGAGGTGCGAGGCTCCAGTATGTTTTGACGCATAAATTTGTATTGCGCGCATCGCGTCGATGTGAAATGCCCCGCACTATGTTTGTACGATAGTCGCGATGCATCCTACGCGCACTTCCTCGCCGTTTAAAAACAGTGCGCGTAGGATGCATCGCGGCTAGCATCCTGGCGAGCAGCACGGCCAGCATCTTGGCGAGCATCGCATCGAGATGCCTCACTATGTTTGTGCCCTTAGTTCCTATCATTTTATGATTTTTTATTGGATGTTTATTATTATATGGATGACGATTATAAGTATCATGGTGATTAAGCAGTTGAGCATTTGTCTAAAAAATAAATATGCGGTAAAAGTCAATGCATTAAAATTAAAAAAAAATCCTGGCACTGAAATTTGTAGATTCAAATTTAATGTTGTGATTACTAGCTTAAAACAATATGATGACCAGTACAGGGTGGGCCAAATTGGACTCTTTTTCGCATTTCAGAAGAAAACGCATTTTTCTATAAGAGATAGACGAAAACTAATGTCGGTGTCTGGAGCTCAATTATTGTCAAAAATATGATGGTGAAAACCGTATATCGATATCTATTACCGTTTCAGAGTTAGGGGTTGTTTTCAAAGATATGCATTTTTAACAAATCGCTGTAACTTTTTTGCTATGGAAAACTTCGTATTTTTATGAAAACATTTCCAAAGCACCTTTTTACGTAGAATTTAATGGTTTAAGTATAATTTTTTTAAAATTAATAATTTAAGAATTATCAACAGAAAATTTGATTTTTTATATAGGACCCCCTGTATATTTTTAATTTATTGAAAAGAATTTAAAATTACTTTTCCAAAAATACGGCACACTTGATATTTTGCTCGATTCCTCTTCGAGATATAGAGTTTATAAAAATTCGCCAACTTTAAATAAGTAGGCTTTGAACGGCGCCGGCTGTAATGCAAAAAAATTCTAGCTTGAGCATCAATTAAAACGAAAATAATATTTGCTATGAGAGATGCAGAATTTTATAACAATTTAAACTGTATTTAACGAACATCAACACGTTTAAATTATATCTTATAACAATACAAATAAATAGCAAACCAAGACATGAGATTTTACTACAGGTGTTATCTACCGTCTTCTGTTACGGACAGACGGGGCCGTTTTTGAACATTTCTCGCGGAATTCATTAACTCAGTAGGGGTGAAAGATACTCTCTCATAACTGCTAAGTATTTCTCATTATTATCTAGATTATACGGGCAATTTAAAAAGAACCTTTATTCTTACGCAAATATATCCATAGAATTAGATCCATAAGCACTAAGTCCGGCGGCCTCGACGGACAACGGCTAGCTATTGATTGTTAGCTATTGAATAGTTATTCTTGAAATTGGCTGCATTTGCTGATAACTTCAGCGTTCTGAAGCGGTGCCTTGTCTTGCTGGAAAAATATGTTTTCGTGTTCCATTAGGGGCATACCATCAATCAAGGGGTCAAAAGCCTATACAACTAAAAGTGACGAACTTTTAAAAATTCTGTATTTCGAAGGGGATTATAACAAAATATCAAGTGTGCTATATTTTTGGAAATGTAATTTTAAGTTCTTTTCAGTTAATTAAAAATATACAGGGTGTCCGAAAGAAAAAAATCAATTTTTCTGTTGATAATTCTTAAATTATTAATTTTAAAAAAATTATACTTAAACCATTAAATTCTACGTAAAAAAGTGCTTCGGAAATGTTTTCATAGAAATACAAAATTTTCCATATAAAAAAAGTTACAGCGATTTGTTAGAAATGCACATTTTTGAACAAAATCCCGTAACTTCGAAACTGTAATAGTTGGATATTAATGTATTCATCTATGCTATGTGTGGAAATTTATCTATCAGTTTGTTTTTAATTGTCTTCATTTTATTTAGGCTCATCTTTATAAGCTTACTTCATTGTTGACAGTATTTCGGGCTTGTTCATTTTCTCTTGTAACTCTTATGTTACCAGCGAATGGTTGATGTTTCAGATATTCGCCATCTTATTGTATTACATATATTTACAAATTATTTTTAAATATTTATAATAGTATTATCTCTTATTTTCACATTTTTTTATTCCAGAAAAAGAAAAGAAAGCCAACGACAAGCCTCCTTACAGCTATAACGCCCTTATCATGATGGCCATCCGAAACAGCCCGGAAAAAAGACTGACCCTAAACGGTATATACGAGTACATAATGAAAAACTTTCCGTACTATCGTGAAAACAAACAAGGATGGCAGAATTCCATTAGGCATAATCTCAGTTTGAACAAATGTTTCGTTAAGGTAAACTACACAAAATATACACCTAAATGCGTTAGTTACAATGAAAATTTTGTTTCAGGTGCCTAGACATTATGACGACCCCGGTAAAGGCAACTACTGGATGCTGGATCCGTCTGCAGACGACGTGTTTATCGGAGGATCTACTGGAAAGCTCCGTAGGAGATCCACAGCAGCTTCGAGGAGCCGTCTGGCTGCTTTTAAAAGAACACTAGCTTTGTATCCACCCATTCCTGGATGTTACTCGCCATTTTACCCTCCATCTCCAGCCCTACTAGCTGCCTACTCTCGTTACAACCCCTACCTTCACAGTGCCCTACCCAGACCAAATTTTCCTGCACAGCCAGGCTATCCTCTGGACAAGGCCATGAGTGCCTCGGCACCCGAACTGTCCAGCATGCCTTCAATATTTCGACCTCCATCATCGCTACTACAGATGTACAGTAATCTTAGGCTAGCAACACCGCTGGAGTATCCTCTGCAGCTACCTTTGGTCAACTTGGCGTACCAGAGGATGCAAAGCATGTCGGCTGCAGGGATGTCACCTCCTGAAGGGGTACCTCCACCGCCGCCTGCCCCTGAAGGACTTCTTAAGCCGGTAACAGTGATAACTAGGAACAATTAATGTTTGTTGAATGCCTTAGTGAACAAATTTTGGCCCAGTGGTAAAAAGTCAATTCTATTCTAATGTAGATAGTCTAGAAGAAAATATGTTTTTCACAAAGAAATGTGCAAAAATAGTGAAGAACTTGAAAATATAAATACTGAATTTCTACATTATTTTTGTAGACGTAGAAACTCGTGATTTATATCATACTAACCAGAAATATATACAATTTACCGAACTTGATAAAAATTAGAACGTTTTTAAGACATGTCTGGTAATAAGTAATTACTTTGACAATTATCTAATCTAAAAATACTATAAAACTAAAATTACTTTTACAACAAAATCTCAAAATATTATTAACGCTAAAATATGATATACTTTCGATATTACTCAATAAGTATAAACAGTGATATTCGTATTTATTTTTTAACAACACATTAGCCAGTTTGTTTCAAACATAACTGTATTTAGTGGGCATGTCTTATTTTTGCGTCAATATTTGTTATTAATTAACCTTCGGTATATATGACAAATGGCAAGTGTCACAAAAGTATAATTAATTATTTATTCTATGTAAATATTTATAAATTTTTGTACATATATTAGATTAGAAAATTAAAATAGGATAAAAAACGCCTTGCTTGACGAAATAACACGTTGTACCTTGTAATTGTTGGTCCTGTGATGTAAATATGCAAATTAGATTAGTGTGTAATTAATTATAAATAAATAAATTTATTATATTAAAGAACATGACTGTTATTTAATTTTTTAAAACGATATTGAAACTCCTTTTGCTTTGGAAATGGTTTGCAAAGTCATTTTTAGAACTAAATATTTTCGCTCCAAAATGTAAATATTGTATGCAAAATATAATTTCATTTTTCTAAAAGTATTTATAGAAATAAGAAACAATAGTTTGTCAAGCAATACAATTTATGAAAATAACTATTCCTATTTTTTATTAAAATTTAAAAGTTAACTTATTCTTCTTTCATCTTTAATAGCAGTCCCTGACAGTAGATGCCCATACACGCAAGGGATTTTTAAAAGATTTGTTTTGTTGTAGCTTAGTGGACTACCACGGATAAATATCGAATATGTGACAGTCCGATTGCTGATGTCTTTGCCATCTAACCCCATCCGCTTCAGTAAATGTATCAGCTTGTCATGTTTCACGTTATCAAATGCCTTCTCATAATCTATGAAACATGCGAAGGCACTTGTCTGCTGATCGAGGCATTTTTGGACTAAAACCTGTATTGAGAACAAAGCATCTCTGGTTCCCAGCCCACTTCTAAAGCCGAATTGAGTTTCACTTATATTTTCGTCAATCCTTCTCCATAGTCTAGAGTGCAGGACACGCAGAAACACTTTTAATGTATGACACATAAAGCTTATCAGACGATACTCATTGCATCTTTTGGAGTTTGACTTTTTAGGGAGCGTTACAAATGTGGATTGCAGCCATTGTTTAGGTATCTCTCCGGTGTTGTAGATGCGATTAAACAATTTAAGTAGAAGATTTATATTTTCTTCGTCTAACAGTTTGAGGATTTCAACATTTAAATAATCAGGACCGACAGCTTTTCCATTTTTACTTTCTGCAAAAGCTTGAACTAATTCCTCCTTTAGTATGTCTGATCTGTCTAAGCAATTGTCCCATTGATCTGTTGACTCTCGATAATCATTAAAACATTCCGTTATGTAAGCTCTCCATATATCCAGTTCTTCTTGTTTATCTATCACCAGTTTATTTTTATCATCAATAAGTTTGCCCGGTATTGTACGTTTATAAGTGTGTGTCACCTCTTTGATCTTTTTATGAAGGTGAAAACTGTCGTGTTTTTGTTCCAGGGTTTCTATATCAGCGCACTATTCGTTTATCCATTTCTCTTTAGCTATTCTGATTTCACGCTTGATGATTCTGTTGATCTTATTATAATTTTCCAAGTTGTTCGTTTATAGTCTTCTTTCCTCCATTAATTGTAATATTTTATTGGTCATCCAGTCTTTCCTTGTATGTTGACTCTCTTTCCCTAGGATCTCCAACGTAGTATCTTTGGCTGTATCTCTGAGATTTGTCCATATTTTATCAGTTTCCATATCATTTATATGTTCTTTCAGACTTTTTAACTTGCTATTAATTTGTGTAGAAAGTTCATGTTTTTTGTCGCTGTCCTTAAGAGCATCGAGGTTATCATCGAGGTATTTTATTAAATTCAATTCTACCTACAGTTGATCTTTTTTAATCTGATTCTGAATTGCGCCACTACAGGGTTATGATCTGACCCAATATCTGCCCCAGGATATATTTTTACTGACTTTGTGGCATTTCGGAATCTGCTATTAATCATGATGAAATCGATTTGATTCCTTATTATTTTTTCGGGACTATCTTGGGGTGATTTCCAAGTATATAATCTCCTTGGAGGCAGTTTAAACCATGCATTAGTTACTACTAACTATTTTTCGTGAAAAACCTAGAGAAGTCGATCGCCTCTCTCATTTCTGTCTGCAAGTCCATATTCTCCTATTATGTTTTCAAATCTTCATGTACCTATTTTAGCGTTTAAATCACCCATGATGATATTAATGTCTGTATTTTTTGTGCCTCGCATTATCTCTTGAGTGTCTTGGTAGAATTCCTCTACATCTTCGTCACTTTTATCAGCGGTTGGTGAGTAAACTTGTATGATATTGATGTTAAATGGGTGACCACCCAAGTAGCATTTGGACGTTATCTAACGTCGGGTATACGTCGCGTTCAATAAACCCGACGTCGGGTACCAACGTCGGTTCGACCGCCTGACGATCCTTATTTGCACCTAAATGGGGAATACAGATTCGGGTCGCCTCGACGTCGGTATCTGACCTAATAGGGAATGTAATTCTACCAATTACCAACGTCATATTACGTTGGATTTTAGTCACTTAAAATTCGTCGCAAAGCACTTACGATACGTTTGGTTTCATATTCGCTACCAAGAATACATAAAAACCTAACCAAACTACCTAATTACAAATGGATTCATAATCACCCCTCGAATATAACTATATAAGTGCCTATCTAATTTCATATTATAATAATTCTGAATCATTAATCCAGACATCAGTTTTGTCAACGGAAGTCACTTTTTTGATATATCTGATTAAAATACTCCGGAAAACAACGAGCGCCTTCAAAATTAGGTAGATTTATGAAATAAAAATATCTACAAAAAAGTAACTTGCAAAATATTTTTTTAATTTTCTAGCTGGTTTAATCATAAAACTGTACTGTGGTTCCCCCCAAATTCAACCTTATCAATATTATTCTACTAGAAATCGAAATGTGAATATAAATTTTAAAAACAAAAAACGATTTTAAAATGGCTGACAATCGGATACGTGTTAAGAATGGCGGATTTCTGTGTCCGACTTAATATGAACTACCAATATACCATAGATTTAGGAAGAACAGATATCACATTTTGCATTTTAACCCGATCAAACAATCGGAGGTTGACTACGTACTGTAAAAACCAACTGAGATAGAGAAGGCGACATTGCCACATCTCAAATTTGCGCCTATCTACTTAGTTTGATTTGCAGAAAAGGTGACTTTAAAACCTTCACCGGATATCAATAAATCTCAATTTCTTAATTAAATTAATAGTTTATTTTTAAAGAAGCATGCGTAATAATATGTTATTAACCAGAGGATATATGCGTTACTATTAAAGGACATGTTTACTGTTTAATGTGCTGAAACGTCTAGAACTATTGGCAACGTCGCTGCTAGTCTTCCAGAATGAAATGAGCCGTCCGTCCCACCACCCCTCGCGACGGCCATTGGTCCGTTATAGCGTACTACGTTTAGCTTACGGTGTGTTTGAAGTCGGAATCAAGTCCGAAGTGAACTTTTCAGTGTTTTTCAGTAGTTTTTGCTTTTGTTTAACGTACTTTTGAATCTACGAATTTTCAATATGGTACGACAGTGTCAAATGTGTGGAAAAATAAGCTCAAATTACCCGAATTTGTCTTTTCACAGGTAGGTATTGTTTCCGCCGCGCCGTAATCGCCGTACATAGGCGTCCCACAAGGGGCCTCTCACAATTAAAATAATTTCTAATTATATTTGTTGAATTTTGAGCTTTTAAAACAAGAACGTAGTAGCCGGTAATTGAATTATAATTCGTCTCAATTACTACTTAACTGTTGTAGATCATAACAAATTTGAATATAAACGTTGCATTTGAAACTTTATTATAAGCCAGAAAGTGACATTTTTTTCTTAAAATTGCGTCATATTTTGGTCATTATATACGATATTCTAAAGGAATTTTGCTCAACAAATAAACAAAGGTGTTTACCCGCCCTTTTTTACATTTTATTGCATTATTATATCTACCCCTTCGGCCTCGTTTAAACAATTTTTTACCACCGTATCTTTTTTTTAGAATGGGACGAACTGTAAATAATTCTTAGGCTACTAGTTTTATACATACCTATATACAGAGTGACCCAGGCCTCCAAAAAAGCTTTTTATCTATTACGTTTTTGGTTTGTAATTTTTATTTCAATTTTTTACATAAGATGGGGGCCATTGTAACGCACATTTTCAAAATATTTTTGTCAACATACAGGGTGATTCTCGGGGTGATTCAAACCGCAATACATATGCTTAATACAGTTCATGAAGATTGGGACATTTAACTAAAATTTGATTGTCTGATAAAGCTACCTTTAAAAGTAATGGATTTGTAAATAAACGTAATATTCATTATTATGCAACAGAAATCCCATATTGTAGCACACAGATTTGATACTTTTAATGAAAAATGCCTTCTATTGAGAGACTAAAAGGTAATTGCCTCGTATCAGAGCCATCATAATACAAGAAGAAGACCGAAAGTCAAATCTTGTCTTATATTTTCAAAAAAACACAATTTTCTCATTAAATATTGATTTTAGGTATAGGAAGTTATTAATAATACAAGATTAAACAACTATTACACAGTACTTTACGGGAAGCTATCGATTGCGAACTAACTAAATCGTTACTAATTACTAATTTTAAAAAGTTCTTTTTAAGATCAAAAAAAGGTAAAACTAAAACCTAAATTATCATTTGAGATTAAACCGGAAGTTCTAAATAATGTTGCCTATTCTAAACAAGAAAAACTTATTTATAAGTTTTATAACATTTCTAATTAAATTTGGACGCAAATAATATTTCTGTTTGCTGTAGGTAATTTTCTCAGGGAAAATACGTAAATAAAAACGACTTTTAAGTAAAAAAAGTCAAAAGGACAAGTTATTCTAAAAAGGACAGGTGGCAACCCTAGGTATTTCTGGAATGGCAATTTAATGGCAAATCTACAACTTTAGTTTGAAAATATGTTCCGGCCACCTATGTTTACAAAATGTCTAAAATGTGCTTTACCATTGCCTCCATATTCTGAAAAAAAAAATTGAAAGAAAAGTCACCAACCACAGACCTAATATAGAACTGTTTCGGAAGCCTGAGTCACCCTGTAAATATTCAAAAGTAACTGAAAGTTTATATAAAATTAACTGAAAGTTTAAATTGAAAATCGACGTTAAATCGAAAATCGACATATCAATCGAGCGATTTTCGAAAACTACCTACTAACGTTTCAACATAAGTATATGTGGGATATTAATTATATTATTATATTAGACCTTATAACAAAACTCATCTGACGAAAAAGTGTTAATGTAGTATATTAATATGGAGTAAACATTTTACTAATTACTTTACTTTTTACTTTACTAATTAAATTCGTTCCAAAAAACGATACGCCTCTGGCCATTAGAACAATCCAAATGCGCCTAGTTGCCGGGGTCGGAAATTTTAGACTTCTCTGTCTCTTCTGTCCTTGTTTGACACATTGGAATGTTTGATACACTACCAACGAGTATTTATGAAGGAGATGTTCGGTCTATATTTATAATGTCTTTGCAATATACCAATTCCGACCGGGTCTCCAACATTAGTCGTCTCACACGACCGAAGTCATCAAACCGGACGACCGGCAATCGTATTATGACGTATATCCAACGTACGCTACGTAACCTCACTTTGCGTATCAATCAAAATGGGCAGCCACTTTTTTAAGCCTAACTTTTATGCACCAGTGTAATGCAGCATCTCTTCCGGATAAAAAGCATTTACGGGTGGAGGCAAGACATCACTACTACTATTATTATTTTGCAAAAGCCTCGACCTCTTTCTGTAAAATGTAGATGAATGTCTAAATGCCTTTTTAGTGTTTTTTTAGGCATAATAAAAACATTAAGTTTGTTTACAAAAACTTTTTATTAGGTTTTATGTTCATGATGTTCATTAGGTCGCAAATGCTACTTAATGGGTTGTATTTACGGACGTAAATAGAGATACGTAAATTAGGTTATAAATATGAACATAAAATACAACAAAATATAATTGGACGTTACTTTAGGGATTATCAGTGAGACGTATTCTATTCGGACAACGGGTAGACGTCGGGCTAGTTCAAGTATATGTACGTCGTGCAAGCCAACGTGGGAACGACGTTGGGAAATTAATAAAAATGGTACGTTGTTATTTTGTACGTCGACAGATCGTTGGATTTACCGACTCGGATCCAACGACGTCGCTTTTAATAGGAAAGCGACGTCACAGGTCGTATCACCAGCACCCGACCTAAATTTGCACAAAGTCTGACGTCGCTTCAGGTCAGATTTAGTTCGAAGTCAGATAGATGCTACTTGGGCATGTAGTTGTAAGACAGCACATCTTCCAGAGTATGGAACGAAATTATTTACATATTTATTTATCGACTCATCTATCATTATAGCAATCTCATGTCGATGATTAGGGTCTTGTTCCTCACTACCAGAGTAATACATCACTGCACCATCTGTTTTAGTTATTCCATTTCCAGGCCATCTGATTTCACTCATGCCTAAGACATCAATCTGAAGTATTTTCATCTCTATTGCTGCATTTCTCAGTTTGCCAGCCTGATATAATGTTCGAACATTCCATTTCGCTAATTTAATGATGTTTTCCTTATGGATCAGTCGCATAGTTTCCGCGCCAGGCCTGTATCCCAACCTAACGTGGCCGTTCGCACATTTCTCACTCTCAGGTCCGGAAATCTGAGAGCGCCGATTGCTAGTCGGATAGCATGGCACACGGGATATACTTTTTCTGGCTTCCATGATGGTTTTCTTGGCATACTCTTGGGATACTCTGCATTAAAGTGCAGTGGTTTCCCATTGCCTTCTGCATCTCCATGCCGTTGACTACTTATTAGTTCATCCGCCTTTGGAACAGATTTCTCTATCCCAGGGCAAGAAAGTGCCCTTTCCTCTTACCAGCTCCTCCACCCGAAGCTGTTGGCTAATAAGAGGGAGACCGCTTATTCCGACAGTCATTCGGTCGACAGAGCCTTGTTAATTATCCAGCAGGGTGCACCACGTGCCCCTTACACCCTTACATTAATATACAGTACAGTTTCCGTTGATTATAACCTATTGCTGATGTATTATTGTTAACATATAATTGCATAAAATCGCTAATATTTGCAAGAAAAACATTTGCAAGTTACATTAAATTGATAAGTAAATACATATTAAAAATAATGTTTATATCTACTCTCCCATGAATGAAATAGTTTTTTATTGCGAACATTACTGATTTTTTGCTATATTATTTTAGCAATAAGTTTTGAAATATAGATACAATATAATTTTACCAATATTGTATTGATGTAAAATTAACAATATTTCTACCTAATACATCTCAAATTAGTGCTTTCTTGAACGTTACATTAGCAACGTTTTAATAATATTATGAAAAAATGTTCTCACGAGGTTGTGACAAGGTTTCAATAAACTTGCACCAACATTTTTTTTTTCAACCTTGCACTGTAATGTTATTTGGCGGAAGATTAAGCTATCCTGCAACCTTGCATATACCTCCCTACAATGAAAAAAGCAATGTTACACCTTGCTTTGCGAAGTTTTAAAGTAAGTAGTGTTGTATAATAAAATTCTGCTTGTTGGGGCCACCTCCTCATATTGAAAAATGCCATCAAAATCTAATGACAATTGAAAAAATTGCAAATTGTTCATAGCAAATTTATTTCGCTCTTAAAAATTAACCAAGGTATGTGTTGTTATACGCCAGAAACATAATGCTTAGAAGACATGGTTCTGATCGAAAAATAATGTTTTAGGAAAATTTGTCCATCAAATTATTGCACAGGGTGTTTAACCTTAGCGTAAAAAAGCAATCCTTCGATTAACCGTGCATAATAAGCCCAATAGCAAAGTTTATTAAAAACAATTAAACTAATTTGACTAAAAAAAAATCCGTTGCTTTTTTGCATTTGCACGTGTATAAAAAGAATTATCTTTATAATCGCTTCAGGGCACTGTTGAATAAAAGTAACAAAAATTATTAAACCGTAACTCTTGACAACAGGAGAGAAACAACAAGAAAAAAATCAATGAACGACGACCAATCCAATCGAGAAACATTTCAATTATTCAGGCTCTTACATTTACATTGTGCCTTCGGTGGTTTCTTTTTGTTTCTGTTGTTTGTTCGTATAGGCTAGCTAACATTTAAGTCGGCGTTACTTTCTAATTTGTTTCTGCACGTCATAGGTTATTATATCGTTCCACAGGCGCAAACGTTACAAAGTCGGCTGCTATTCGATGTGACAGCCATTAGATATACGCGCTCTTTGTTAATGTTAAATCGACAACAAAAGGCGGATCTCCTTTGATTGCGGCCGAAGCTTTGCCAATAAAATTATCGATTGAGATAATAGTTTACGAAAAAAAATTGTTAATTTATCAGATAAATGATGGCCATAAGAACAGGGTAGAGGTGGGCAAAGATTGAACGAGTATTAAAAATGAATCGTGTGATTCGATTCACTGCTTAGAATACGGTTCGTTCAATTGAATCGTAGCCAGCACGGATCCATAAGAGTCGTGAGAATTGATTCATTGCTTACAATACGGTTCGTTCAATTGAATCAGGGCCAGCATGGATCCATAAGATTTGAACGATGAGCCGTAAAAAAGGATCGTGAGTATTGAATCGGATCACAATGCGATCGTTCGTTTCTACGGCGCGACGGTGATATATGCATAGAGTCAGGCATCATTGTTTAGACTTGAACAAAAGCCCTAAACAAACATAATGGGCATAAAATGCAAAAGATAAGAATGTTATTTACAAGAAAAAAACTGATTTATACTGTGCTTAGTACGGGAGTATCTGTAAGATACGAGGTAAGATATTTAATTTTTACGTTAATATTTTTGTTAAAATAATATTACCGACTATAGTCTGTCTAACGACAAGATCCTATATATGACAGTAATAGATGTGTCTGTCATTTTATTTTCAAATTAGTTTATTTTATTTTTCAAAGAATTAAGTTGGTACAATTGGAACGCATAGCAGAAAATTTATTTAAAATTTGAGTGACAAGTGATTACTTCAAAATCAGGGGCGGGAAAGTGAAATAGCAAAAGCGGTTCCACCGTTTCCATGGAAATCTCAAATAAAATAGTTCCAGCCCTAGTCACTAGGTGGTAGTGCAATTAATTTTTAGGTTAAGAAGTTGCTACTAGTTATTGCCAGATGGCGTTAAATCATAATTTTTTTGTAGTTTCCATAGTTTCCAACGTCCATTGTCATATTATTGTCAAATTCTCAAAAAATATTGTCGTTGTCATAGCGCCGATCATAATATCATCAAATAAGTGATTATCAAAACGTTTTTGAAACTATAATTTGTTATATGTGTTTTAATTAGACAATTCCTTTTGTTTGTGGCTCTAAAAATATAATGTAAGTCTTTTATTTTTGCTATCATTTAAGTACCTATTTATATTTACTCCATTTACAAAACTTTGGGCGTATTACATTGGTCTTGTTTTATTATAATAAACGATGTTTAAATATTTGACTTATAAATAAGAACTTTAAATAATAAATAATATTTCACATGTTTGGCTTTAATTTTATTTAATAATTGTATAAATTATACTGTTAAATCTTATTTTTTACTCATCACAACGATACTTGTTATTAGTATTGTTGAATTTGTGTAAAAAATAAGATTTAATAATTAAATTTAATTATTTTAGAGTAAAATTCAATAAATACGCTCATTTAAAAAGCCCGCGCTTAGATCCATTTAAAACAAGCCCTACTCAATAGATGGCGCCACTTCTGTAGGACCATTTTTCACTATGGCAGAGTCCATTCTTTTTCTAGCTAGGTATATTCTTTGTTCAAAATATTGTGAAAAAAACTGTATAAAATTGTGAAAAAATCTTAACGAGTTATTTTATTAAAAACAATTACAGTATGTGTTAATACAAAACAAGCAAGGGTTTATTTAAAAAAAGCACCAAATACCAAACAAGATATAAAAAAGATTTCCGGCTTTCAAGCTCAAGCAACTTCCTGCATTTATTGTTACATTTATCAATATAATATTCAATATGATTATTATTTACCTATCGTGTGCTGCTATTTTACAGACACTCCAGTTTTTGGTATCATAATATACAAGATAGTATACAAACTTTATTTGCGGCTAATACATATTTCTGGCCATAATCTCTGGCAAACTGTCTCTGGCGGTCTCTGAGCACGAATATTAGGAATACCTGTAAACTATGGTCTGGGTCAACACTTACTTTTCCCGCAGTTGTCCTCCACTTATTAAAAAAAAAACACGAAATACACGTAATAACACAGTCCAAAATGCAAAATATTTATCATTTCTATTTGACATAATTTGACACAAAATTATAACCTATAAATTGGCAAGAGTTTGACAACTCTCAAAAATCTTAGGACGAGTTCACACCCATCGGCGTTCGTTTGTCGTTCATCTTTCCGTCAAAGCAATAATATAGAAATATGATCTGTCATTTTTGAAATAAACCAATAAAACTGGTTAAAAACAACAAGAGATGACGCATGACGGATTTATATATAAACCGTTTTTTTTAATTTTTTTTAGTTAAATACCTAAATGAATTGGTATAGACGTCATCTGCTGCCATCGTCTGTCGAAATCTTACATAAGAAAAAAAAAACATAAGCCATTAAATATCGGACTATAAGACGAAATCGTATTTTTATGCAACTCCAAATAAAGTTTTGACCTCTGCTCAATATGATAAAAAAAACGGCGTCAGCGATGGTTATAAAATGAAAATCGCTGTCATTTTATATGTAAAATTATATGGACAATGTCATCGATGTTCATTTCCAAGCCAACTGGATGCCATTCTTTCCGATCATGTGGTATTAAATATTATTTATTATATGCAGTGGCGGACTAAGCCTGTCGGGGGCCCGGGGCGGCGAAGCTAAATGTGGCCCCCCGGCCTGTTTAGATAATGATATACTTCTAATGCACATTTTGTAAAAATTGAATGATGGTTGACAAAATTCAAGTATTTATACAGGGTGTCCCAGGCTGAGCCTGCGTTAGAAGTTTCTAGAGAACTACAATATCTAGATATGAGATTTTGTGCATATCATTGTTTCACAATGAGATCTATCGATTACAAATATTTTCAATATGGCGGTACTTTCGGAAGTACCGGAAGTTGGCAGCAAATTACTTATTTTAAATGAGTGACCCCATTTTTTATTACATACTTAAATTCTCTGTAAAATTTTATGAATTTTGATATTAAACACCTCTATACCTAACGTTAACCGTTTTTGAGAAAAAAAAAATATTTATAATTTTTGGAGAAAAAAAACTGCCTGTCAAAAATATGTATATAGCCTAAACGTTAAATTTAGTGATTGCCACAGCCACTGTACCATAAAGAGACATGGTAGACATGTGGCTAATCTATGTCAAAAATTAAATTTTCCGAATGTCATATAATAATGGCCGCAGCTGTCATAGAATTGAGCGATTAAAAAATTATCATAAATCATTTTTTTCAAATGGAAATCCACTATTTTTATTTCACTCGTGAAAAGAATTTTGTTACTTTCGTTTTTACAATTTGTTGCTTTTTGACTATACATGTTCCTGTATCTAAAAGAAATCGTTTTTAAGTTACTTAAAATTTAGCTTTACAGCGAATATTTTTCTTGATTTTAACCCGTAGCCTATGACTAGGATATTATCGATCATCATTTCCAAGCTAACTTTGCGCTGTTTTTTTTTCGATCGCGTGCGCGCACGCGCGTACGGTATATTATTAAAATATCAACTATTACATATCACTAAAGAACGAAAATACGAGATATATTTATATAAATACACTTTTTAAACTTTTAAGGCAGCTCTATAGTTATAATATAGGAAATTCAAATAAATCATTTTCTGACAGATGGAAATAAATTGTCTGACTATCAAGAAAAATTTACGTTTTCAAACTAAATCTTAAATAACTTAAAAAACGATTTATTTTAGGTATAGGAATATGTCTAGTTAAAACGTAACCAATTGGAAAACCTTTTTACTAGTGAAATAAAAAAAGTGGGTTTCCATTTGAAAAAAAAATTATTTATGATAATTTTTTAATCACTTAATTCCATGACATGTCACAGGGGCTGTGATCAGGGGGGTGACAGTGAAATAGGAAAATTGGAAACAGTCATTAGTGTCATTCCTGTCATCTCCTGACGACAAGTATGGCCGCCTAGACAAGGACAACAATGTTTCTGTCTAACTATTGTCTAACTTCACAGTTTAGAATTGACAGATTTGTTTTAGAACAAATCGAACAAATTTCGACGCCATTTTAATTCTCTCCGTTTAGTTTTGTTTTGTAAATTCAATTTGATATTTCGCCTGAAATTTATAAATATAAAGGTAATAAAGCATATAAAATACATATTACATGAAAAATCCTGGAGAAAAAGACGTTTCTGCAGTACTAGGTATGTCCCATGTATATTAAAAATAGGTAGTAAATAAACACTATTTCCATGTTTTTTAGATGCAAGAAAATTTTGTTATATGTTTATGATCGGCGATTTTATTGAAAATGGAAACAATTTACAGCAAGGTAAGATCATTTTTAACTATAGCCAATATTAGTTATCTCCAGTATGTGCGATTTATTGTCAATAATACACAATAAATCTGTCTGATACAATCTGATTGTTATCCGATTAAAAGTCTCTTTTTACTTCTTTTGGATTCATAAACCAGGTCTCTTTGGGAATAATGGAGCTTTTTTAATTAGTATATTTATATTTTATACCTATATATTGATATTTTTACATTGTTAATTTTAGTATAAAAAATGTGTTTTTCTGTTTTCAGGTTTGGTTTGTTATGGTATAAGGCTCCCGTTTTCATGTTCCTGCCCCCGTTTTCTGTTTCTGAAGGCTGTGAATACGTGTATTTATTTACAAATTATTGTAAGTCATGCTTATACTAATTTACGTTAAAACTGCATATAATTAAGGACATAGAGATACTGGAAAAGATACAGAGGCGCGTGACTAAAATCCCGTTGGAGCTACAAAATATGACCTACACAAAAAGACTGGCTAAATTTAATATAACAACATTAAGAGAAAGAAGACACAGAGGGGATTTGATAGAAACATTTAAAATAACAAGCGGACATTATACATGTGATGTTAAAAATATATTTTCCCAAAATCATAACCCTCAATTACGTGGACACTCGAAGAAAACAAGCAAAGAAAAGACAGCCAAAGTACAGAGGAAAAATTTTCTAACAAATCGTGTTGCATATTCATGGAATGCTTTAACAGAAAATACAGTGACTGCCCCCAGTATAAACGCGTTCAAAAACCGACTAGATAAAGAACTTGAAGAAAATGCAACAAGAATGATTCACTATAGTGCGTAAAAGTGAAAAGTGAAAAGTAATAACTCTTAAACTCTTTGAAAACAGACAATAGCCTCATCGGTTTTACCGCCTGCTATTGGAACATTACATGATTACATGATTAATTAAGGAATTGATATAGAAATCATTCAATTCTTTATTTTTTTATATTTATTTAGTCACGTTGTCTCACATTTCAAATAAATATGTTTCAATAAATTTTTATTTTGTTTTATTTATCATAAGAAAGAGTACAAAATACATTTAAACTGAAAGAGGTGCCCGCCATTGAATAACCGGAAACGGAAATAAAAATGAAGCCATCATGTCAACCTGTCAATTGAAAATTAGTTCTCCAGACGACAACGAAGGCTTTCGGTGGCGTATCGTGTTTCCACGATTTAACACAGGGTTGACACTTCTTTCTAGTTAATTATTTTATGGCTGTGATAATCACTAAATCTGACTTTTAGGCTGTACGAATTTTTTTGACAGGTAGTTTTTTTCGTCCAAAAATTTTAAATATTTTTTTCTTAAAAATGCTTCCACATAAATACCGCGACAAAATATCGCGATTTTGTAAGTCGTCCAAGATCCGAGGGGCCCCATCGCTGTCTCAGGCCCGTAGCACCCGTTATACTAAAGACTTCACTGCTCATCATCAGTAACGAAGCTAGCATACAAGTTATGCTGTGCATTGGTTGTAATTTAAAATGTTTATTCAGTAAAAATAAATAATGAAACCATTGAAAAATAACTTAAAAGCTAAAATAAATAAATTCAGTCTGAAAATATATAAAAAATAATAATTATTCGATATTTTAAACAAAGAAAATTACCCCTTGATTTAATTTCCTATATAGAAAATACCATTGACAATTACTGGGGCCTGATAATTGATAATTAAGTAAATATCTGCTTCCAATTATACTGTTTATAGTTGGTGTATACGTATGGTTTGCATACTCCAACTACAAATTGCTTTATATATAATTACTGAACACATATTGTCCTTGTTTACCAGTTGAATAAAAAATATATATACTTATCAAGATTCGGAGGCCCCCTAAAAGACGGGGTCCGGGGCGGGCCGCCCCTTCCGCCCCCCCCCCCCTTAGTCCACCACTGATTATATGATTATTAAATCGGAATTAAAATATGTCTCAGAAAATATTAAGTTGGTATTAAGAAGTCTTTAATAAATAGTATATATGAATTGGATTGATAATTTAATATTATTTGAAACATAATCAATCCAATTACGCTAGTATCATAAAGTGTTGAAAAACAAATGAAAGAACTTATGAAACGTAAATTGTGTATGTGGTTTCGTTCAAATGAACAAATCGTAGGAGTCGATTCAATATGAGAAATTGAATCGTGTGATTCGATTCACTAAAAAGAATCGTAATACCCATCACTACTTTGAACCCACTACACCAGGGGTAAGGGGTGTCAGTGTTACATCAGTGCGGTTGTGTTAAATTATAAAATTAATTTTAAGTTGTCAGTCCAAGAATATATTATTTTATAATTCACTATTCTCTACCACTGTGACACAAGAATAATTAAATTTTCAAATATTACAAAGAAACTAGTTTTTTCCTATATTCTGGCAAATTATGACAAATTACTGAACTATTATACAACCGTCTGAAACTAATTAACTTATTATAAACAACCATGTTAACTGTCTCCCTTTCGCAATTTTCAATAGCTTAAAGGTCAGTATCTCGGCGTCAAGAAACTAGTTGCTATACAGCAAAATAATCGCGGAATTTATTATAGCAATAATTCAATTAGATATGCAAATGACTTTCATGTCATAATTATGGTAATCCCTTAATTATTTCGCTTAAATAATATTAAAATATCAATCAAAATATTTACCAAATCTTTAGTATATATTTGAATGTTTTATAACTTTTAGCGACAATATTGTCACTGTTATTAGAGCTATAGCTGAGTAATAATTAATTTGTAAATTACAAAGAAATTCACTAACTTTGCAACTTTTGTCTCAAAATACTAACTACTACTCCACAGCAGCTTTATTGGTTGCAAAGCTGCGATTAAAAACTATAACACGATTTTTTCAATATGTTCTTGAAATTTTGGCTTCTGGTTTCTACACTAGTGTAGGTATATTTATTTTTAATTACTATAAAAATAATAATGACTATAGAAATTACCGGTATTTGAAGACGATTTACCGATAATATTTTACCGTGTTTTTGGGACATTTAATTGGTACACAGCTAATTCAAAAATACACCTGCAAAATAAAAACACTAAATCACCACAATACACCAAAACACTTTTACTTTTACACTGGACGCGTGTTTTGCTAACCATGTTAGCATCATCAGCAGATGATTAGAACTCTGAGTAGTAATTTTAATCATCTTTAAATCGTCACTATTGTCGCTTAAAGAGTCTATTACCACAGATTATACAGATTTTCAACTTATCGTTAAGCATTGTTTTTCGTGGTTCGCACATTTTCGGAGTCGCGCACTAGTTCGGTTACTAGTTTGCGCACAAGCACGCCCACTTATGGCCTCTAAAATTGTGCACAGCGCCTGACCGGCCTTGTGACCGCCCCGTTATTACGCTGTTTAAACGGAAGTTGATTTTTGCGCACAAGTAAATTTACTCGTTTGCTCATCGTCATAAAAAACAATTTTCGTACCACGAATTAAGGACAAGATTTTTATCTGTATACTTATTGGATACCTAATCTGTGCTATTACGCTGTACTTTCGGGTGGTCGGGTAAAGCGGGTGTGTTGCCGAAGGAAATATTATATACAGATTGTTAACTGGACGGTTACTTATTGGGGAACAAAAGGGCAACTCAGCCTACATTCCAAATGAGTACTAAGCTAAGCTGCCGACTCGTCCCGTCGCGTCGCGTCGTCTCTCGACGAGCGGGCCGAGGTTGCCATATTTCAACCGTAAACCGTAAAGCTCTTGCCGCGAGTAATAAACAATTTAACAACCTGTATAATATTTTAGAAATCTGCCTAAGGCTTAGGCCCCATCCTGTCGTGTTAAGCCACACCCAAAATTCCAAACACACGTGCTTTGATTAAGGCTTGATTAAGGTTTGCAGAGCTTCAGCATTTGCCGTAAAATAACAAGCAATTCGTTAGGATACCATATAAATGATATATCAATAATCACAAAACTTCAATCTATTTCCGTATTGTAACGGAATTTTAAATTATATCTTTATTTTCGAGAAAATTTAGTCCAAACATAAGGAATATTTTGTTGATGTTTGACCATCAAAATCTTAAAAATAAAGAAGTTGTCTAAAAATGTGCTACAATACGGATATAGTATAATCCTTTATCTTTAATTTCCTTCTTCATTTATGTAAAAATGCCTAGCCAGTTTTACATAAAACGTTAAATGCCGAACACTTCTTTTGCTAATTTTTCGAGAAGTGTCTAGCCCTAGCAGTCTACTTTTAAGCTTGACCAATCAGGTTGGTTAGCGTGGTTATTTGAAGGGTGTTAATTCATTTGTGTTTGTCAAAAACTCTAACGTGATTGGTCGGACTTAATAGTTGCCTGCTAGGGCTAGATACAAGTCTTTTTCGGAGTAGTGAAATGGACTCTTAAAGATTTCCGATGTGGAGATTTCGTGCCGGTGGGTGTAAGGTAAACGCAATTTTCTATAGAACTTTTATATGAATATTGCTTTAAAATCGCTCGTTTCAAAATAAAATATTCCATTCTTAATAAAAACGTTGAAATCTATAGTTATAGCTAAAGGCGCTTCATGCTTTTGAACGTGACGATCAAAAAGACCGCTCGGCTATCAGATAACTCGCTTTTTAGGGACTCGAATAGACGACAAAATAGATTTTATTTGATATCGGAGCCCAAGCGACGATGAATGGCTCTGCTTTCGATCGAAAAATCTTTTGATAGCGCCTAGTAAAATCAAACGAGACCTGTGCTTACGTGTATCTATGAGTTTCTTATATAAATCAGTGAAATCGTAGAACGGTACAGCAACTCTATGGGTACAACTGAACAATGAATTTTCTGTGTCTTCATCCATAAAACGACCCAACATATTCATTGTATTATTTAATAATATATTGATTAAGATTGATTCAATTCTCTATTTAATTTTTTACGAAATTATTGGGCAAACCTACAGTAAGATTAGCCATGAAAACATGACTAAAATATACTACTGGGGGTAAAGAAGATTCCCTTCAATGACTCACTTTGATAAAAGCCAGTATCTGAGACGGTTGTATATAGAGGTTACATCTCTATCTCCAATATCAGTCGTACCAAACTTTATAGCACGAATCGTTGCCATCTCAGTGCACTCAGTGATGAGTTGTCCTAGCAGGGGCGGATACAGGAATTTATTATAGGGGGGGGCCAAAAAAAAAAGTGACGTAGAATATGCTTTTTAGGGAGCCATTTTTAACCCAAAAAGCTAATATTTAACCAAATTTACAGATTTTAGGGGGGGCCCGGGCCCCATGCCCCCCCCCCTCTGTATCCGCCACTGTGTCCTAGTGTTTCCATTTTCCTCGCAGAATCTGCATTTGCCGTTGTTTCTTAGCTTCATGGCCGTTTGCACCAATTTGCATTTAAACAGCGTTTAAGTAATCACTGATTATATTTTAATCGATGATTATTTTTATTACATTTTGCACCAGATACAATGAAAGCTTGTTTAGTTAAGCTGCTTGTTTAGTTAGCTGTGGGCTACCTCCGCGGCTGTTCTGGACGAAGCCCACAATCCTGGGCGACTCTGGTTCTTGGCTGCAAATTGGGGCTTTAGGCTCCCGTTTGCTCCTTTTATTTTCCATCTTTTATTTTCGTTTCTTCATCAATTTTGTTTTTCCATCTCCTGGGTTGTACACGGTGCCTCGTTGCATCGTTTGCTTCCTGGTTTTTTTGTGTTTTGGGATCGGTTTCTTCGCTTCCTGATTCCTTACCGTACTGATGAAGCCTGAAGGCAGTTACATCAGTGTGCACTAGTGTAGGTGTGGTTGTGTGAGTGTGCGTGTCTGCACTGGTGTACACTGGTGTATACGGTTACGAGTTGTTGAGGGCTGAGCCGTTTAATCTTTTTTCTCCTTTTAAAATATTATAGTTAATCGCGGTTTAGCCTTTAAACCAAGTTTATACAAATGGTACAAGTATGGGCATCAATCTACTGAGGTGTTCGCTGAGGAGACAGTGTCCTCTTAAAAACCCCGTGACAATTCGAAGATTCTTCTTACTTAAATCAAGGAAAATCTTAAATTTTTCTAGTTCTGATTATACCCCTTCCTTAATATTCTTCAAAGGACCAAATGCGTATTTGCTAAGAGACGCCAACAGACATTTTTTTATAAAGGTTCTCAGGTTGGTTATATCAAAAGATATTTTCGGACCGTACGTAATCGAATACGAAAATATTTAAGGTCGGAGCTGCGGTCGGGACATGCACACGGCATCCATATTCCGTCCGGCCCCGTCAGAACTGTGGCTGCCGCGGCGGCAAAAGCCCGATACATCAAATAGTCAAAGCGATTGACGTTTAAGCACCACAGAGATGAAGATATCGATCGATGAGCGTAACCATCGAGAAGAGAAAGATCTCTTTCAAGCTGCATTACCAGGGAGATCCAAAGAATTTTGATCGGTTCGATAAAAATTAGAGAAGTTTTGACGAGAAGAGTTGTCTAAGGTGTCTCTGTTGCAACTTCTTTTAATACATTCATGTACCGGCGGTACGGCACACAGGTTTCGTTTCCATTAGACATGGTGCGAATTATTGTTGTTCTGTTCACTGCAAGTTTCGTTTTTGCACCAAAATCATGATCGTAAAAAACTTCTTTTAATTTCCAGAATGCTCTTGAGGCGCTGCTAACCCTATGTTGAATTTCAGAGTCGATACCTTTTCCTTTTCCGAAATCAGACTGGCGAGGTATTCGCCACATATTTCAGTAGTGCTTCTCCGATTTTTATAGCATTGTTGTGATTTTCCGGAAGGGTGCACATGATTTTAGTTTTATCGATGTTCAGCTTAAAGCCCAAAGCCTCGTATGTGTGGTCAGCATTTCTTGTATTTGCTGTAACGTTTTTGCAACTAGAGTTGTAATCTTTATATATATTAATCGGTTTAAAACGTTCTACGTTTTCCGGTGCATCTCTCCACGCCTGTCTGTCTCTCCATGTTCCATCTCCGAGAGGTCTTTCCTCCATAAACTTGTCAATCCCTTCCTGCCAACTTCTTCTCAGTCTACCCGGTTTTCTTCTTTCTGTAGGATTCCATTCCATTCCATTCTTTGAACATCCCCGTACCATATGAGTTGTCTGTTCTTTAACTCGTCCACTATTGTATGTTTAACTTCCATAATCTCTCTTATGCGTTCATTAGTTATTCCTTCGAATCTTGATTTGCTTGCTGCGCTCCTCCAAAAATCCATCTCTGTAGCTTCTAGCATTCGTTGTATTGTTTCCTTTATTGGCCACACCTCACAGCTGTATGTGGTTATACTCTGCTGTGATGATGGTATTACATATTAGTGTTTTGTTCCTGTCTGTTTATGCTTCTGTCCCACACTATCTCATTTAATACCGTGATAGCATTCCTCCCAAGTTGGTTTCGTTCTGTATCCAACTATCCATCATTTATGATTTTCATACCCAAATATTTGTATTTTGTGCAGCACTTCTTCCTTCCTTCTTCTAGTATTAGGTCTTGTTGTTCTCCTCCGATACACATATATTCTGTTTTGTTAGCATTGATCTCGAGTCCCCATTTCTGATATTCTTTTACAAGCTTACGTGTCATGTAATTTATACCAGCGTAATCTTGTGCTATGAGAGCATTTGATCGTCTGCGAGGCACAGTGTGTAGAGCATGTTATCAACTATGTGTACCCCCATATTTCTACTCTTTTGCTTCCAACCTTTGAGAACTTGTTCGAGATAGATCTTGAACAATGTTGGTGATATACAGCACCCTTGTTTCAGATCTTATTTTTCAGACCAGCTTAGTTCGTGAACGAACTAGTTCCAATGAACTATTCCGACACCGAAATAAAAGGAACTAGTTTCTGGTTTCTCAAAGAACTAGTTCCTCAGGACCTTCCGTGATCGAGACTGTGACCGATATACAATAATATATAAAAAAACAAAGTAGATATTCTAAATTTTTAGACAAAAACTAAAAGCTTGAAATGAGGAAAAATGCATTTTTTGTAAAATTTTCGTATTATTTGCTCCAATTGATTTGTGATATAATTTTTTAAACTTGAGTTTCTTTTTTAATTTTTTTTATCTGCAATAAAACTTACCTACAGTGTGTCCGTAAAGTAACGGATAAATTCATTTAAAATTCAACCGTTTTTTTTTTGGAAAAACGCTCGGACACGTCAATCTTAATTTTTAGAGGCGCTACTTTTAAACTAATTTGCTGTTATACAGGGTAGCCCAAAAAAAAGATATCACGTGACACTTCAATTTTTTAAATGGAATGCCCCGTATATTTTAATGAATATCGATAGAGCTCATCGAGACGAATTCAACGATATAGGGGTTAATAGGTCTATCTTGAACCGTTTGTTTACAAAAAATAAAAAACTTTACAGCTGTTGCAACGCTCAGCAATTATGATTTATTTTAATGACAGTGCTAAGAAATGGTGATAAGGTAATAACTTATTATTTAATAAAGTGTTCGAATTGAAATCCCTCTTGAGCTTGACAGAAACCTAAGCGGTTAATGAATTCCTCTTGAACCCTGCTTATAGTTTCTCGAGAAATGTTATCGCATTCTCTTCGAATCCTGTTTTTTAGTTCTTCGAGATTATCAGGTTTAGTTTTGAATACGACGTTCTTCAGGTGACCCCAGAGGAAAAAATCAAGGGGTGTGAGGTCAGGTGACCTTGGCGGCCATTCGATACTTCCTCGCCTTCCAATCCACTTCCCTGGAAAAACTTGATCTAGGAAACGTCTCACATAAACTGCATAATGTGGCGGTGCGCCATCTTGTTGATACCACAAATTTTCGTGTGACATTTCAGGATTATTTCTATTTGGAAATAATCCCCTTAGTGTAGGTATAAGATAAGTCTGCAGAAATTGAAGATACCTGATCCCAGTTAGAGTGTCGTCAAAAAAATAAGGCCCAATAATACGATTCTCTACAATGCCCGCCCAAACGTTGATTTTCTGAGGATATTGGGTGTGGCTTTCTCTCATCCACCTAGGGTTTTCGTTGGACCAATATCGTACGTTTTGGCGATTGACTTCTCCGTTTAAAGTAAATGTAGATTCATCTGAGAAGATTATACGTTTTACGAATAATGGATCATTATTGCACCTATCCATCAATATTTGGCAAAACTGCATTCTACGATCTGGATCATCTTCGGATAACTCCTGTACTAACTTCATTTTGTATGGGTGCCACCTCTCCAGTCTTAGCAAGCTGTGAACACAGCTTTTCGAAACATTATATTCTCGACCAACCTGACGGACACTATTATGTGGATTTTCTTCGAAAGATAAAAAAATGTTCGTTTTGGCTTCCTCACTGACAGAAGGACGTCCGCTTTTTGACAAATTATCAACAGAACCGGTTTCTCGGAATTTATTTTCTATTCTACTTACTGTTGATTGAGATATGTTCATTTCAGGATATTTATTATTGAACAAAACGCATACTTCTTTTGTGTGCGTACTCGGTCCCCATATCCAATCATCATTAAAACTTCAATTCTTTGTGTAAGTGATAACGGCATTGTACTTCAAGGCAAAGGAATGTTTAATTGATAACAAAATGCTCTGACACTCAAGTGACAAGGCTAACAATAAGACTGGTGTTTACTTAGCGTGTGCCTACCTGCAGTTAGTCAAAAAAAAAATTAAGATGTTTTTTGATAGTGTAAAGTTTTTTATTTTTTGTAAACAAACGGTTCAAGATAGACCTATTAACCCCTATATCGTTGAATTGGTCTCGATGAGCTCTATCGATATTCATCAAAATATACGGGGCATTCCATTTAAAAAATTGAAGTGTCACGTGATATCTTTTTTTTGAGCCACCCTGTATAACAGCAAATTAGTTTAAAAGTAGCGCCTCTAAAAATTAAGATTGACGTGTCCGAGCGTTTTTCCAAAAAAAAAACGGTTGAATTTTAAATGAATTTATCCGTTACTTTACGGACACACTGTATATGCTTTTAACAAACACAATTACACGTTTCGTTATATTTCGTACATTATAAAAATTATACAGATCATACTGTGAATAGTTCTGACTGACAACGAAACCCATTAGTAAGCGGATGTCAATGTTAGTCGGGAACTATTGTGAACTAAAGAACTATTCCTCGGGAGGAACTAGAACTAATGAACTAGTTCCTCCAGAACTAGAATCCTCACCTCTAGACCAGCTATCTTTAAACAGGCGTAATATTAACGGACTTACCCTTGTAATTGTTGATGGAAGCAGATCCTCTGTCGGTGCGGCGGTACGAGACCGCGCTCCGTTCAGGTATTTATATGGATCTTTTAACGATTGACTGACATTCAAAGGGGCCGCCCCGTTGTTCGCTAAGAGCAGTCCTGACACTGACGGCCGCTCGCTCCAACTTTTTCAGTTACGACTCACTCGCAGCATCTAATCCTCGTATCTCGAAACGCGACGCGAGATCGTCTCTCTCCCAGTAATTAGCGACGCATGCTTGACTTTTTATCTTCGGCAAGCGACCCAATCCGATATGTTTGTTATTCTTACCCCGTCTCGCTCGTCTGTGTCGAGAGTGGTTGTTGTGTTGACACTCTTGTTTTACTATTATTTTAGAATTTAAAGTGTATATGTTACGGTTAAAATCCGATGTCCAGGTTAATGTCTACATTAACACGTTAATGTTTGGGTTTGGTTTTGTTTTTAGTTGTTTTGTTTTGTGTTATTCTCAAGATTAACCGGGTAATGTCGATATTAACCGAATATCGGACCTTAACCGTAACTTATGTATTTAGTTGTAATTTCATTCCAATTTTCATTCTATTTTTTCTTCGTCTTTGGTATACCTATATCTACTTTTTCTGTTTCGTTTCTTGTCGTGTTTTTCGCTATTGGAATCTGAAAAATAAAGAAGTTATTTTTGTGTAAACACCACTGCGTTTAATCCAAACTAGAGATGAGTAGGTTCGGATGGATACGAATCCACGGAAATTTCTCCGGTGCCGGTACTGCTGGATGTAGGTCCTACTGAATATTAACCCCTATCCGCGGAACTGATGAATTGCTGACATAACGACACAGTGAAATAGATGAGTATTAGAGAGTACTGGAATTGCGGTCTTCCGGTATACCGGTACCAGGACGGGTACATTTGAAATATTCCGGTATCGGTATCGCGGTCTTTTACAAAACCGGTACACCGGTACCGGAAGACTGGTTTCAACGGGTACAGAAAAATTGATTCATGATAATATAAAAACCAAAAAACCTGTATAAAACGATTTCGGTACCGGTTTTTGTGCAAAGCTTATTGTATTCTCCTACTATGAAATGAAGATTGCTGTCATTTTATATGTAAAATTATATGGGGAATTTAATCAATGTTCATTTCCAAACCAACTGGACGCTATTTTTTCAATCATTTGGTATAATACGGTCAGGAATACGCAATGTAATTTATTTTGATGTATGTTTAAGTAAGACATTGCTGGTCTAGATTGGTCTAGTAATCTAGTCTTCTTTTTTTAGTACATCTAAAATTCCAGTAAAGCATCTTACTCTACTAATGGATCACTCATATATATTATATAAATTAAAACTCATGCCGATATTCAATAGCGTCTACTCTATTATTTAATATATGTAAAATAGCATCTTATTTCCACTCCATTTATATCTCCAAGAACAACAGCTTCCAATACTTTTTCTAACCGAATATATTAGTAACATATATATACAGGTTGTTAATTTGTTTATTACTCGCGGCAAGAGCTGTATGGTTGAAATATGGCAACCTCGGCCCGCTCGTCGAGGGACAACGCGGCGGCGGGACGAGTCAGCAGCTTAGCTTAGGCAGTGTTGCCATTCTTTTCCCCAATAAGTAACCGTCCAGTTAACAATCTGTATATACTTATATATTATACTTGATTGGATGTAACCTAAAGATCAGAAGAGGACTAAAATAAATCTGAAAATGTTTAATTCATGTACCATTCATTTTTATTCAGTAATTGCCGAAATTTACGATGTTCCGGATAGTTATATCACTCTCCATTATCAAGTAGAAACTTAAACTAAATATCCTAAGCTACGCTATTAAATGTTTATAATTTATATTGTAGTTGCCTAACCGTGAAATTCCCGTTCACCACGGAGATTATGCCAAATTAACGACTTCTGCATTGGATTTCGACGTTTCCTATGCTGTTGGTATTTCAATGCTTCTTTAACGGAAAACGTTGCAATTTTTTGAAATATAAACATTGACTCTTTAAATTTCCTTTTCTCCCAATACCTTCTTGTGGACAACTCTAATCTCTAACTACTTAACGTGTAAGTTAACTTCCTAATGAACTTTCTAAAGTTCCTACTGTGATAACTTGGGTTTAAGGGGTAGTTTTACTCATCAATAAAAAGCAGTCTTCCATTTGAAGTATAAAATAAGCCTATATTTTAAAACATTTAACTAATTACATTCAATAGTAGAAATGCCTCGTTAGCAGAATACATGTTTTGCTTACTATGCTAGACTACCTAATATAATATAATAAATATCTACTTATACTACACTACTTCCGTCCAACGGCATTTTTTTTTCTCATGCATTCTTTCCACTGGTCAAAACACATTTCGGTTTCATCTTTGTTAGGACAGATCTTAGGGTATTGTAAGGATTATTGATATCACAGAAAAAACAATAAAGTATTTTCAAAAATAGTTTTATTGTTGAGAGAAAACACATTTATACAAACATAGTCCAGCTAGGCGGAACTATTATAATCATTTTACTTTAAATATAGATATATTGTTAAAATTGACAACATTTTATTATTCGATTTAAAACAAAACATATTCAGCATTTATTTATATAAAATGATCCCTCTAATTAGATTTAATGTAACTACCTAATAGTTAACGCTAATATTACATATTTTGCAGGGACATTTTAATATCATTGTTGCAAGTAGAGATACTCTTTTTCTATCAAAGCGTTGCTGACATTACAACGATTAGACATATGTATAGTTTAGCACATTTGACCTTGCACCACCCAGAGGTCGAACAAGAGTGAGAAAACACACTAAAAAAAGAAAAACTTTTAACTAGCGAATGTAGTAGTCGAATAGTCGAAACTATAATATTTTTTATGATTGTTTGGTGCCTAGGTAGCCTTGGGTAAACTTTAGTTTAATAAGAAGGAAGAAGAAAATATAAGGTTAATTATTTTATTATATTAAATGTGACACTTTATTTAAACAATAATGAAAATGTATGAAAATTAAATGAAATATAGTGATATATTAAATTAAACCTAAAACTAAATCTGGCCAAGAACAATAAAAACTTAATTTCAAGACATATTCAAATTGCTTCAAACAAGGTTAAGTTCATTCAATATCATAATAATACTTGCAAAAAATACACTCCCATTGAAATCTAATTAATGTTATCGTCAAATGGTGTATTGGAAACCAATGATTTCCTATAGTTAAGACAGTGATAGTGTATATTCCGTAAGCAATAACATGATACATTTTGATTCAAACGCTGTTATGGTCAAGGAATGAGGAAAGTAGTGTATCTTTGTCGTAATGATATTATCTTTGTAGATACGATAGTGTCTTCTCTGTGTACCTGTGATTATACCGTATTCCAATTCGGTGGGTTTTCTCAAAAATATTCTTTACATAAAGAATTCTGCTGAGATAAAATTTTTCTTCCTGGTGGCATAGAAATCACAGTACAAATAACATAACTTTTATTTAAAAAAAATAGAGGAATTTTGAGGTTGTTTGATTTTTTTTTAAAGGCGAAAAAAGGATATTTAAAAAAAGTATAAAACACTAAATATTTATTGGAACCAGAATAAACTTAAAGATTTTTTCTTTATTCCTATTAAAATTATATTCAAACAGCTTAATTTTCTTAGCTGACCACTCATCTGCCTACTCCCATAAATCAAACACCCAGCTCGCGGTCCCAAAAATGAAGTCATCCCGTTGTCATCCAATTGAGCCTCGCAGTCTCCCTATTCCGATAAATTACAATTATCTCGGGGCTCAAAGGGGCCGACGTCGCGCTCCGCGGTGCGATTTGGAGCAGGGGGCGCAGCACATAAACCCGGTGAACCGGTCGTGGCGTCGGGTTAACACTGCACCTAATGGTTGTCGTTTCGAGGAGGATTATGGCAGTAGCTCGTCTCGGTTTGCGAGGAAGGCTTAATTACGGGACGCCCTGCAGGGCACCGAGTAGTGGATGGTGATTTAAATAGGTCATTAGGGTTATTAGTGGCGCGAGGTTTCGCATTAACGTGATCGCGTACCGACTAGAGCTAAAAGTCTTGCTTATAAAGTACGGGTTTATAGCTTTGAAACGTCCAGTAGCAGTAGTAGTAAATATCGTGTTCTAATCAGAACTATTTCTTTGAAATATATTAGAATCTATTTTTAAGTCGGATATCCACTATAATAGTAGCATAAACCAAATTGTGCATGTTTTAAACTTTCTCCTTTTTTAGTCTTCTACAAACCAGTCCTTTTCAATTATAAGGATTGTGTCTTTTTTTTTTATTGGTTGATTTCTACACAATTCCATATCAAAGTCTTCAATAGATTATAGATGTAGACTGTATAGGAGGGGAAAATTAATCACCGCGACATTATAGATCTATTGTGTCCCCTTTTTTATTTTATAACTCATCATACAGCAGAAGGATTTGATAACATGTCTCCATTTCCAATAATAGTTAACAAACTTCCCTTTAATATTGAAAAATGCTCTGTCGTTTCTTACAGTTTAAAACAGCCTCTACATTAAGGTCGCATTTCGTTGCATTTCGATTTATTTCCAGTTGTCTTGACCCACTTCGGTTTGCCTCGACCTACTTTCGATTCTTAAAAGCGCCTGAAAACTACACGTGAGGAGGGCGAGGGTGGATTTTTTTAGCGTTTCTTGTTGCCTCGTTCAATTTTATTTCGTTTTGAGCTATTTCGAAAACGCGGCGGTATCTGTACCCGAGGCAAAGGATTTTTTTTCATAAATCTCAGTAATAAGTAAACCTAGACGTTTCTAAAATGGCTGTTGTTACGATGATATTTCGTTAATTACATCTAGTTTTATGTTGAAATATATTCCACAAAATTAATATTTGAACACGCGTTTATAATATGTAGAGTAGATATTTAAGAACAAAACTTTTCACTCAATCTGCAGGAATATAATTACAATATGGTAGTATTAATTTTATTATAATAAATTAGTACATAAAATTGTATCAGTTACGTTTGTTTACACGGCCTTAATTGATTAATATAATAGTAGTATTGCTTGATGAGTAATACTGGCAACATTATCAATATATCGAGCTGATAGGAAAATTATTGATTGGCCCGATGTTCAATAAAAGATACTGTTATATATACACTGAAAAAAAGGATCTCTCAGTCGAAATGAATATGACTTTGACCCAAAAGATTGGCGCTTTTCAATAGGGCCAAGAACGACGTTTCTTTGCCCAAAGCATTAACTATCTTTTCTTAAGCTTTAAAAAATTACTTTAGGGAATAGAAAAATCTATCTGTCCAAAGTATTTCACTCTTGACCCAAAATTAATAAGCAAAAAAGTTCTTGCTACAAGAACAATAGTCCCTTTGATTCATGCAAAAATTCTTGATTGAAAAGGGACATTTCTTGATTAAAGAGACACTTTTCTTAAACCAATAACGAATACTATTGACTCAACTAAAATTTATTTTGATCTAAGAGAAGTCTATACATCATATACAGGTATATTACGAGGTATATTATTTGCTGAAAATTTTAGGTTTTCCTGGTCTGTAGTAGGTAAAGTGATATTATTTTCCTCGATAGTAGTTATTTCTGCTTCTTCACTCCTTGGTATTTTTTGGGGTGGTTCATCACTCTACAAATTACAAAAAAATGTTACATCCCGATTAATCAAAGTAAAGCAAACAAATTATTAAAATTATAAGCTTTAGTCACATTTTGAATTTTTTAATGCGATGACTTGAAGTTCTAAAATTTTTGTAATTATTTGCATAACAAAATCGATACCTATATATTCTTATGCTATCTATATTTATTATCTAAACAGGTGCATTAGGTAAATGTCTCTTACCTTCAAATATAGCAAATAAATACTCTAATTTCCATTTTTTGAGAAACTCCTTTAAACAATCCATATATCCTAAAATTTGTCCATAAAAAATGACAAATGCATGTTAATAATGATCACTAATATGTTATACGATATGCGTTTAAAAAGCAAATTATGCAAAATTCCAAGCAACAAAACCTGTGCGTACTATGATGTGCGACCTATGAAATGCGACGTACGACTGATCCAAAACCTGATCGGACTGCCGACTGATTGTATATACCGTCCTTCGTCATCGTCTTTGCGTGTCGTTCTTATTTTTCATCAAAAGAGTATTTAGCTATTGGAAAAATGGCCATGTTTCTTGAATGAAGTACTTCCTAGCGTATTTTTGTTATAAAACAAAGTAACTTGCACTTGGTTGATGAAAATAGATTCAAGAGAAATTTTCGAATTTTTCGAGAGAACCAGTTTTCTTGAGTTAAGAGAGTTTTTCTTCAGGCATGTAACGTTTTTAGTTCGTTACATGTCTTTGATTATGATATATGATGTCTGGGCACAACCCTGTTATGGTTTGGCACAACCCTGTTATTGCTCTGTGGGAGCGCGCGCTGTCAACATCGCTTCTGTCAATTCCCTGTGATCTAACTTCACTTTTGGTTAGACTGTTTGACCTGTCAGACGCCATTAGTCCCAGTTTTTGAGAAATGGTGATTATTTAAATCTTGCTGTGTAATCTGAATCAGCTGCCATTTCGAAGCTACAGGTAAAGCTGAGTTATTTTCCTTTTAGATTCGTTATTATTAGCGAATATTTTTAGGGTAGAGTTACGGATGGCCCAACTTGTATTTGTATTTGGCTGGCACGTTGGCGTCCCTTTGCTTTTGGCCTCCAGAATGTCATTTGGAAGAAAGGACAGATTATTTATTATTTATTGAGCCCTCGGAAGTACTTCGAGGTAGGTTCATTTTGTTTATTAGACGGTGTTTGATTTTAAACATGAGTTTCATGTTTTGAGGGTCTTACGGACGGACTATTTACAAGGTACAGGCATTATCCAAGGTCCTAGTATTCCCTTGTGCCACTGTCTTATGGACGGATGTCCCATGGACAAGTGTCCCCTGTAGGATTGATTTGTCTTCACATAGAGTGCCCCAGCGTGGGTGTGGCTTGAGTCCCGTGCTGCTTCACCCCCATTTCTAAGCCTGGATCGCCGACAGACAGTGCAGAGATGCAAGACCTCCTCGCGCTGCTACTGGTTGAAGCAGGGTTGCATTAAAGAACAGCTAAGTGTAATTTTAAGTTCTAGTATCGCATTTAACACCTAAAATGTTTTCAGTCTTAAACAGTAACGTACATTTAAACTATAGCGTACAGACTATATTTAGTGGTTAGATTATTAAGAATATTTATGTCAATGCAGTAGTAAAAGTGTGATTTAGATTTTAGATTTCATAATATCACGCATTGTAATGGTATTACTTTCTATAGACATCATTATTACGCTATACTAATAGATGAATGACGAGATAGATTCTAGAATCTACAGGTTGCAACACATCTGATTGAACACCGTATAAATTTAACAATTTAAATAAAGTAATGCTACTTTTCTTATATTTTCTCTAATGTTACACGCATTGTATTTTCCTTATAGTCTTTACATAGAACGTATTTAATATTATTTACATATATAGTTTTATTCAACAGGTAACCACTATAATAATTATTAAAATTGTACAATGCTATTCACCATCAGAATTCGTCACGAATAAATATAGTCATTAGTTTTAAGTATTATACAATTGTGTTTTCTTTCTCTGTACATGCCTGGCGCCCAATATCTATATATCTTTTGTTTATTATTATTGATTAATTTTCTCTCTAGTGAAATACCTTATCCACGACTGCTCTCCGATGAAAAGCTGCCGTTCGCAGTGGTAGTGGTTTAAAAAACGCTACAGGCAAAATATTTTCTTTTACGCTAAAATAAATTCTCTTGTCACCAAATTTTTTTGTCAAGAACGATGACGACTTTTTTTTCAGCACTTATGATCAAGAAAAATCTTTGATTTTTCTCGACAAACAACAAAAAAACAATAGAAAACCCTAAGAAATCTTAAGAGTTTCAGTAATAAGGCCAAAATAGACTCTAGGAGTAAGTGTGTCGTAATTATACCGGGTGCGTCTCAAAAATGGCTCACCACTATAACTTTTTTATTTTTACAGTTAAAAAGCGAGATTTGGTATGTTAGTATACCTATGACATAAATTAGGATTGATTGACGTATTCAATTGTTTTCGGTCACTTCCTGTTTCACGGGAAATTACTACAATTTTTGATCTTTCAATGGCATCCTGGGTATTTTTCTACTTTAGTTGATAGAAAATAACACTCTGAATAGAATGACATATCATATGTCAACTTTTGATATTTTCGCATATGGTTAATTTAAAATTATAACATGCGGTTCATAACGAAAATTTGACTCAAAATACCAAGTGTGTGGTATCAAACTATTCGTAAAAAAATGCTTTTTCCAAATACGCTAATGAATCACCCTCGTTCCGTTTAAAAATGGAGATATGATTAAAAATACGATTTGGGCATCTTTTAACCGGCCAGGATAAGACACTAAAAACATTAGACGATCAAATCTATTTTTCCAAGACTCCTTGATTAAGAATTAGTGGTTTTAAGATAGCCATAGCACACTAGATTGAAATTTAAAATACGATTTTTTTTAAAGCGAAAATGTCAAAAGTTGACATATATGTCATTCTATTCAGAATGTCATATTCTATCGAATAAAGTAAAAAAATACCGAGGGTGCCATTTAAAAATCAAAAGTAGTCATTTCCAGTGAAACAGGAAGTTACCAAAAACAACTGAATACGTCAATCAATCCTAATTTATGTCATATATTAACATACCAAAAAACTACTTTTATCTAAAAAATAAAAAAGTTATAGGGGTGAGCCGGTTATAGGAGACCCACCCGGTATATATAGCAAACAAGTTTTATGTTATCTACTACTGTCAAAAGTTACACACAGAACTTCTTTACCTATACCGGCAAAAAATTCTGTTTTACGTGTACACTTATAAACTGATCCGACATTTTCCTTTGGTTTGATGCAAATAAAAACAAACCAGAGAGTTTTTCGACAGAAAAAACGTAATCCCTCTAATTAAAAGTCGGTGTTCTCGCCCGATACGGCGACACTTTACACGCCCGATAACGCGCAACACCGAATCCGATTATCTGACGATTCATTACAAAAGAAATTAATAGTGAATTACTGTCGAACGAGAACGATAAGCCCCGAAATAAGATGGAACGAACTGAACTGGACCGCGGCAGCGCCTTGATAGATCGTCGATCTCTTATTTTATCTCAGTTTAAAAAAAAGAGAGTCAACAAACATCCTAAATTTATAAGCTTCAGACTAATAAAAAAATTGTGTGTGCCCTATGTGCGCATATATGAAGTGAAACTTTTTACTAACAGCTATTAGATTGAAGGATTTGAAGGACATGTTTGAGAAAGTGTAGTTTGAAATGTTGAAAAAATAATAACTTAAAAATTAATAAATAATTTAATACTCATTCACAAAATTTGTATTAAAATGTCTGTCTGTCTATTCGGGTACCTCTATCCACATGCCGAGTTTAGTTCTAATAGACCCATAATTAAGAGAAAAATCCTGATGATTTCGTCCATTTAGAGGCATCGGTTCAAAATGTCAAAAGCGTCATCCTCTAGCTCGTCCCCAATTATGTCGAAATCGAGGCACATTTTTCTTCAATATCAAATTCTTAGTCCCACCCTGATGAACATGTAAACGAAACATCGTATCCAACTTTGCGGGGTGACACCATGTGCACCGTCGCTCACATAGCCTACCTACCAAATTTGGTCGCGATCGGTCGACATCAACTTTTGACGTTTCTTACGTTAAAACTAACTGTCCCAGTAATACGTGTCGTACATGTTCAAGTTGGCCCTAGTCCAGTCTATCGACATACCAAATTTCATTTAAATCGGACAATTTTTTTGCCATTGATGATGGGATTTTATAGTGCACGAAACCACTTTTTCGATAGTTACCACTTTTCGTCTCGTTTAGCTGACTTTCGTTCTCACTTAGCTGACTACTAAGCAAAAATCGTTCCCAGTGGCCGATGAAACTTATTTTCGTTTAGTTACCGTTTGTTTTTATATTCTTAGCTTAGTTTAGTTTCGCTCGCAGTGGCCGCCTGCCTTTAAGGCGGGCGGCCACTACGAGCGAAGCAGGGACGTAGCAAGTCGAACCCGGGCCCTGGTGCAAGACCACCAGGGGGTCCTTTTCTTCATTATAAAAAAAACAATGAAAAATGAAATAACACATTTATTGCACAAAAATGTATGGGGAGTAGTAATAAATGTAGTAACAAAATAATAAAACTAAAAAACTATTACTCATTAACTAATTTATAGTTATTTATGCTGAAAAAAATCTACCTTTCTTGCCGTTTGATTGGCAAACAATAAAATTATTCTATTACGATCCAAGTTTCTGGCTGTCTCGTTTTCTATTGATAAAATTGCCAAGCCGGAGAGTCTGTTCTGCGACATTTTATTTCTTAAATAATTCTTAATTAATTTTAATACTGAACATGATCTTTCGGAAATCGCTACCGATACAGGAATTGTTAGAAAAAGGATAAAAGCACAGCAGATTTCTGTGAATGAACTGGAGATCATTTGATCGCAAATAACTAACTTCGCCAAGTCATTAACTGAAATGTCTGCATTTATCTGATCTTTGTAAACTCGCCTGAAACTTACAATTTCTTGCGAAAATGAATATGATAGATCATTGGAATAAAAGCTGATCAGGTTTTCAGATAGGAGGACCAAATCAGCATCAGAATGATCTCTCAAGACCGAAGGAAAAATTACTTTAAATCTTTCAACTACGCTATTTAACCCTTTGAATCGATTTTCAAGTTGAGATATAATAACGTCCAACGTTATATTAAACACCGACACACGGAAGTTTTCTTTAGCGTTGAATAATCGTTCATCACATGATAACTCATCCAATTGTTTTTTCACTTTGCGGATCCTGTGTTCTTTAAAACTTGGATTGATTCCCCAACCACGAGCTAAATCAGCTGCTTCATTAATAACTTCCTCAAAACTGTTCCTCATTTCTGCAATGTCTTTCTTAGCAGTTTCCAAAAGTTTTGACGCTCTTTGAATATCTTGATTTTTACTCTGCAGTGCATTGGACACAAGTTTTGTGATACTTAAGATTTTATGTTCCATCACTATCAATACAACTGTTTCAAAATTTTCCAGTTTTTTCTTTAATCCCAGTGCTTCATTTTGTTCCGTTGCTTTCGAGCTTGTTAGGGTTAGTTTTGTCAAAACTTGTAAAATTTCTCGATAGTGAAACCTTAAGCTATGAAGAGAATCATAACGAGACGACCATCGCGTTGGGCACAATCGTTTTAATGTGTGCTTCTTGGATTCGAACATTTCCGTCAATACTGCCCATCGTTTTATGCTATGTGCAAAAAATGCATAAAGACTTTCTACAAAATCGTAAAAATTTTGTAACTCCCTTGAAATTTTTACAGAGTCATTGATAACTAGGTTTAGATTATGTGCAGCACAGTGTACATATAACGCGTTGGGTTGTTTTTCCAAAATTTTGGCCTGCAGGCCATTGTAGACGCCACTCATGTTAGCCGCACCATCGTAGCCTTGAGCTCGTAGTCTTTCAAAGCTCAAATTATTATTTTCAAAGAATAATAATAATTGTTTCACCATGTCTTCAGCAGATTGCCCCATACATTCTTCAAACCCTAGAAAAACTTCCCTTATAACAACATCACGAATAATGTTTACATTGTCGTTATCCTTGATGAAGTCGGCATATCTCACTACAAAACTCACTTGATCAATTTTTGAAATATCTTGAGTTGTGTCCATTATTACTGAAAAAAATGGAGATTCATTTATTTGACTGATCAATTTAGTTTTACCTCATTGGCTAAAGAGGTTGATAATTTCGTTCTGAATGGTTGGCGACAAATATTTTACACATTTTTTATCTTTTGATAAAAGCTCTTTCAAAACTGGATCATAAATTGACAATAGCTCAATAATATTTAGAAAGTTGCCACGATTGTGATCGCCATCATATAACGATTCATTGTCTCCTCTGAATGATACATTATTTTTAGCCAAAGTCAATATGACGTTAATAACTCGTTCCAAAACTTTAATCCAATATTTAGTTTTAAATTTCAGCGTTTTATCCAAGTCCGTGTCCAATACTTGATCGCTTTTCCATTTGTTATATATCAGGCAAGCAGAAAGGTGATTGTTAGAAGATTCGTGCTTAGTCATACTCCGAGAAATATGACCCCAGTCATTAAATCCATTTACCCAATTTAATGATCCTTGAGTTCTGTCTCCAAAAACCCAGCAAGGTTCGCAGTAAGCTACATTCAATGTTGGTGAGCAACACAGCCAATTTCTTCTGTATACAATTCCTGACTTGGATCGTTGGTTGTAGTACGCCAAACTGAACGATCGACCTTTAGCATTTTTAGGAAATTGCATATTTTCTGGTTGACATGGTCCGTGTTTTGCTATAAATCTTTTATTCGAATCGCTGAGAATACTGCTGAAATTACTCTTTTCGGTACTGAGATGTGACACCGTTGTTTATGAAACAGATACAGATAGGGAAGTTGAAGAAATTGTGGTTGACTCATGGTTTTCTTCTTTTGCAATACTCATTGTAATTGACTTCGGTGATAGAGGTGTTCCGGGGTCATCCTTATCGTATTTATTTTCAGGTTCAGACAATTCAGATAATTCAACTGTATTTTTCTCAACACAAAAAAGGAAGTTAATTTAGGAAGTTTTTCCCTTTCACGTTTTTCAGTTTCTTTCCGTTTTCGCTTTTCAGCTCCCGACAAATGTTTGTATTGACTCATATCGCAGCTGAATGCAAAACTAGACAACTTAAAATTTAGTTATTTTATAGGGTGTCCCATAAGTCACCGATCAAATTTAAACAGGAGATAGGGGAGGTAATTTACAACAAAAAAAAACTATAAACATGTATCCTAAAATACCTGCTGTTTAAGATACAGGGTGTTGAAAGTGAAAAATGACAATTTTATTCAATGAAAAAACGGTACGCCACTGCTTTTTTTCCAAAATAAAAATTATTTTCGTAACCTCTTACTAGTTGCTGTCAAAAATGGTCTCTTGACATTTTTTTGTCCGACGAACGGTTTTTGTGCAAAGAAACAACAATAACCCTGTATCTTGAAAACCAGGCATTTTATAAGGATACATGTTTATAGCACTTTTTTTGTTGGAAATAACCTCCCCTATCTCCTATTTAAATTTGATCCATGACTTATCCATGACTTATCCATGACTTATCCATGACTTATCCTGATCCTGGACACCCTATTCATGACACCAATAATTTTTTTTGTCATTAGATAACTTTTTAACTTAAAAAGTTATCTAATGGCAATTTTCACATAGATTTTATTTTCTTGTAACAGATTAACTAAAAAACACACTACTTTTTAATTTAACGTATTGCGTCCATTTTTCAGACAAGAAATGGGTAAAAAGAACTTAGTTTTATACCAAGTACTACTTTTTTTTAATGTTTTCTCTTCTTTTCGTAAAAATGTGTTTTTTTTATTTTTTAGCCGTAACAAACAAATTGTCAGTTGTAAAGAATTTTAAAGTATTTTGAAAATAGCCACTAATAGTAGTATCATTATTAAACGTCCATCTAAACATTCCGCCGTTTCTATAAAATGACTAAAAATTAATTACCAAGTTACTACAGTCAGGTTTCAGGCTAACCCCTAATGTAATTACACTTAGACTTACACTAATAAATAATATTAAAAACTCACTTCAAAAAGTCAAAAAATATCAATATTACGATTTACCGCGAATCACACCGATATTTGACAGCGCAAGCGTGCGAAATAAAGATTGCACTGATGACGCGGCTTTTTTGTTCTCAAAGAAGAAACTAGGGATGTGACTCAATCGATTTAATAATAGCCATTATTAAAAGATCGCTCTTATAGTAATGTGGTCAAATACCTGAACAGCTAATTGTAATGTAATTTTATTTCATTTCTGCCGATATTCTGAAATAATGTTAAAAGTCAAATTTAGAATCGGGTTGCAAGAGCCAATGCCGCTAGGGCGGCGCCGGGCCCCTCCGGGCCTCGGGCCCTGGTGCGCCGCACCACTTGCACTCCCTGTTGCTACGTCCCTGGAGCGAAGCTAAACTAAGCCAAGCAAAAATAAGATTTGTAAAAATCAGCTCTCATACTTTTAAATGCACCAGCGGCCACTTGAGCGAAACTTAACGAAAATATATGAACGAAGATTCAAATCATAGTTTAGTTTCGCTCGTTTTAGTTCGTGACAGGTTCCAGCGAATTTTTCGCAGCGATTAGTTCTATGATAGCAGAGACATAATACGAAAACGTAGCTAACTTAGCTGACTACTAAGCAAAACTCGTTCCCAGTGACCGATAAAACTTATCTTAGTTTATTTACCATTTCTTTCATATTCATAGCTTAGTTTAGTTTCGCTCGCAGTAGCCGCCTGACGTTATTCAGGCAATACCTCGATTTTGCCTTCCATAATAAGTTGAAGTAGATAGAACCTATTTGCCGTTTTTTAAATATTTAGTTGGTCGCTGGTTTCTCTGTTTTGACGGTGATCAGTTACTCTTCTTGATTTTTCAACGTCTGTAAATTACTCTTTTTCTACAGAAGATATTCTCAAAAAGCGACAGTCTGCAACCTAACCACATTTCAAAAGCATCCAAACAGTATTTTCTGGCTACACAGTTCATCAATTTAGTTTGCACACTCAGACTATTTTTTTTTGTTTTATTTGTCATTAAATTATCAACCCTAATATTTTATTTTTAAAGCTCTTCTATTCGACGATTCAAAATTATTGTTAAGCTGGCATCATTAGTATTGGGGTCTCTGCTGACAATAGTTTTGCTTCCTTTTTCTAAAATATCCAACAAACATATAAATAACAAACAAAATATGTATAAGCTTCAGACTAATGAAATATTGTAAAATTGAGTAAACCAAGAAATTTTCACCCAGATTGTTTTTATGAAAACATTAAAATTTGTGTAGGCTATTAAAATTAAAACTACTGGTCAAATATGACCAAACTGCTATCGAAAGATGCGTACAACTTATCTTTAACTTTTCACTTAAATCAAAGATTTTTCTGGATTTAAGTGAAATGAATCTTCGGATTGTCACGGGGTTTTTAACAGAGGACACTGTCTTATCAATGAGCACCTCAGTAGATGGAAGATAAGAGATAAGAAACAACAGCGAATGAAAAGCATAAAGAAACGTACGAAAAGAACCAGCAACCAGCCTTATTCTAGTTATAAGCAGTGGCTTTACGATTTACGAGTAGAATAGTTCACACGTGAGTAATATACCGGGTAATACCTAATATACCTCAAAAATGGCTCACCCAAATAACTTTTTTATTTTTTTAGTTAAAAAAACGAGATTTGGTACCTATGTAAGTATATATAACATAAATTAGGATTTATTGACGTATTCAATTCTTTTCGGTCCGGAAGTGACTACAACTTTTGATTTTTAAATGACACCCCCGGTATTTTTTACTTTATTCGATAGAAAATGTCACTCTGAATAGAATGACATATCATATGTCAACTTTTGACATTTTCGCATATGGTTTATTTGAAATTATAACTTGCGGTTCGTAACAAAAATTTGACTTGACATACCAAGTGTGTGATATCAAATTATTCGTAAAAAATGCTTTTTCGAAATATGCTAATGAGCCTCGTCCCATTTGGAAAAATTGAGATATGATTAAAAATACGATTTGAGCATTTTCTAACTGGCCAGGACAAGACACTAAAAATATTAGACAATCAATCTATTTTCCCTTGATGAAGAATTAGTGTTTTTAACATAGTCATGGCGCTCTAGATTTAATTTTAAAATACAATTTTTTATTAAGCGAGAATGTCAAAAGTTGGCATATGATATGTCATTCTATTCAGAATGTCATTTTCTATCGAATAAAGTAAGAAAATACTGAGTGTGCCATTTAAAAATCAAAAGTTGTAGCCATTTCCGGTGAAACAGAAAGTGACCAAAAACAATCGAATACACCAATCAATCCTAATTTATCTCATATACTAACACACCAAATTTCGTTTTTTTTATCTGAATAAATAAAAAAGTTATAGAGGTGAGCCACTTTTGAGACGCACCCGGTATAGCCTAAAGGTTGGGTAAAAACTTAATACTGCAGACAATGACTGTCAACATCAGAAAATCACCTTGTCCGAATATAGTATAGATATAAAACTATTTCTAAGGCACTATCATACTACCTTAAAGAACAGCCGAAATTTTATAGAAAGATACAAAATCGTTAAGGCAACATGATGTACAGGATCAGCGAAATCCTTAAAATAGATCAATTTATTTGTGATGCTTACTAATTAATCTATTCGATTTAAGCCACTGTTTATTTTTACACTGAGTGGCATGCATATACCATAGTCCCACCTGCCGTACAAGCCGATAAAATATAAAACTCTGCCGACAGTCGGCAGGTTCATCAATCACAGGCGTAGATCCGACATGGCGATAGTCAATGTTCTTACACAAATATTTTCAGTTTATTAACATTTGAAACGCGGTCCGGCCTTGTTGTAAGACCACTTTACGGATTGGCGAACCGACTACAATTTGAAAAAAAAAGAAAAAGAGAAGTTACACAAATAAAGAACGAACAAGTAAAAAACTGAAAGAATTAAATATTCCTTTATGGAAATTAAACCTGGCCATTCCTTATCTGATGCATAGCTCTGTAAAATACCAAAATGAAGTTTCGTGATACTAGTCTGGATTAATTATTATTATTAAGGAATTTCGGTTATTATATTTCGAAAATGTTTTCGTAAAATATTCGTCGCTCCCCATTATGCTAATCTACTTAATGTAAATTCATTTATGTCAAAAAGTGTTATGTTTTATGCAATCAACAGCGTATAATAAAAAGGGTATGCTTAAAACTGAACTCGCTATTTTTAATGTGTTGCAGAAATGCAGTTTGATGTTTGATGATATAATTATGTTCTTCTTATTATTGTTGTTCTTTTTTTAAAAGCCAAAACTTTCGAAATCAATCAACGTTAACAATGAATAGTAAAAACCAAAGCCATCTAAATAAAGGGAGACAAAACAATTTACATTTTATCGCGATCACGAACCGTGTTCCGTAAAAATCGATGGTGACAGATTTACGCGATATGTGATAGAATACGGTTCGAGTTCCAAATGTTATTATTGTTATTAATATTTTTTGGGTACCTATAGAAACGTTAAACTAAATATTTGTATATGTATATAACTTTAATCAATATACATAAATTGTGCCAGGATTATACCTTCGAAATTATTTTTAGTTTTCTAATTAAATTATATTAGGGAAATTATAATGACAACTAGCAGCATCGCTGTGGATTGATCTTTACTACAAAATTGTCGAAATCTGTAGGAATTACGCTGACATTTGACGTTTTCATTTGTTTTCATTCAGTTTATATTTGACAGCGCGCGGTTGTGAGTTTTCTGCGGTAGTTGAAAGTTTTTGTAGTTTTTGAACAACTTTCTAATAATTATTAGTATAATTGCAAAGAAAACAATTTAAAGTTGTTTTTAACTATCTACGATGGTTCGCCAGTGCATAGTTTGTAAAAAGGTGAACTATTTTAACCTGGAATTGATATTTCGACGGTAAGTGTCATTACGTTTTGTACCTTTAGCGATACTTACAGTAGCGTATTTAGATACTTTTAGTTATAAGTAGATTATTACAAAAATAATAATTATATAAAAATATATGTTTTCTTATTTCTTGGCGCTTTCGATTGTGAAATTAGAGTTACCCTCCGTTGGACCTCAGGCAAAACGTTATAAAAGTTATAATGGAAAATTGGTCTGAGGCAATCCCAATCAATTTTTGATAAAATTTATCCATTTTTGATAAAAAAAAAACATCACGCCACTGGCACTGATAGAGCCAAATGAGACGAAACTCAACCGTGTTGTCATATTTATGTACCCATCCCTTTTTAACTCTCATAAAAGTGTGAAACCATGTATGATTCTAAAAAATTGAGTTTTATGAATGGGGTGTTCTGTCTACCCATTTATATGTCATTGGTAAAAACTCACATTCACTTCTTACTAGTGACATAAGCGGAACTCAAGAACCTTGAAGACTCAATCCATAATCTAGAATAGGATACCTCGAAGAAGTTTATTATTACTTACTTATTACTTTATCTAAAGAAAAAAACATTCGACCAATGTGTACTACCAGTTATGACCTCTGCATGCGAAACCTGGACACTTAAAACGGACATTATATAAGGAAACTGCAGGTCGCATAACGCTCAATGGAACGGAATATGTTCGGAATAACCAAGACAGACCGCAAAAGAATAGAGTAAACCTGAGATGGGACTATGATCTCAGGAAATTAGCAGGGATAATGAATCTTCCAAACAAGCATTCCGCAGGTCTGGATGATATTCCGGTATTTCTGTTAAAACGCATTGCCTCCTTCATATGTACACCTCTTGCAGCACTCATAAACGTATCCTTCTCATCTGGGGTTTTTCCTTCAGCCTTGAAGGTTGCTAAACTTATCCCGATCCTTAAAGGGGGTAATGCTTGTCTCATGAACAACTACCGTCCAGTGTCACTTCTGTCATCTTTTTCAAAAGTGTTTGAGAGGGCTCTTTGTGATAGACTTGCATCTTTTTTGGATCGAAATAGTATATTATCGGATACTCAATATGGGTTTAGGCCAAAAAAGTCATGCCACCTGGCAATATATAATGTGCTGAATTTTATTATTGAAAGGGTCGACAGAGGTGAGAAGGTAGCAGGTATATTCTTTGATTTATCCAAGGCTTTCGACACCTTGAATCATGGCGTCCTGTTAAATAAGTTGAATATATATGGAATAAGGGGAGTTGCCGCGCGGTTGCTCGAATCGTATTTATCTGATCGTCAACAACTAATTTGTATCACTCATGAAAAGTCAAAATACTTCTCTCAGTTCGTCACAGTAAGCCAGGGAGTTCCACAGGGCTCTATATTGGGACCGCTTTTGTTCCTACTGTATGTGAATGATCTTCATGGGGGGTTTGTTTCGGGGCTGGTTTGCCAGTATGCAGACGACACCTCTCTGGTGTTGACAGACCAAGTTTTGCGGGGGCTCTCTGGGGCTTGTTCGCAGGCAGTAGGGACGATGCGGGAGTGGTGTAGGAAAAATAGCCTACAATTGAACACTTCCAAGACTGGACTTCTTACTTTTGGTAAAACCAGAGATAACGAGTCCTTGTATGTCAGCTGTGATAACAAGTCTATACCACTGGCCGATTATGTAAGGTTTCTCGGTGTCTACATTGATCCTACGCTTCACTGGACAAAACACATAGATATTTTGACTTAATTAAACAGTAACTGCGCGATAATACGAAGATTAAGGGACCAATTGTCTCTGGACACCATTCGAACTCTTTACATCGCCACTTCACAATCCTTAATTATGTATAGCGTTATGTTTTGGGGATCTTCGGCTCTAGCCGAGCCGATCTTCAGGGCCCAAAAGAGAATGATCAGGTGTATGTTCGGCTTGCATCCGAGGACATCTTGTAGGCCATATTTTGCAAAAATTCATGTCCTGACTGTGCCCTCTTTATATTTTCTGTCCCTGGTGATGTTCGTTAAAAAGCATTCCGCCCTTTTTGCTACGAACTCGAGTCACTATGGTCCAGATATGGAACGGATTACCAGGGGGCGGGATGATTTAAGCATACCTCTGCATAGCTCGTCTTTTTTTCGGAGGGGCCCAGGCTACAGAGCGGTCAAGGCCTTTGAAATGCTCCCAGCAAATATTAGGGCTGTAGGTAGCGATTACCACTTTAGGGGGTCGGTGTTGGAATTTTTACACGCACGCGGTTTTTACAGCTTTAACTTTGAATTTTAATTATGTCCTTTGTCTGAATATTGTTAAAAATTTTATTATTGTTATATTTGTGTATTTATTACTATGTTTTAATGTTCTAAGATAATATACTCTGTAATGGGATAATATACTCTGTTCTGTGACGTTGCTTTGTGATCGGGAAGATCATTTTGTCGGCAATAAAATATTTGTATTTGTATTTGTATAACTTGGGTCCGCATAGTCAACAATAGACAACAACGGGCCCAACTACAAAGAGATTAGGTATAAATATCTAAATATGTGAGGGAAGCTACACCATGATTGGAAATGGTTGAATAACCTAAAAATGATAATAATCTCACGAACCGCCACTGCCCGATATGTGTAATTGTCTGTTGTAACACGAATTCTATTACACGTGTCGAGTAAACTAGTAATAAAAGAATAATAAAACAATTTAAAAAATGACCGAGACTTCATATTTTAAATTGTTTTTTTACCGCTACGTTTTAGTAAAATAGAATTGCAAATAAATTGATTGCAAGTTAACAAATTATAAAGCGTAAAAACCGATAATATTAATAGTGAATGCAGAATGCTGTTCGATGGTGGCAGTCAAGGGTTGTTGCGGTCGGAGACCAACAAGCTGGGCCATCTATAATTTGTAGACACACGACACAAGGGAGTCTATTGTATTTTCTCCGGCCACACATCTGGGCCGACTCTCACGGTCTGCGATCATACGAACAAACACCCACTAAGGTCGGACATCAACAATTATAGATAATGTTTTTACGTATTCCGACACGAGATCATTAAATATTGACAGGCTTTCATATAGGGGACGTAATAAGAAATTACAATTAAGTATATGTTAGTTTTATAGTTCGTAACGATCTTCAAACTGATAAGTTTATTTATGTATGATTTTTATAGGGTTTCTCGACTAAACTTGTTTATGAAAATATTTTAGGGCCTGATTCCTTATGTTTTTGAACTGAAACTTCTTTACGCGCGATGAAAGTAAAAATTCAAGGTCAACATAGCGTTGGCAGGCCAGTCAGCATGACACACAAACTAGCGAGATGACACGCGAGACGAAAAGCGGTAACGATCGAAAAGGTAAGCCAATGATGAAGTTGAGATGAGCATCGTCATGTAGAGGCAGAAAATGAATGTAGATGATAATTTTTTGCCGACCATACCAACAGGTATGGTAGGCTATTAAGATCGTCAAAAAAAAAGTTTTTTTAATTTCACTCAAAATGAGTTATTTGGGTCATAAATGACCTAAATACAAAATATTTTCATGGTGTCTGTCTATCTGTCTGTCTGTCTGTCCGTGTGTCCGTCTGTAACACGAGCACTCAAAAACCGCTAAATCGATTTTAACCAAATTTGGCACAAAAATACTGTGACACCCGAGAATCCGACTATTAGTTTTTGGTGGAGGTGGGGGGTTGGTAAGGGGGTATAGGAGGGGGTTAAAAATTTTAAAAAATCGTAACTCCAAAATTACAGTAGCTAGCGAAACGCGGTTTTCAATTTAAGATTAGGAATAATATTTGAAACAAAATTTGTAATAACATCAAAATCAGTCAAAGTCGCAATTTTTGAGATAAAAAAATTGTAAAAATTCCTGTACTTTGAAACTAAAAGAACTGCCTACCAACTTTTTATTAACATATTTTAGTATGGGCGGCTATACGTGCCTCCCGGCGCCAATTTTTTCTTCTATGAGCTACCGATGCCCGACGCACTCTTGCCGAACCTTGTATATTTTTATGACTTTTTGCTTAAATTTTTTCGGATTTTGCTTAAAAAATTATTCAGTTAAATGTAAAATTCAACAGTCCAAAAACCAGAACAAATTAAACAAGGATCTTCAATGTTCACACCTTCGACAAAATCCTTTCCTATAAACATACTCCCGCTTTATCCGAACGGGTATCAAAATACGACATACCTCGGTACCATAGTCAAAGGGAACCGACCTCCAGCATAAAGGGCGCCAACAAAGGGCACCACTTCCTCCTAATGGCGTAATTAGATCCTTAAGCGGTTCGGTAACGCGACACCGGACCGAGATCGATGCTGCCGCACCGTTTTGGGTTCGAAACGTCCGAACTGTATAAATATTTTATTGGCGGCGTTCTATAGCGACATCAAAAAATCCGCTCACAATGGGGCACAATGCGGTCCGCCCCGATTTTATTCAATTAAACCCTAGCAAAGGGACGCCGCTGGGTCGGTAATACAGGGCGAATTGAGAAACGGGATAGGCCGCCGGGAATGAATGCGAGTGGGTGGATGGCTCCTCAGTTGGATTATTGCGGGTGTTCGATTACCGGGAGAGTTTGATTTTAAGCGATTCTTAGTGCAAGAATTTAATAAAAAATATATAATAGAATTATTGCGTATCGGTTCTGAAATATATAACAATTGAAAAAACAGGTTTTAGACTACAGAAAAATTACTGCGACCAGGAATTAGCGCTAACATATTTCATAGAGGCTGGTTTTTGCAGGCCTAACAGCGGCGTCACTTTGATCTTTACCGACTCCAGACGGGACATTGAAAAGTCTCCGACTTTTGAAACGAAAAAAAATGAGACAAAAATGTCGCAGAAATGTATTGGATTTGTAGCAATTTTGTCGTAAAACATGAATCTTTCTCTCTTGCCGTTGTTTTGTCTGTCTGGACCCGGCAATAGCTTCAATCTATTTAGGTGTTCAAAAGGCTGATAAAAGAGCCAAGCAAGGCTCATAACCTTTCTGCGGTAAGTAATCAAAGGCAGTCACGAGCCCGAGAATGACCACGGACCACGGAACAACTCTACGGTAGTAGAGGTACGCCGAAATTCACAGGTAGACCTGATAAGCAAGTACAAAAAGACAGTCAAAGCTGTAGTGGGTTAACTAACAGGACATTTGTAAACTGAAGAGACATCTAAAGTTAATGAGATTGACGGACAAAGCTTTGTGTAAGTTCTACCAATCTGAAGAAGAAACGAGAGAACACATTTATGTCGGTGCGATTCTCGGTAATAGGGAGTGATGTCATTGCCAGGGAGCTACATGGTGTGTTCAGTCTCCAAGTTATCCAAAGGATCGGACTGGAGAATGTAACCTAAGGATCAGGAGAGGGCCACAATAGATATGAGTAGGTCGCAGTTGATCAGGCCGAGAGCCACCTCTAGGAATCTATCTATCTGACTTTTAGTTAAATTTCTTTTATTTATTTTTTATATCAATCTCCTGTCGTCAGATTTTTGAGTTCCTACAGCTGCACTTTTTAGGTTTCCCCTTCAAGACCCACTTATCACAAAACACCCGCTATTATTACTACATTATTTCTTATAATTCTGTGTACATCACATAGAAAGAGATAAGTATTGAACAACTGAAAACTAGACAATTCCGAAGTAATTGAGGCGGGTCATCGCGCTTAATAAGACCGCTTGCTAATATATAAGTAAAAATAAGTCGGAGCGCGCTAGAGGGCGGCACCGGTCGATTTTTCGAAAACACCCGTATTCTATTATTTTTCTTTCTTTTCCGCCGTTCCAGCGTTGTGCCCCGTCATCGGCCACAATGAAACGACGAATGCTCCGCCATTATTTCACGCCCGGACCGCCATTGTTGTATGATTTGCGGCTCCGTTTGTTTTCGTAATTATAGAGTTCACACACGGCTCACACCTCAGCCACCCCGTTCGTTTTTGTTCGAAGCCGTCGCGTCGGATGCACTACCGTCGTTTATGACGTCTCAATAACGTCAAAGTTAGCCTCGAATTTTGTTATAGCTCTTTGGATAATCACACTAAAGTTAAATTCTTTATAAACTAACCTTCTTCTTAAATTGGTCTTTTAAATAAAAATGCCGGATGGTGCATCGTTGCGTCGTTGGAAACATAGCAAATCCTATGCAAATTTTGAACTGTTCAAATCTTGGCTCCCCTATTGATTTTTACAGCAAAGTCGTAAATAGATTTTTATCTACGTCAGTGAGGTAAGAAGCTCTTAACTCACGCATTTTCATTACCGCACTCCTTGTTTAGATGTCTACCAAAGAGAAAAATTATTTTGTAAAACATTTATTTTGCACTAAATACCTACTAAATACAAATAAACTGTTCTATTGATAATAATTATAAAAACATGAAAACTTATTTATTATAAATGTTAATGATACAGTTTGAACAATCTTTCAAGTAAAGCCTTGATGATGAAGCATATATTCATTTTAATAGATATCATAGTACATATCAATGAATAGACAGCCCAAAGAGACGAAGTCTTATAAGTAACGGATAAATTGGAAAAATATGTTGTGAGTACCTTTTCATTTCCATAGTGGTGTACTTTTTTTTCGGTGCACCATTTTTCATACCTAGAGTATGTACTCGTATATCCATACTTCTGTTTCGATCTTGCTGGAAGCAATCCAGAAATGGCTCTGAATGCCTCTTCTTCAATGTCAGAGAGAATACTTTCCGAATCGCTCATTTTTTAAACTAGTGATATCAATATTATTTACTGTCATATTGACATTGTCATGCATGGTGTTATTTGAAGAAAGGTAATTGATTTTTAGGATATGTATATAGTTAAGTACAATAATTTTTAAAATTCATTGTGTGTTTTTATAGTTAGACGTAGATAAAATATTGTTCAATACACGCGAGTTAACTCCATTAAGATATTTGTGTGGTTACACAACTCGTGCTACGCATGTTGAGCAACTTTTACACGCTTATCTTAATGATGCTGTTAACTCACTTGTACCGTAAATATCTATTAAAGGTTTATGTATGGTAAATCTATCTATCTATCTATTCAGCCTGTCTGGTCCATCGTTGGACATAGGCCTCCCCCAATCTCTTCCACTCTTCCCTCTCTGTCGCCGTGCTCATCCATCTTGTGCCTGCATGTTTCCTCAGATCGTCCGCGATACCTATTTCCCGCCAGTCTTCTGCATATCATGAGAGCCTTTGTGGCTTTGCTGGTAATGTTCTTAATATGCCTGTTCCAGAGAAGTTTACTATCCAGGGTTATTCCCAGATATTTCACTTCGTGTGATGGCAGTATTTCCTTTCCATCTAGATGGATTCTCGTCAAGTTTTTCAAACTTCGCTTTCTGGTGAATGGCACTACTGCGGTTTTTTCTGAGTTAATACTCAGCCCGACAGTCCTGCACCATCTCTCAGCGATGCGGAGTCCTCTTTGGATAATATCACACAGGGTGCCTTCATGTTTCCCCCGTGCAATGATGACTATGTCATCTGCGTACCCTATGCAGTGTATTCCCGCTAGAGTTAATTCTTCCAGTAGTTCATCCACTACCAAGCTCCACAATAGGGGGAGGTCACTCCACCTTGTGGAGTTCCTTGCGTTGTTTTAACAACTACAGTTTTGGTACCTATCTCAGCCTCTGCTGTTTGTGTTGAGAGCATTTCCTAAAACCAGCGAATTATCGTACTGTTCACCCCTCTTGTTTCAAGAGATCGCTAGACCACCTTGTGAGGTATATTGTCAAACGCCCCTGCAATGTCCAAGAAGGCACAAAGTGCTGTTTCTTTGCTATCCAGGCTTGCCTGTATTAGCTCAGTTAACTGGTACAGAGCAGTTTCTGTGGATCTGCCCGCTCTATATGCATGCTGACTATCATGCAGTGGTTTAACCTGTAGATGATTTACTCTAATATGGTTGTCCACTACTTTCTCCATCGTTTTTAATATGAACGATGTGAGACTAATAGGCCTAAATGATTTGGGGTTAGCCCAGTCAGTTTTGCCTATTTTGGGTATGAAGATGACTTTCGCTCTTCTCCAGATGGTTGGTATATATCCCATCGCTAAGCTGCTTCTTGTAATGTTTAATAGATGGAGTGTAGCTATTTCCCAGTAAAATCCCATCTATTCCTGCTGTTTTATAAGGCTGGAAGGTGTCAATAGCCCATTTCAGTTTTTGTTCTGTTATTACTAGCTTGGCCGTCTACCAGTCTTCACTGCTTCTGGAAAGTGTGTATGAAGTAGGAGGTTAGCTCTCTCTTCATCTCCTTCCGTGTAGTTTCCGTCAGGTTTCTTAAGTGCTATGTTGGGGATGGGCCCACTCTTGGCCATAGCTTTGTGTAGCCTAGCTGCATAAGTAGTTGAGTGATGTTTTCGCAAAAGCATCTGAAGTCAGACCGCTTTGCCCTTCTAATCTCCTTATTATACTCAGTTAATTTCTCGGCGTAGAGCTGCCATTCGCCGCTGGGTTTGGCTCTGTTGAAGAGTCGTCGGACCTTCGATCTAAGATTGGCCAGCTTTTTGTTCCACCAGGGCTTGTTGTTACTTTTTTGTATGCCCTTACTTGTGGGACAACTAGATTCATATGCATCCAATACTGCACCACTGACTTCCTTTGCGTACCATTCTAGATACAGGTGGTTCCTAGCCCTACCTGCATCTATTTGGTCCAGGTTGTCTACGAGATTGGTGTGGTATAGTTCCCAATCGGTTTTTCTTGGATTCCTTCGAATTTCAGTTTGGAGTATGATTCCTCCTAATTTGAACTCGATGATTCTGTGATCTGATAGGGAAGGTTCCGTTGAGACCCTCCAATCTTTCACGTAACTAGTTACACTGGCAATCCCGATTGTTAAATCTAATACTTCCGCCCGCGTTTTTGTCACAAACGTGGGGGTGTTCCCTATATTGAGAACTTCAAGATTGTATGCTAAGAGAAATTCTAGTAAACACTCACCTCTAGTGTTAGTATTAGTGCTTCCCCATACCTCATTGTGCGTATTGGAGTCACATCCCAATAGCAGAGGTAGTCGCCGTTGGCTGCAGAATCGCGCGAGCTCCGCTACTTCCGGAGGCGGTGTTTGCCCATCACCCGAAAAGTATGCAGAGGCAATCACGATATTTTTGCTACAATCCTCGATATTAAGTTGAACCATGATTGGAACAAGATCTCGGGTTGTAAATTCTGAAACACATGTGTAGTTAATGTTGTTTCTTATAAGAATACAGGCTCGGGGAAATTCCTGCCTGTTATCATATATTACACTTGAATTTTTTCCAGACAACCCTTTAATTTGTCCCTGGTACACCCAGGATTCCTGGGCTAGTACCATTACATATTGGTTTTTCTCAAAGAGTCTTGTGATTGTGGCGGAAGATTCTTTTGCATGGTGCAGGTTTATTTGGGATATCCCGTGCATCAGGTTTCTGGGGTAGTCTGTTGTATCCATTCACAATGTCTAAAAAACACAATTAAAATTAATATAATATCCTAGCAACAGCTTTGCGGTAGTCTGTTGTATCCATAGAGAACGCATAATATTTAGCTTATAAAACAAGAAACTTTTGATTTCTAACCAAAAGTTTTCTTGACGGGTGAAAATCAAAGGCCAAAGTGACATTCCTTTCAAATTTTGAAGTAAAATTAGTGGAAAAGTCAAAAATTTGTTACCTTTTTCCAATAATTGAAAATTACTACCACTAATTATGACGTTAAAACATTAAAATTAGGTGAAGGAACTTCTACGGTTAATTGAAACTACTAATTTATTCCACTGATTTCGAGGTTCCGAATGAAGCTTTACTCAAAGTCGACTTGGCCAAAATTGTTCAAATTTGGCATGTGTATTTACCACACAAACCTAGACTTTTAAAAAATCTATTTACGGCTTCGCTATAAAATCAATTGGGGAGCCAATATTTAGACAGTTCAAAATTTGCATGGGATTTTGCATGGGATGTTTCAAATCCTTACCAAGTTTTAATAGAAAAACATACCAATCTAAAAAATGAAGTTAGGTTGCAAATATCTAACTGTAGCAAAACCCGCGATATAATCAAGTATTGGACCGATCGGCTCCATAAAAATGTATTGTTTTCACTTTTGCAACTAAATAGTCGGCCAACTAAAATTTACATGTCAGCGCGTTCCCTAATTATCCTAAAAAAACTCACATGAGAAAGGCAGAAAAATGCATGCTTTATTTAGATATATGTAATAAATACTTTTATTCAAATATGCGACAATTGGTTTTGAGTAGTGTATTTTCTGGAAGCCACGTTTTTGGGATTAGACGGATTTTGCAACTTGACGCCTCATATAGTAAATTGCAGTGTAAAATTTTATAATTTTGGCGATCTGCAATTACCTAAAAGTAAAATTAACATTCATCGCAAAAGAAAGACAAGATGCGTGTTTGAAAATCCCAATGCAACAATTTTAAGAGCCATCTGTTACACATTATAATAAGATATTTTACTCCAGTTTGGACATTCGCTGAAATAAATATATCGAAAAAAAAACAGCCAGCGTTATTTATCGAATTGCCTTTTTTTCCATTCCATATTAAATACGAGCGCATCTGTCGCGAAAAGTGTTGTTTTTATTCCCGATCGGGTGGTTGTATACGAGCCCGAGCCGCGCATACCTGTATCGTGTTCGGTTTATATTAATTCCATGTTAACGTGGCTATAGAAGGGCCCCCCTGGGAAGATGATCCGGCGCCCCGGGGTGCACTCATCCAATCGCCAAACGGTTTCTCCAAGCTACGGACGGATTTGGACTTTATTCTAGTAAATTAAGAAAAATAGTTTTACGGAAAAGTTACAAAAATCTAAATTTATTTTAAGTTAACATCTATCTCAAAAATAGTATATTGTTTTATTAGGAGTAAAAATGATACTTTTTGTGGTGAGGCTATACATTTGACAACGCGAAACACAAAAAGTCATTTTTACTCCGAATAGAATATGCCATTTTTTTCAAACGTCGCAAATAATTTTTTAAACAATTTTATTTGCAGTATCAATTACATTTATATATAAATCCCCCTAAAAAGGAACTGAAAACCCGCCTTAGCGGCCAATCTGCAGTAAAAGCGCCCATTCCTATAGTCTGTCCAACGAAAAAATCCTTGACAGTGATAGATGTGTCTATCATTTTAATTTCAAAGTAGTTTATTTTATTTTACAATAAAATAAGTTGGTACAATTGGACCACATAGCATAAAATTAATATACCTATTTAAAATTTGAGTGGCACTTTACTTCAAAATATTGTGAAAAAAAAACTGTATAAAACTGAGAAAATCTAATCGAGCTAACCTAAACAAAACGCCACATACCAAAAAAAATGTAAAAAAGATTCCTTACTTTCAAGCTCAAGCAGCTTCCTGCATTTATGTACTTAACTGAATTTTATACCTTAAAAGTTGGTTAATTAACTTTAATCTTATTTTTTTAAACAAGTACCCTTTGACATTAGACTCTCTGCAGTACTAAAATTTATTATTTATCTACCTATTGTGTGATTATGTTATTTTATAGATACTCCAGTTTTTGGTATCATATACGAAATGGTATACAAACTTTATTTGTGGCTAATACAACTTTCTGGCCATAGTCTCCGGCAAACTGTGCTGTGTCTCTGGCGGTCTCTGGGACCCGAATATTAACTGTAAATTATGGTCTGGGTCAACACTTAATTTTCCCTCGAGTTTTCCTCCACTTAATTTTAAAAAATACGAAACACTCATAATGACAGACTCCAAAATTCAAAATGCAAAATATTTATCACTTCTATTTGACATAATTTGTAACAAAATCATAACCTATAATTTGGAGTTTGGTTGCGAACTCACAAAAATCTTAAGTCAAGTTCATACGCATCGGCGTCCGTTTGTTGTTGTTCGTTCTGTCAAACCAATAACATTGAAATATGATCTGTCATTTTTGAAATAAACCAATAAAACTGGTAAACAAAGAACAACAAGAGACGACGCATGACGGATTTATAAATAAACCCATCCATAGGGATGGATTAACTTAAAAAGTATTAGAAACTTTTCTCAGCGAAATAAATGGATTGGTATATGGACGTCATCTGCTTTTTTTCTGTCATCGTCTGTCGAAATCTTACCTGAGTAATAAAACAGAGTAGGTATATATAAAATTTACTACAGATTACGTTATTGCAGCAAAATCCGTCTTATCCACTTATATTTGCTTTTTATTGTCATTATTGTTACAGATCCCGCATATTTTCATAAGATTTTTACACAAGTATAATCCTTTCAAATCCTTACTTAATTTTAATAAAATAGTATATTTAATAAATCAAGTTAGGATACAAATACCGTATGATAAAAAAAAAACTGCGTCCAGTTGGCTAGGAAATGACGATCGATGATATTTGCCATAAAAATTTACATATAAAATGATAGCGTTCTTCATGTCATAGCCAATATGCATCATATTGCAACAAAACCAGCCTTATCCAAATTATTTTTGTGTTTTTTTTTCTGTTTAAAATTTAAATATTATTTTTATTCCTAAAAAACGAGTTACATAGCAATGATTCCAGTAAATGGATACGTTTTTTTGTAAATTAACGCTTCAAATATTTGCTAAAACATTTTTTCCTTATTATCTGAAAACAATGTTTGTCGAATAAGAAGGGTTTAGCAATGTGACTCCTCAATTATAAAAAGATCTAGTCCAATTCCCGGGCTTTTTTTAATAATACATACATATACAGGGTGGCGCACCTCATTCGCGTCGGTTGATTATACGAAAACGGAAAGATGTAGAAACAAAATATTTTATGGGTATATGTGGGGAGACAATGTGCACAATTTAAAATTATTTTGAAATATACAGGGTGTTTCAGAACTAAGATCCATACCAAAGTTATATTTTTTTATGGAACACCCGGTATTTTATTTCATTTTTGGATTCTTGGGCCCAAAAAAAGGCATTTATTATAAGGGTTAAATATGTTTAAAATCTTTAGTTTTTGAGATATTTAAAGATATTTAAATTTGCATGCTACAATAGAATAGACTATTAACATCCTGTACATTACTTTTCAGAATTAATTCTTATGCTGAGTTTAAAGGTAGAGAAATACATTTTACTGAAAAATGGTATTGGTTCCTTAAATTTATACAGGGCTATCAAAAGTTGCTGATCTATTTTAAGGATATATTTTATATAAAAACTTCGTTATTTCAAACGCAACACCCTGTATTTTCTTAAATAAATCGAAGCACATTCAAATGCTCTTTCAAACTATATTAGGGTTTCCTATACCTATCTAGCTCAGATTTTGAATAAAAAGCGATTTTTAAATAAAATTGCTATCAAGATGACTGGTGTCGTCATAGCAATTTTCTCGCGACAGTTAGTAACTATTTTCAAAGTCGACATTAGTTTATGGACATTATTATTTATAATTTATAACAGTTTACCTAAATTAACCTACAATATTTTAATAAGTAAATATTCATTATTTTATCATGAAAAATAAAGCAGTATATATGCTGGCGGAACGAATAGATATGTTACTAGTGATATTATTTTGTGAGGAATCAAAGATATCGAAATAGGAATCTTCCTGATATGCGTTTCTTTAAAAAACTTCTTGTCCTATTTCGCAGAGCTGGTGGTGTGGTTTATAAAAAACCTATTAGGCAGAAACTTGTCGTTGGAAGTGAAGAAAATAAATTTGCGGTAATTGCCTCTTTTATAGAAAATCCATATATCTACAAGTCATCGTAAAATTCAAAAAGGACTACTTCTTCGTTTTTCTTGATAGAATAATAAACACATATTTAATAAATATTATTTATTTAACTATTGTAGGTAAATTAAATAAAAGTAAACTGGTATAAATTTAAATAAGTCCATAAACTAATTTCGATTTTGAAAATAGCTTCTAACTGTCACTAGAAACTTGCCACGACAACACTAGCCATCTTGATTACAATTTTATTGAAAAATCGCTTTTTATTCAAAATCTGAGCCAGATAGGTATAGGAAACCCCAATATAGTTTGAAAGAGCATTTAAATCTGCTTCGACTTATTTACAAAAATACAGAGTGTTGCATTTGAAAAAACGAAGTTTTTATGTAAAATAAATATTTAAAATAAGCCAGCAATTTTTGATACCCCTGTATACATTTAAGGAAGGAATAACATTTTTCTGTAAAGTTTATTTCTCTATCTTTCAACTCAGCACAAGAATTAATTTTGAAAAGTAATTTACAGGGTGTTAATAATCTATTCTATTGTAGCATGCAAATTTAAATATCTTTAAATATCTCAAAAACCAAAGATTTTAAACATATTTAACCCTTATAATAAATAACTTTTTTGGACCCAATAATGCAAAAATCAAATAAAATACCGGGTGTTCCATAAGAAAAAATATAACTTTGGTATGGATCTTAGTTCTGAAACACCCTCTACATTTCAAAATAATTTTAAATCGTGCACATTACCTACCCACATATACCCATAAAATATTTTGTTTCTACATCTTTCCGTTTTCGTATAATCAACCGAGGCGATCAATGAGGTGCGCCACCCTGTATAAAGTAAGAATATAAAAATATTTAAAAGTAATATATTTTTTTTAATAATATATAAAGTAAAGAATATAAAAATATTTAAAAGTAATATACCTTGTAAGTAACTATATATCGAGAAACTTACGCTCGTTGAATTGGACAGTTAATGTCAGTTTTATAATATATTTTCGTATACTTTTATGCTTGCTCAGGTGTAAAAGTGCTTTACTTTTAAGCTTTACTTGACGTCTAATATAGTAAAAAAGAATCAATTCAAAGATATTTTCTTTGGTTAATTTATTAGAAAAGTGAAGCTATTGGTTAATTTTCTAGAAAAGTTAACAGAAAAATTTACTTGCAAAAATTAGTAAATTTCTGTTTACAGCAACATTAGAAGAATATTCCGTCAACAACTGCACTGGACCAACAAAGGATTAAAAATTGACGAAGAATATCTTAACCATCATAAGAACTACAAACACAAATTAATTAATTAAATACAGCATTAATATACATAAATATACGTAAATACAAATTAAATATAATCCAAAGTGGATCTCAAAATGAATTTGGCAAAAACTAAAATAATGTACAACAAACTTGAATAAGCTGAAAAGGATGATGATGATGATATTTTACTCATAATCAATTTGAAAAAAATATGATTTAATAATTTTTTTCCTATTTTACCTACCTACTATTACCTACCTCTTGAAAAAAGCAGGGTTCTTCGAGATGAAGAGAGAAAAACTTTTTAGGACCGCTGACTACGTGCAAAATTAAGTGTCAACTGCATGCGGCGCAGCTTATTGATGAGACAAATAAAAGCAAACATGCGCCGGCGTACGATTGTGCCGTCTTCGCGGGATTCTAATATTTATGGACGTCTATTAAGGTTTTTACGTAATAAATCGAGACGGAAAAGGGAGAAAAGAGAGAGGAAGTATAATTGGAAGCTATCGGACTTGTTAGCTCTTCTAAATTATTTCTACGACATGGCGGACGTCTTCCACTTCGACGATCGTTCGTTAAAATAAATAAAATCGAGCTGTTTATCGCCGCTAAATACGATTCCAATCAGTGGAGGATCGGAAAAGGGAAATAAGAGAGCTTGTTTCAAAAAGAATACTTCTCACGACCCCTCTCTTCCCCCATACTTCTCAGATACCTCTTAGTTTTTCAGTAGGCGATTTTTCAATAGTATACGGCGCATGTTAGTTTTATTCATGTATTAACATGTGTTTCCTTGCGATTTTCTTACCATTACATTATATTGACTAAGACTAATACACAGCTCGGGATCTCTACTACCAGGAATTAACAGAAGAATTATGTTAGCATGAAGAAACTTAATCATATTCAAATCTAGAATGCGACTCTATCTAAAGAAGAAAACATTCGTCCAATCATTCGTCACTGCCAGTCATGACCCATGCATGCGAAACCTGGACACTAGTACACAAACGGACTTTAGTAACGGAAACGTAAAAGAATAGAGTAGATACAACAAAAGACCCAGGTAATAGGATCCCCAAAAGACCCCAGTAATAAGATCCATAGAATTAAATCCCTCAAGTGGCAATGGACAGGACACCTGGCAAGAAGGACGGAACCAAACCTAACAGATGGACCACAAAAATTATAGCTTGGTACCAACGAGGAATTAAAAGACTTAGAGGAAGACCGAACCGAGATGAGACCATGATATTAGGAAACTAGCAGGGATAACTTGGGCCCGCATAACCAACAATAGACAACAATGGGCCCAACTACAAAGAGAGTATGTGAGGAAGGCTACACCATAATTGGAAATGGTTGAATAAGCTGAAAATTATGATGATGATGATGATATTATGTTTGTTTCAGTCTCCTATCCTCTGTACCCCGCACCAGCTTGTGCAGGTCCTTGGCAGTAAGAAAGAATTATTCCTCCTTCTAGTAATATCTTGTCATAGATTTAGTTATTTCCAATACTAGTTCTAAACCAACATAGCATTCCGATGATTCCGTTGAATAAGACGCACTTCTCATTCACGTTGATTAACCAACGTGAATGAGAAGTGCGTCTCAATAGAACATTTGTCTTATAACAACAGCATGCAGCATGGCAAAGTTTTTGAAGTAAAATTTCTTTACACTAGCTGGAAGTAAAAAATCAAAGTAGTGGCGCACGAGCTAGCGAGATAACACGCGGAGATGACACGCGGAGTGGTAACGATTGAAAAAGTGGTTAGCCAATGGGGAAGTTAAGATGGGTCTTTGGAGCGTCCGTCGTAACTCAGGCCCTAGCCCAGTCGTAGCCCAGGAAGCTAGGGAGCTAAAACTCGGAATGTGAGGGAACTAAAACTTTTCATGATATTTTGACGACGTTTCGTGCACTATGAAAGCCTATCCATCAATGACAAAAAACCGTGTACGACACATGTCGTGAGATCGCAACCAAATTTGGTGGGTAGGCTATGTGAGCGACGCGACGGTGCACGAACTTGCAAAGTTCGATACGACATTTCGTTTACATCTTCATCAGATTAGGACTAAGAATTTAATATTGAAGAAAAATGTGGATCGATTTTGACATAATTGAGGAGGGGCTACAGGATTACGCCCTCGGCGTTTCGAACCGATGCCGATGTCCCTATGGACGAAATTTCAAGATGATTTTTTTTAATTATGGGTCGATTGGAACCAAACTTGGCACGTGAAAGAGTACCCGAATGTAGTCCTCAGTCGAACAGGCGGCGATTTTCATACAAATTTTATGAAAGTGAATCAAATTATTTATTAATTTTTAATTTTATTACTTTTTCAACATTTCAAACTACACTTTTTCAAACATGTCTTTCAAATCCTTCAATTTAATATCTGTCAGTAAGAAGTTTCACTTCGAATATCGCACATAGTGCACACAATTTTTTTTCATTTCCCATCCGTTTCTCAGACTCTAAAGAAATTTCACTACACAACTGAAGCAAAAAAGAGGACTGTTCGCCGCGCCGCGTCGGTTGCTCAATATTCTTTAATCTTTACCGACATTTTGCATCAGGCATTACAAGCCGCGCGAGTCGTGCCGCCGGCTTTTGATTACACCAACTTTTTAATGATTTCAGTAACCCCACTCGCCGATTTTTGCCATCGTCTCCGGGTTTTCACAGTTTGGTGTGGTAGTACCATCTACTTTATAAAATTAGACAATGTTTTATCTCCTGGAGGAATATCACAATGAGGCCCAATGGAGTTTAAATGCTGCCGTACTTTTAGATTGCACCCTTTCATCGAGCCCTCCATCCAGTAGAACAGGCCAGAAACTAGATATTAAAACTATAAAAAAATCGTTTTGAAAATAGAATATAGAATTAAACTATTAAACTACAAAATTATTTCATTATCCTGCTAAAATATATGTTGCGCCACTGCTATCCATCGAAAATATCGGTATATATTGGACATCCGTAATGAGAAATATCCATTTTAATCAGCTCGGTATCCTTTACTAGATACGTTCGTTATTATTAAACTCAGCATTAAAAGGTTTAATTCGATATTACACAGCAGATGGCCGTTTAAGTATGTTAATTTTAACATAATTTCTCTTATTATTCAACCCCATCTGATTGCAATTAAAATAAAATGTTGTTTAACTGTTGAAAAACTTGTACATGAAACACACACGGCGATTTCACTTCGTTTAATTTTTTTTTTATTACAAATATTATTACATTATAAACATGAATTATTGGAACAGTTATTAATTAATAGTTATTGAAGTGAAATTTCTTTACGCTCGCTGGTAGTAAAAATTCAAGGCCGTGAGATATAAAGGTGGGTATTCACTTGCAACAAAACACTCCGAACGAACCAAACGCGTCGCGCGCGCTGTGACAAATTTGTGTAGTTAGTACGTTACGCCGAACCGAACCGAACGCGCCAAACATTTTCCGAAGCTTGTCGGTAAACGGGATTTGCTCAAAAGAATTTGTTCGTTGGCCGGTGTTCTGTGGATACGGCAGTTTTCAACGTTCGTTGTGTTTGGGGTGTTTTTAAACTGTACCTAGCTATGGAGTGGAACCGAGAAAAGTGTTTAGAGTTAATTGATGAGTTTGAAGGGCGGTCTATTTTATTAAATTAATAATTAATTATTAAATTAATTCAATTCTTCTTATGCATATAATCTAGGTCACTAAGTAAGAGCATATTATATTGACGGCGCAAAAAGAGGCGTCTTGCCCACATTTTTCGTCCTTTCCTTTTTTTCTCCTTTTTGTTACCCGCTAATGCCTCTATAATTAAAAAAGCACCAGCGGCTATGGTAATATCAGATGCATCCTTATCGACAAACACACTAACACTGATTCATACACTGATTACTGGTGGGAACGCAGCGAACACCGCGAACAGTTTGTTGCAGGTCGTTCAGAGCGCTGCGCTCCCAGAAAATGTTTGTTGCAGATTGTTTGGAGTGCGCGGTTTGGTTTGTTCGGAGTGTTTTGTTGCAAGTGAATACGCACCTTAAGATTGGGTCTTTGGAGCGTCGAAACACGGAATGTAAATAGCGCTCAAGTTTTCATGATATTTTGACGACGTTTTGTCGTTTCGTGCAGTACAAAACTCCATTATCAATGGCGAAAAAATCGTCCGATTTAATAGGTTTTTTGAGCGTCGTAACTCGGGCCTTATGTGAGCTAGGGGGCTGAAACTCGAAATGTAGATGACGCTCGAAAAGCCTATTTTTTTTCATAATATTTTGACAACGTTTCGTGCACGATAAAACTCCATCATCAATGGCGAAAAAATCGTCCAATTTAAATGAAATTTAGTATGTCGATAGATTGGATCAATGGCCAACTTGACCATGGACGATGGACGACATGTTGTGTCACTGTGACAGTTAGTTTTGACGTAAGAAACGTCAAAAGTTGATGTCGTCAGATCGCGACCAAATTTGGGTCGATAATTCTAGGTCGATTGAAACCAAACTACACGTAAAAAACTATTTACGTATAAAAAAATTCACAGTCCTTTACAAAGATGCAACCGGGGGGGCATTGAAAATGATGAATAAAAACGTAAAAATATGATTAGTGTTAATATGAGTGTATTACATACATATGTTTAAATAACGAACTTAACAAAAAACAACAGATTTAAAGATTCACTGAAAAAGTAGTAATGTTAAAATTAAGTAAAACATTATCAATAATAATTATGCGATCGCACCTATCCGTAAAACAAGCAAGCAGAAAAAAGAATTCTTACGGAAAGTTACACTTTACGATATAATTTTTTAACTGTTAAAGGCAAACCCCATTTAAACACAAAAATTTTTAATGCCTACTACTGTATTTAAAAGACTTTTTTTTAAATTACTAAATTCTTAGCCACGCTTCTGTTTTTCTTGGCTGTTGTGCGTTACGTCACAGATTAACAGGCCCACGTTTGCACCACAAGGCGATGCTGCAGACCACTAGGTAGACCGGTCGTAGAAATTTATGTTATACAACTTGTAGTCAATCTACGCAAATATTATCAAAAACTTTTTTTCTTTTAAAATGTGTTCAGATTTTGTAAAACGTATAAGCCAAAATCGCAAAACTTAAATTTGATATGAGTTTCTTAGTTTTTAACTAATATAGTGGCGAATTACAAAAATTCCTTTTCAATGAAAATTAATGAGTTAAATAAAATAATTTAATAAATTACTAGCTTTTTCTCGCGACTACGTTCGCGTTACACCTCGAATCGTTTATGCATTGATTTAAATGATTTTTTACTTCTTTATAGAGAGCTAGTGAGCATATAGATGTTTTTTATTTTTCATCTTTTTTTTATTTATTAAGAGCACTAATACTCTCTTTATAGGTTATTTTTTATTCTTTGAAGGATAATTGAGGAAGATATATTTCCTTATGATGTCACTAAATAAACCCTTGTATAAAATTTTATACTGTCTGGTTTATAATGTTATAGTATTGCATTTTCGTACAGCAAACTTTCATTCCCTATTTTACTCCCTAAGGGTATAAATTTCATAAATTCGCTTTACCTTTGTGCCAATTTTTATGTGTATAATCCAGACGTCACCAAGTTTTATATAAATTTTTACTAACTTTACCCATTTGGTTGATGAATTTCAAAAATTTCTTCTAATTCTTTTTGTAGGATTTCATTCTTCTAGACGAAATAGTAAGGAATTTTCATACAACAAACTGTTCCGAGATAATTTTACTCTCTAAGAGGATGAATTTCCTAAAATCGCTTTGTGTAGCTAATTCACTAATGTCGTTTAAACGAACCTTTGTGCTAATATTTATGTATCTAAAGCTGGCGGCATCAACTCACTCTAAAATATCTAAAAACGTAATATATAATCTAACTGACACACCACTGACAATGACAACTAATTTATTTCTGGAGGTATTGTGTGTAGGTGTTTTCAGGTATGTTTTAGTATTTAGTCGTTTTACACAAAGAAATAGCCATTAAGCACTATAAAAATACTTCATAACAAATCTACACATATATACCTTTCATTTAAAAAAAGAATCATCAAGATTGGTAAAGCGCTTTCGGCGGGATGGATGCAACAAAAAAACCCTTTGAGCTTTTATATATGTATGGACTAATTATTTTTCCAACATATTTTACTTTGCAAATTTTTATAAATAGTCAGACTCGCCAATATCGTACTCCGTGTCCAGCCTGTTTAGCCAAACGTAGGCCGATTCCTCTTCGACGGCGTCGTGACCCTGGCCGAAGGAAGAGTCTTGAAGACGCTCATCCGCGCATAGGAATAAGTTGACTGCGTAGCGTATTGCGTATTAATCGATTCTGAAATTTTCTATCTCGTGTATAACATGTTACGCAAGTTTATTATTTTAATCTCGATTTTAATAGATAAATGTGTGAAATGCCACCTGAATATCTTCCGCCATGACATGTTTTTACTTTTTTGTTATGGTAAAGTGGTTTGTATAAACTTTATTCAATAACGTATATTTTCCTCCGTTTGTGATTTTTTAATTTAAAGCGAAAATTAAGTATAACATTTTAGGAAAAAGAAACACTGTAATATTTAAAAGAATAAGAAGAAATTAGTCTTATTTTGAAAGGAAAATATAGAAAAAACTCTTTCTATAGAAAAAGTGTTTATACTAACCAGAATCCGGTGACATATACGCGGTCTCACCGGAAACATTACTTGTTACTTCTTAATTACTACTGTCAGCTAGTTCAGCTACTGTCTAGGTAGAATATACCTAGAGTACCTACACCTACCTATGATGTAGGTAGATTAAAGCGTATTTAGACGTTACCTCGGTGTCACAAGCTGAATTTGTCACAAGCTGAAATTTTTTACCTCGGTGTCACTTCGGTGTCACAAGCTGAATTTTTCAGGGATGGAAGTACAGTACATGATATGGGGACCCTTATTCCGAAAGTAGTATAAAATTAGACCGGGTAAAAGGGCACTATCATCAAAAATCGATATATTAATACCACCGTATAGAGAAAACAAATACTTATTTTTTCATCCAGTACACAATAAAGTCTTCGTAGGGAGTAATTTTTTATAATTATTTACGAAAAACATTTCCATTAGCGCTTATGACCAAAAAAAACTTTAAACATGAATAATCATTTCAATCATGCGAAAATTTGGTTTAAAATAGATTTTTTAATATAACTTTCATTTAACGAAAAACGAAGGCCTAAAATGAAAAAAAGAAACAATTTAAAAGTTTCGCTTATGTCTTGACAAGGTATCAAAGCAAACCCCATATTTTTTGCTTTTAAACTAATAAAGATATATCAATAAACAATTAGCGATGTAATGGTTTTTGCGCGCGCTGGCCGACTGCCGCCGCTGCGCCGAGATTTCCTATACCCTTGTATATATGACGTCATGGTGTGGCAAATGTAGCATTTTAATTCGATTTGGGCTCCCTTATATAGGATAACAGAAACATTTTCAATGTTAAAAAATTTACACGTAAAAACTCTTTTTAGGCGTAAAAAATATTTTTTTAATTTATTAATTTTTCAACATTTCAAACTACACTTTTTCAAACATGTCCTTCAAATCCTTCAATTTAATAGCTGTTTTAAAATACATTTTTAGACACTCTGTATAAGGTAGTATAATTATTATTGCAACTTGCAACACAAAATTTAGTAAATAGAAAATCTTAAATACGCCTAAAGAAACGAAGCATTAAAATTGTTACTGCATTTTCACAAAATCGTAAATATGACGTAAAATCGTAAATATACCCTTTCTTAAAAGTGAAACAGAAATTGTTATTAACTTATTGGTAATTAGTACGTACATGTACCTTTTTCCTACAAGTAACCCAATTAATAAATATACCGTATGATCGAATAAAAACGGCGTCAACGATGGCTATGAAATGAAGATCGCCGTCATTTTATATGTAAAATTATATGGGAAATGTCATCGATCGTCATTTCCAAGCCAACTGGACGCCGTTTTTTTTTCGGTCATACAGTATAATTTAAAAATAAATATAATTTAGAAATCTGCTATTTGTTGTGTCTAGGTACGCCTCTGATCTACAAAGAAAAGGATATAATAATATACCTAACCCTACTTATTTTTTATTTACCGGTGAAAAGTTAAATTTGGATTTAAATGATACACTCTCTTGTATACAATACATGAATGCATCGTATTTTCAAAGTAATGTCCACAGAAGTCCACAAAATCACGCAAAAATACTATAATACTGCAAATAAAGAATACGGAGCTTGAACGGCGGCATAGCAACATCGCAACAGTAGAATCTAGGAATTTTCATTCATCCTCATCCTCGAAATCCGTTGTACTACACTGGCATATTTCTAAAACTGACGTTGCCAAACTGCTTTTTATTATTAAAAGAAACACGACCATGATATTTTTATTCCATTATAAAATTTAAAATAGTTAAGCAGTTAAGCATTAAATGAAAAAATTGACGTTGGCAAATTAATGTATTTGATATATTACAGAAATATAACGAAATTATTTATTACTTCATAATTGGTTGTGGTTTGGTTCGGTTTGAATCGAATACCAATATACAGGGTGCTACAAATTCGAGGTACGAGCATTGGTATCTCAGAAACCGTAATAGATACGAAGATGGTTAAATTGGGGCAAAGTTGCGCCTTGGGCTGTTCACCAAGATGCCATCAAAAAAGTTTTAAAAATTTCAAGGATTGCTGAGTTTTTAGGAAAAAACGGATTTTTTTGAAAACAAATTTTATTTTTTCTTGTCGTTAATTTTTAGAAAATCAAAAAACTAATTACACATTCTCATAGCCACTTTATTAGGGCTATCTGATAGTATTTTTAGATTTTCAAATTAGCTGATAATTTCTAAGATACAGAGGCTCAACAATTTTTTTAAATACGGACCTGCATTTTTTATTTCAAATTTTGAAAGAACTCAGTCTCCTGAGTACAATGGTATGCCACACTTTATACTTTTTTTTTGTTTTTGGGTACCTTAACAGCGACAAAACTATTTAATTATTATTTAAAAAAGTTAAGTCCGACTCTGTTTTTTAAATTATTTAATTGATTTGATTATATTTATCGCAACAATATTGATCAGTACTAATTAACATTGAATAAGGAAAATTGAGCCAATTGAAAGATTCAAATAAATAATATCCAGATCAGCAATTTAAAGATATTATTTTTAACTTTTCTTATTGTTAATTTGAAATTCTCAGTGTACGATTTAATAATTTGCATAATATTAATCTAATGCTTTACATAGTCTACATGTTTGAAAGGGTTACCCCCTATTGCACAAATTTATTTTTCGTTCAATTTTATTTATAGCTTTTGAATAGATCTTCTTATACTTTCCAGTGCATTTTGTACTCTTTATTGGAACTGCCGAGATGTGTTGATTTCACTTTTTTGTAAAATTTGGACCTGTCGAATTACTTGACGTCATCAGACGGTCCAGGTATCTCGCTAGTAGGGCATTCAATCCCGAAAGAAATTTTCAATCCCGGGATTTCGGGATTATAATTTTTCGATCCCGGGATCCCGGTATTGGTCCCGAGATTCACGAAAAAATTAATTACGTTGGAATTATATTACATTTTCTTTCTTTACAAAATTTTATTGAACAAAAAAAACATTAACATAAATTAAACGTCAACCCCATTACAAAACAACATAACATATAAGTTTATTTAACAAAAAAAAACATAAAAGGAACTAAAATATACATTTTTTATTTAATTTACATAACCAATCGAATACAGCATAACACAGGATTACTAAGATACTAAAATAACAACTTATGCAGTAACAAAGATGAGGATCTAAACTTGGTTTCTTTGGTTTTTGAAAAAATTTCTTAAAAAAAACAAGCCGATCAAGAGTATTATCACTCAAACTAGATCTTCATCATCTTCAAACTTGATCAAACATTCAGGGTTGTTTATAAGCGCATATTGTACTATCATGAAAGACTTGTGTACGATTTAAATTAAAGAAAAAATGTAATGATGAATCCCGAAAATCCCGGGATTAAAGAAAAGACAATCCCGGGATTTCGGGATTGAAAAAATATCCGGGATCCCGGGATCCCGGCAAACGGGATCCCGGGATTGAATGCCCTACTCGCTAGCCATTATACTGCTCTACCATTTCCAATCCATCTTCCGGGGAAATGACTTGATTGTTTATATTACATTTTATTTGTATTATTTTTTATTATTTTATTGCATTTGATTTTCCGTATTCGACCCACGTCACTATTAAGTTTGAAAGCTTATCAATATTGTAACGATGAATATATTAAATATTAAAAAAAAACAGAGCCGGACTTGAAATTAGATTAAATACATTGTGTCCAAATTTCCAAAACAAAAAAAATATCAAGTGTGGCATATCTCAGGAGAGCGAGTTCTTTCAAAATCTGAAATAAAAATTGCAGATCCGTATTTAAAAAAAATAAGTTGGCCTCTGAATCTCACAAATTATCAGCTAATTTGAAAATCTAAAAATACTATCAGATAGCCCTAATAAAGTGGCTATGAGAATGTGCAATTAGTTTTTTGATTTTCTAAAAATTAACGACAGGAAAAAATAAAATTTGTTTTCAAAAAAATCCGTTTTTTCCTAAAAACTCAGCAATCCTTGAAATTTTTAAAACTTTTTTGATGGCATCTTGGTGAATATCCCAAAGCGCAACTTTGCCCCAATTTAACCATGTCGTATCTATTACGGTTACCGAGTTACCAATGCTCGTACCTCGAATTTCTAGCACCCTGTATAGGTAAATCTGGCAAATGTTTTCGGTGTAAGAGAGATGGGAAAATAAAGATAGAATAATGGCCGATGTAGGAAAAAGGTAAACAATTGTATCTCTTGAGTTTAAATCAAAGACATTATAAAGATAGACCGAACATCTCATTCATAAATACTCGTTGGTAGTGTATCAAACATTCCAATGTGTCAAACAAGGACAGAAGAGACAGAGAAGTCTAAAATTTCCGACCCCGGCAACTAGGCGCATTTGGGATTGTTCTAATGGCCAGTGGCGTATCGTTTTTTGGAACGAATTTAATTAGTAAAGTAAAAGTAAAGTAATTAGTAAAATTTTTACTCCATATTAATATACTACATTAACACTTTTTCGTCAGATGAGTTTTGTTATAAGGTCTAATATAATAATACAATTAATATCCCACATATACTTATGTTGAAACGTTAGTAGTTTTCGAAAATCACTCAAACGTCGATTTTCAATTTAAACTTTCAGTTACTTCTATATAAACTTTCAGTTACTTTTGAATATTTACAGGGTGACTCAGGCTTCCGAAACAGTTCTATATTAGGTTTGTGGTTGGTGACTTTTCTTTCAATTTTTTTTCAGAATATGGAGGCATTTAGGCACATTTTAGACATTTTTGTAAACATAGGTGGCCGGAACATATTTTCAAATCAAAGTTGTAGATTTGCCATTAAATTTCCATTCCAGAAATACCTAGGGTTGCCACTTGTCCTTTTTTGAAAAGGACAGTCCTTTTTTGGAATAACTTATCCTTTTGACTTTTTTAACTTAAAAAGTCATTTTTATTTACGTATTTTCCCTGAGAAAATTACCTACAGCAAACAGAAATATTCTTATCGCCCAAATTTAATTAGGAATGTTATAAAACTTAACTTATAAATAAATTTTTCTTGTTTAGAATAGGCAACATTATTTAGAACTTCCCGTTTAATCTCAAATGATCGTTTAGGTTTTAGTTTTACCTTTTTTTTATCTTAAAAAGAACTTTTCAAAATTAGTACCTAATTAGTAACGATTTAGTTAGTTCGCAATCGATAGCTTCCTGTGAAGTACTGTGTAATAGTTGTTTAATCTTGTGTTATTAATAACTTCCTATACCTAAAATCAATATTTAATGAGAAAATTGTGTTTTTTTTTGAAAATATAAGACAATATTTGACTTTCGGTCTTCTTCTTGTATTATGATGGCTCTGATACGAGGCAATTGCCTTTTAGTCTCGCAATAGAAGGCATTTATCATTAAAATTATAAAATCTGTGTGCCTATTACGTTTATTTACAAATCCATTACTTTTAAAGGTAGCTTCATCAGATAATCAAATTTTAGTTAAATGTCCTAATCTTCATGAACTGTATTAAGCATATGTATTGCGGTATGAATCACCCTGTATGTTGACAAAAAAATTTTGAAAATGTGCGTTACAATGGCCCCCATCTTAAAAAATTGAAATAAAAATCACAAACCAAAAACGTAATAGGTAAAAAGCTTTTTTTTGATATCGGTATGTATAAAACTAGTAGCCTAAGAATTATTTACAGTTCGTCCCATTCTAAAAAAAGTTAAACACACCGTACAAATAACTCTAGGAAGATGTATTTGTACGGTGGTAAAAAATTGTCTAAACAAGGCCGAAGGGGCAGATATAATAAAGCTAATAAAATGTAAAAAAGGTCGGGTAAACACCTTTGTTTATTTATTAAGCAAAATTCCTTTAGAATATCGTATATAATGACCAAAATAAGACGCAATTTTAAGAAAAAAATGTCACTTTCTGGCTTATAATAAAGTTTCAAATGTAACGTTTATATTCAAATTTTTTATGATCTACAACAGTTAGGTAGTAATTGAGACGAATTATAATTCAATTACCGGCTACTACGTTCTTGTTTTAATAGATCAAAATTCAACAAATATAATTAGAAATTATTTTAATTGTGAAAGGCTCCCTTGTGGGACGCCTATGTACGATTACGGCGCGGCGGAAACAATACCTACCTGTGAAAAGACAAATTCGGGTAATTTGAGCTTATTTGTCCACACATTTGGCACTGTCGTACCATATTGAAAATTCGCAGATTCAAAAGTACATTAAACAAAAACAAAAACTACTGAAAAACACTGAAAAGTTCACTTCGGACTTGATTCCGACTTCAAACACACCGTAAGCTAAACGTAGTACGCTATAACGGACCATTGGCCGTCGCGAGGGGTGGTGGGACGGACGGCTCATTTCATTCTGCAAGACTAGCAGCGACGTTGCCAGTAGTTCTAGACGTTTCAGCACATTAAACAGTAAACATGTCTTTTAATAGTAACGCATATATCCTCTGGTTAATAACATATTATTACGCATGCTTCTTTAAAAATAAACTATTAATTTAATTAAGAAATTGAGATTTATTGATATCCGGTGAAGGTTTTAAAGTCACCTTTTCTGCAAATCAAACTAAGTAGATAGGTAGGCGCAAATTTGATATGTGGCAATGTCGCCTTCTCTATCTCAGTTGATTTTTACAGTAAGTAGTCAACCTCCGAATGTTTGATCGGGTTAAAATGCATAATGTGATATCTGTTCTTCCTAAATCTATGGTTTAAATATATTTGGCTAAAACAGTTTTTGCTATTATCTCGAAACACGTTTGTGGGATAAGACGGGTTTTGCTTGACGCCTCATATGCAAAGATTTTACTCAAAATAATGCACAATATGAAAAAAAAATTCCAGACGACATGAAGATCTCGAGAGATACAGAATTTAATTAAGTATGGTAACAGTATGTGAGTATTGTGAGTATTGTGAGTATTGTTGTATGTGTGGTATAGCATTATTTAAGTAACAAGGTTCGAAACTTTACTAACGCTCCTCGTATTTTAAATTTTCGTCTACTTTGTTCCTAACCGACACATTGTTAAGTTCTTTAAATGCCCCATCAGATATTCAAATTCAAATAGAAATATAGAAACTGTCGTCTATCCCAGCAGCATCTGACCAACGAACGGTTGACATGGAAAAATAAATAGTGGTAGGTCAGGACTAATGGCGATGGGTGACACGAGACCAGACACCAACATCAATCAACCCAGAGATATTAACATACGAAAGTCGCATTTTACATCGAATCGTCGATCAATCATAATGATCGAGGATGGAAGCGATCAATTTCGAGAATACGGTCCATGGAAGAAAGGCAGTTTAGCAACAGTTGAAAAATATTTATCCATCCGAGTGGATCGAACGATATAATCGATAGATTTGAAAGACTGTAATAAACTACAATTTTGTGGCCGGCCGTGGCTTTAGCGGTCATGTGTCTACAGGGGCTTTAAGTGTTTAAATAAAAATATTTATCTAAATATACAGGTACGTATTAATGTACGTCCTAAAAGGCGTGAAGAAGTTTCATTTTTATTTCGATTTTGTCTAAATAATTTATGAAGTAACGTAAATATTTGGATCAAAATTGGTGTCTGGGAGTTTTTTGACATGAGAAATTTGATTTTGATGTCAATATGACTCCTACTTGTAGAGGGCGCCACCTACATTTTTTTAACTGGTTTGAAAAGTAATAACTTTTAGTCCATACCTGTATAAAACTACTGAGTAAAAAAATATACATTTATGACATTTTTTACTACGAGTTTTTGCTACGAATAATGGTTCTCGAGATATTTCGAATCGAAATTATCAATACCTGTCATCATTGACATAAATTAAACAAAAGCTGACTACTAGTTCATAAATTTGAAATTTGAATATTGTTCATAAATTTGAAATGTTTTTGTGCCAAAACTTCAAGGGAACTGTTTTATCATCATTTCTTCGCAGAAAATTGAATGATTAATTTAAAAAAATAAAGATTTCCCGAATTTATTATTTCAGTCAAATAACTATCTGCCCAACGTGTTTTTTTTAATCAATAATGATAGGTACGTATTGACTATTTCCATTCTAAATATCTTGAGAACGGTTACTCGTAGCGATCTTTACCGAGAGACATTTTTTACGTAAAAAAACCACGGAATTGTAGGTATATTTTTTCACTCAATATTTTTATACTACTGAGTGAAGTTACATAAATAAACTCACCCCCTTAGCAGCACTTATAAGGGACATAAGGGTCATTACTGCCGCTTTCTCATTCAAAATATTCTAATAAGGTTTCGATGAGTTTTTTGCAACGGCTATTAAGCTATCTTGTACACTTCGCAAGCGGCTCTAAAAATAACAATGTTCGACTGCAAGGTCTGCCATTAAAAACTTTTGAGCTTAAAGTAACACAACACAATTCATTGAAACCAAAAACTCGTAATATAAGACTAAATGTCAAAAGGATTGATAATGTCAGGAAATAAATAAATCAATGTGGCAACCTGACATTTTTTGCAGCAGAACTACCACCTGAATCCCCAGCGGGAAATTAAAATTCCAGTTAGTCAGCCCGGCGACGAATGTGTTACCATGGTTGGAAACAAAGACATTATAAAGATAGACCGAACATCTCATTCATAAATACTCGTTGGAAGTGTATCAAACATTCCAGTGTGTCAAACAAGGACAGAAGAGACAGAGAAGTCTAAAATTTCCGACCCCGGCAACTAGGCGCATTTGGATTGTTCTAAAGGTCAGTGGCGTATCGTTTTTTGGAAGGAATTTAAGTAGTAAAGTAAAAGCAAAGTAATTAGTAAAATTTTTACACCATATTAATATACTACATTAACACTTTTTCGTCAGATGAGTTTTGTTATAAGGTCTAATATAATAATATAATTTATATCCCATATATACTTATGTTGAAACGTTAGTAGTAGGTAGTTTTCGAAAATCGCTCCAACGTCGATTTTCAATTTAAACTTTCAGTTACTTCTATATAAACTTTCAGTTACTTTTGAATATTTACAGGGTGACTCAAGTTTCTGAAACAGATCTATATTAGGTTTGTGGTTGGTGACTTTTCTTTCAATTTTTTTTTCAGAATATGGAGGCAATGGTAAAGCACATTTTAGACATTTTTGTAAACATAGGTGGCCGGAACATATTTTCAAACTAAAGTTGTAGATTTGCCATTAAATTTCCATTCCAGAAATACCTTGGGTTACCACCTGTCCTTTTTTGAAAAGGACAGTACTTTTTGGAATAACTTGTCCTTTTGACTTTTTTTGACTTAAAAAGTAATTTTTATTTACGTATTTTCCCTGAGAAAATTACCTACAGCAAACAGAAATATTCTTTTGGTCCAAATTTAATTAGAGATGTTATAAAACTTATAAGGGCAATGGAGGACCGTAACTTGGAAGAGGAAGATGTTCTTGATCGTAACAGGTGGCGGTTAGGCGTGGGGATACGACGTTAGTTGCGACAACCCTGGAATATATATATACATAAAATGTATAAATCATTTTTTCTTGTTTAGAATAGGCAACATTATTTAGAACTTCCCGTTTAATCTCAAATGATAGTTTAGGTTTTAGTTTTACCTTTTTTGATCTTAAAAAGAACTTTTCAAAATTAGTAATTAGTAACGATTTAGTTAGTTCGCAATCGATAGCTTCCTGTGAAGTACTGTGTGATAGTTGTTTAATCTTGTATTATTAATAACTTCCTATACCTAAAATCAATATTTAATGAGAAAATTGTGTTTTTTTGAAAATATAAGGCAAGATTTGACTTTCGGTCTTCTCTTGTATTATGATGGCTCTGATACGAGGCAATTACCTTTTAGTCTCTCAATAGAATGCATTTATCATTAAAAGTATCAAATCTGTGTGCTGCAGTATGGGATTTCTGTCGCATAATAATGAATATTACGTTTATTTACAAAGCCATTACTTTTAAAGGTAGCTTCATCAGACAATCAAATTTTAGTTAAATGTATCAATCTTCATGAACTGTATTAAGCATATGTATTGCGGTTTGAATCACCCTGTATGTTGACAAAAATATTTTGAAAATGTGCGTTACAATGGATTGTTCTATCTTATGTAAAAAATTTAAATAAAAATCATAAACCAAAAACGCAATAGGTAAAAAGCTTTTTTGGATGCCTGGGTCACTCTGTATATAGGTGTGTATAAAACTAGTATCCTAAAAATTATTTACAGTTCGTCCCATTCTAAAAAAAAGGTAAACACACGGTACAAATGACTCTAGAAAGAGGTATTTGTACGGTGGTAAAAAATTGTCTAAACAAGGCCGAAGGGGCAGATATAATAAAGCAGTAAAATATAAAAAAGGTCGGGTAAACACCTTTGTTTATTTGTTGAGCAAAATTCCTTTAGAATATCGTATATAATGATCAAATTATGACGCAATTTTAAGAAAAAAAATGTCACTTTCTGGCTTATAATAAAGTTTCAAATGCAACGTTTATATTCAAATTTGTTATGATCTACAACAGTTAGGTAGCAATTGAGTCGAATTATAGATCAATTCAACAAATATAATTAGAAATTATTTTAATTGTAAGGGGCTCCCTTGTGGGACGCCTATGTACAATTACGGCGGAAATTTGTACCTACCTGTGAAAAGACAAATTCGGGTAATTTGAGCTTATTTTTCCACACACTTGACACTGTCGTACCATATTGAAAATTCGCAGATTCAAAAGTACGTTAAACAAAAACAAAAACTACTGAAAAACGCTGAAAAGTTCACTTCGGACTTGAAACACACCGTAAGCTAAACGTCGTACGCTATAACGAACCAATGGCCGTTGCGAGGGGTGGTGGGACGGACGGCTCATTTTCATTCTGGAAGACTAGCAGCGACGTTGTCAATAGTTCTAGACGTTTCAGCACATTAAACAGTAAACATGTCCTTTAATAGTAACGCATATATTCTCAGGTTAATAACATATTATTACGCATGCTTCTTTAAAAATAAACTATTAATTTAATTAAGAAATTAAGATTTATTGATATCCGGTGAAGGTTTTAAAGTCACCTTTTCTGCAAATCAAACTAAGTAGATAGGCGCAAATTTGAGATGTGGCAATGTCGCCTTCTCTATCTCAGTTGGTTTTTACAGTACGTAGTAAACCTCCGATTGTTTGATCGGGTTAAAATGCACAATGTGATATCTGTTCTTTCTAAATCTATGGTTGGAAACAATGATTTTAAAAATCGCGTTTCCGATTACGTAACTAAAAGTTTAATTGATATCGCCTATATAAACCTCTCCTGTCTAATTTGGAATTAATAAAATCGCGTATATGTGACGCGTAAAATAAGTCACTGCTGGTGTCAAAAATACAAACCCTTATAAGCGAATCCGCGTATAAATATGCTGCCGTAAAACGATAGACTCCTGTTCATATACTTTACCTGTACTTTTACTAAATAAATAATATCTTTAAACTCTTGGATCATTTCATTTCTTTCTACTTAACTAAAATATAATTTTAACACTTTGAAAGCATAAATCAACAAACGTCAACAGCGTGTTCGATCTTCAAAAATTGTTTTCATCACTTTTAGAGGGATATTGAAAATCTAAAACTGTTTGGTTGACTAAAAACCTCATTAATCCTAATCTCCCAGACAACAACACAGGCAATCTATACCTTGTTTATCCAATAAGCCTAATCCAACTACCTTTGCTGACCAAATGATAGAAAAGCTCAATGTGACCCTTATCGACTTGACATCAGTGGCGTTTCAGATTTTTAGTCCTTCTGCTAAAAATGACTCTAAAATTGATAAAACTCTATACGTAAGTATTGATATTTAAATATAATATACAGGGTTGTTCACCACATACGACACGGAGTATTGTAGCTAAACGATGAGATTTTTACAAATTGTAAGTTTGGAGTTCGCTGAAGGACTATTAGAGCTACAATTTAAAAATATTTTTACAAGATACAGAGTGTCCCAAATAAATAAAAAATATCAAAGTTGTATTTTTTTAAATGAAACACCCTGTATAGTATTACATTTTTAGTTTCTACGATTAAAATAAAGGTAAATTTGATTAAGGTTTATTATACTTAAACCTTACCGTTTTTGAAATATTTTCAATTTTGTGAAATTTCAGTAAAAATTTTAAAGCTTCATTTCTCCAAGGGTATCAATGTTTTTAAAACTAAATATTTAATGAAGATTATTTATTGATCAGTTATTGTGTTGCAATAATAAAAATAATACTACCTTATACAGAGTGTCTAAAAATTTATTTTAAATAATTATTAGCTTCAAACGGCAATAACTTCTTTAATTTAAATGGAATGCCCTGTATATTTTAGGAAAATTAGATGCACAATTAAATTGTCTATCAAATTGTATTATACTATTTTTTACCTATCCCTTCAAGTTTTCGTAGAAAATGCATTTTCTTATAATTTAGACCTCATTTATCAATATATCTATGGAATATTGACATTTTAGATTGTTTTTAAAGCAACAAATGTACAAAATGTACAGACTAGTAATATTATCGTTTTGCTAAAACTCTATGTAGCCCTATGTGTCTGTAGCCCGTTTGCATGCAAAAAGAAAACTATTTAAATCTTTATAAAAGAGTATACCATTAATTAAATATAACACCATTATTTCCGCCCATATACTAATTAATTACATACTTAATTGTGTTCGTTAATAAATTATTATAAATAAATGTGGATTTGAGTCAGAAATCAATATAATAATAAGTTATCAAATTAAAGTCTCTGTTGTTATAAATAAGCATTTATTATTACTTTATTAAAAAAATGAAATATCATTTTTAAGGTGTTACTTTTCATCACACTGTCTAATGCCCATACAAAATTCAGTTTTTTAGTATTTGGAGCAATTATTATTAATCAACGCAAACAGTCAGTTAATGTAGTTTGAATACTGGAATCATATTAATTGATCCTCTTTAACAAATAATTAAACAGTTTTTTTTTTATTTTTTAATGAAATAAACGAATTATATCGGCAATATTAGTATCTGTACTCTTTAAAAATTTGGTACATCTTTAAAAATAATCTAAAATGTCAATAGTCCATGGGTATATTGATAAATAAGTTCTAAATTACAAGAAAATGCATTTTCTACGGAAACTTAAAGAGATAGGTAAAAAATGGTATAATATAATTTGATAGACAATTAAATTGTGCATCTAATTCTCGTAAAATATACAGGGTGTTCCATTTAAATTAAACAAGTTATTGCCGTTTGAAGCTAATAATTATTTAGAATAAATTTTTAGACACTCTGTATAAGGTAGTATTATTTTTATTATTGCAACACAATAACTGATCAATAAATAATCTTCATTAAATATTTAGTTTTAAAAACATTGATACCCTTGGAGAAATGAAGCTTTAAAATTTTTACTGAAATTTCACAAAATTGAAAATATTTCAAAAACGGTAAGGTTTAAGTATAATAAACCTTAATCAAATTTACCTTTATTTTAATCGTAGAAACTAAAAATGTAATACTATACAGGGTGTTCCATTTAAAAAAATACAACTTTGATATTTTTTACTTATTTGGGACTCTCTGTATCTTGTAAAATTATTTTTAAATTGTACCTCTAATAGTCCTTCATCGAACCCAAAACTTACAATTTGTAAAAATCTCATCGTTTAGCTACAATACTCCGTGTCGTATGTGGTGAACAACCCTGTATAATTCATACTGAAAATGATGTCTATATACTGGATGTTTCTCAAAAGTGGCTCATCTCTATAACTTTTTTATTTTATAAATAAACCAGATTTGGTACGTTAGTATATGATATAAGTCAGGATTGATTGACGTATTCAATTGTTTTCGATCACATCCTGTTTCACCGGAAATGACTGCAACTTTTGAAATTTTAATAGCACCCTCGGTATTTTTTTATTATTATTCGATAGAATGAAATGATTATATAATATATAGGTTAGTGTCCTCTACTCCAGTTCTCTATTAAATTTGTCCTCCGAAACACAGTCTGAAACAATAAATAATACTTGAGTTGAGATATGTTGATATAGAGAGATCACACACACACACATATGCTCCAATTGCTATAAAAGATATCAAAATTCGCATCGCACGACGACCTTACATGAAATCAATTTATCCACGTAAGTATGTATGATCCAGGGTTACTACCTCATAAAAATGACTTAATGAGGTAAAACCGAAAAGCTTAAACTTTCTGTATGTGATTTTTTTTTCGTTGGAAGTTACGCCACTGATCGGCATAGACGAAAAAAAATCGAGAAAAAGATTAAAGGGTTTAAGTCGGCGCAAAAGTAAGCAGATTACGTTTCAAAGATCTATCCCTTACCCCTCTATCTCTGGCTTTCGTTTTTGTGGTACCACGGTACGACCGGCCAGCAAATCGTCCGGTCATCCGTGTAAGCTGATTAGAGAGATATTAGGTATGGACCCGTGGTTAGCGTCTGGTGGTCTCCTAAATTGCCTCCCAGAGGGCCAGTTTCAGAACAGAACGGATTTCTTGATTTCTCCAATGCTAAAATCGATGCATCGGGACCTTTAAACGCAAATATCTTAAAAACCGTTCACCGTTTCGAACTTAACGAAGAGTACCTTTTTTAAATAAAAAAAAGTCCTAGCTTAAATTCTCATTTCTTGAAATTACTGTATGTATAAGAATAAAAGAAGTACCACCTATAGTACTCTCTTATTTGCCCTTTCGAGGGCTGTAACTTCTAGAGACTTCTAGAAGCATTTTAGGCCATATGTTCGTAGAAACTTTTTGTTTTATTTTTATCTGTAGAATCACCCATCGGAGTTAAATATACTATTTTTTGACACCCTGTGTATTTCGATTTAAAATTGTTATAGATATTTACATTACAATACATGTGAGTTAATAGCATCAATAAAATACGCGTGTGAAAGTTGTAACCACACAAGTATCTTAATGGAGTTAACTCTTGTGTATTGTACAGTATTTTATCTACGTCTAACTATAAAACCACACAATGAATTTTAAAAATGATTGTACTTAACTATATACCTATCCTAAAATTCAATAACCTTAATACCTTTGTTCAAATAACACCATGCATGGCAATGTCAATATGACAGTAAATAATATTGATGTCACTAGTTTAAAAAATGAGCGATTCGGAAAGTATCATCACAGGTATCATAGATAAGATACTATACCTATAATATAAAATACATAGGAAACTCAATACATTTTGCTCAGACCGAGCGGTGGCGCCATCTCGTGGGTCTAGTAACGAAATAAAACATAAATTTAAAACGGGTAGTTTCTATTTTTTCGGATTTTTCTATTTATTCAAATAAGTTGATTCAAGAAAGAACCAATTTACTCGAATAACTGGATTTAAGTTAAAATGACAAAGGGGATATATCAAAAACACAAAAAAAAACTTGGCCAAACCAAACCAAACCAAACCGTCTTTATTGTATAACAATTAGAGCAACCTATTTTACAATTAATTAACAATCTTAAAGGAAGGGAAACTATCTTGGTTTATACTATGTAACACGTGTTAAACACGTGTGTTAAAACACAAGAACAGAGCCGTATAAAAATCAAAAACAAATTTAAAACACGATCTACGGATAACGGGCAAAATAAAATATAAATTGACAACTGTTGACAGGTTAAATTTTACATTTGACGGTAACAGCCAGGTAAAAACAGGTAAAATTTTAAATTTTGTAATTTTTTTTTGCTAATTGCGCCCCCTCGTGCGTCTAGTACTGGATCTTCGGCTACAACCTTTCACTTCCATAAGAGTTTCCTCGGCATGGAAAGTATTCCCTCTGACATTGAAGAAGAGGCATTCAAAGCCATTTCTGGATTTCTTCCAGCAAGATCAAAACAAAAGTATGAATATACATACTCTAAGTATGAAAAATGATGCACCGAAAAAAAAGTACACAACTATGGAAATGGAAAGGTACTCATAACCAGAGTTGTTAAACTACACGTAGTAATTAATAAACTACATTTACTACATGTCACCAGTAGTTTTTTAAATGTCGAGTAGTAAATGTGTCGTTTATGTAACTAATGTAGTTTTTTTAAATAACAGTGAAAACATAACCTAAAAACTTTGTTTGTTGATCAATTTAAAGAAATAAAAAACTATATTTTGTGAATTTCTTCCTTATTATGTGATATTTTTGATACTTAGTAGTTAAAAATGCTTGGAAGACATCGATGTCTCCATACCTTGCTCCATACCTTCTGGGAAGAGGGAAATTATAAAGTTGTGCCTTTAGATGTAAAAAATCATATATTCTCCTCGAGAATGTCTATGGAGAATTTCTCCATAAGAATTTATAGTTTATTTTGTGTTGAATGTTGCTTTGTATTTCGTAGAAAATACACTTTTGTTGAAAAAATAATTGTCTTTTTTTCTGATGATGTTTAACTTATAGAAATATAATATAACTTCATACTTCCATGATAAGAATTTGGCTTGATTTTTGTTTAAAGTCTAAATTGTTTATGTTTTACTATATTTTTGTAGGTAGTTTTTAACGTAGTTTTTGTGTAGTTTTTGAAGGTAGTTTTTAAAATTTTAAAACGTAGTTAATACAAAAAACTACGCTTAGTTTTTGGCGTAGTTTTTTGCTTCATAAACTACTTAACAACCCTGCTCATAACATATTTTTCCAATTTAGTGCAAAATAAATGTACCTATTACAAAATATTTTTTCTCTTTGGTAGTCATCTAAACAAAGAGTGCGGTAATGAAAATGCGTGAGTTAAGAAGCACTTAACTCACTCAAAATGCGTGAGTTAAGAGCTTCTTAACTCACTGACGTAGATAAAAGCAATTTACAATACCTATCGTTAACATTTTCTCCATCATATACTCCAATAGCTTAAAATTCGCAACGCACAACCACCTAACATGAAATCAAGCATATTAATAAAAAGGATATAAGCAGATTTTTAAATTAATTTTTGCCAACCATGAGCATTTTCGGCGCCGTGCTGACTAAAGGTTGATTTTCATGCATCCGTTGTCCGACGATAAGTTGATACGATATTAATTGTATTGGTAGAATTTAAAGACTTTGATTGGTTAGAAAATAACGCAGTTTTTAAATTTATTGCATTTTCATGCCTCCGTTTATCGGATATACGTTGGTGTTATTTTATATTTTCGTTTCCATAACGATTTTGCTATTTTACAAGTATTTTACTTATATTTTTATTAAAGTTAGATTAAATTTGTGAGAAAAGTGTCAAAACGTACGTTATCGTATGAACGGGTCCGTTGACGGGCTGAAGCTCTGGCTGAAGTAAAATATTTACGGATGAAAAGTGGAGCGAAAACGCTATGACCAATCAGAGCACCGTCATAACGGATGCAATCATAACGGATGCATGAAAATCAAGCTTAAGTTGAACTTAAATTTCCCGCTGGGGATTCAGGTGGCAGCTCTGCTGTAAAAAATGTCAAGTTGCCGCATTTATTTATTTATTTCCCTACATTGTCATTCGTTTTGACACTTCAGTTTTTTATTATGAGTTTTTACTTTAAATAAATAGAGTTATGATAATTTAAGCTTAAAAACCTTTACTAGCAGACTTTGCAGTTGAACATTGTTCTTTTTAGAACCTCTTTTAGTGCCAAGTGGTACAAGATATCTTAATAGCCGTAAAAAATCATCGACTGCTACATATTTTACGTACGTTATTAGAATATTTTGAATGGGAAAGCGGTAGTAATTGCCCTTTATGTTCCTTAAGTGCTGTTAAAAAGGTGAGTTTTGTTGATGTAAATAATAACTGTTTTTATATTTATAATTAATGTATTTTTGTTTACTAAAATATTTGGATTAAAAGAAAATATATATAAAAGTGGGCAACGCTGTGCCGATCAAGCTTAATCGCGTGACTAAAAGTTTATTTGCTATGAACTGTACCTATACCGTTTCATTACTTTAATCAGACAAATATTTTCCGTTCTCAGCGCCCTCCGTCATCGCGACGACACATGTCAACTGTCACCCTGTCACTTCCGTCTTTTGTCTGACCACCGCAATCTCTTTTTTGCTATTATCGTCTTCTGTGTCCCCCCTCACCCCTCAATACTCACCCTTTCGATTTCTTCCCTTCTTTTGACGTTTTATTTGCCACCTTTCGCTATTATACGAACTAACGCATTTTTTTTTCATATATATTCGTTTGATTTAATCCGATTATACAGGGTCGCATTGAAAATTAATTGGTGCATTTAATACGGTCGAACGATCGGGCAAGTACGGCTCTTGAGTTCGGCTTTGTTCGGGCTCGATCCTGTGGAAAAGTTTGTTTTCAAATGGGGAGAAGGAAGAAGGAAGGGCTTTTGGCGAATTTTTGTGGTGTGTGCACGAGGGATCTGAGGTTTGTATAGCTTTTGAAACGCCGAATTGTGCAGTCTTTAAATGACTGATTTTTTTCTATAAAGAAGGAAACGAAATATTGAAGTATGTAAGTAAATTGGTTGAACTGACTGAAACAGAAATGTAGAACATTAAAGAAGTATATTTTTGTAAAATGCCACTGCATAATATTCAAACGTAAACCAGGTTGCCAGTGGCTCTTCCCATAAATAAATTGTTCTAAACAACAAAAAATAATACATAAAGAAAAAGAATAAAGAAAAACTCTTTAAAACTGCTTGAGAACATTTTACATTTTTAGCCGACACATTTATCAAAACACTGTTAATGCTTTGATACAATAAAAAAAACTTCATTATCATCATGATTCAATTATTAACAGTTACTTGTAAACGAGATTTGGTACGTTAATATAGACATAAATCAGGATTGATTGACGTATTCAATTGTATTTGGTTGCTTCCTGTTTCACTGGAAATATGACTGAAAACTTTTGATATTTTAATGACATCCTCTATTTTTTTTACGTTATTCCATAGACACTCTGAATAAAATGGCATATCATATGTCAACTTTTGACATGCTTGCTTAAAAAATCGTATTTTAAATTTCAATCTAGAGTGTCGTGGCTGTGTTAAAAACTCTAATTTTTAATCAAGGAGCCTTGGAAAAATAGATTTGATCGTCTAATGTTTTTCGTGTCTTGGCCGGTTAAAAGATGTCCAAATCGTATTTTTAATCATAACCAGGGTTGTTAAGTAGTTTATGAAGCAAAAAACTACGCCAAAAACTACGCGTAGTTTTTTGTATTAACTACGTTTTAAAATTTTAAAAACTACCTTCAAAAACTACACAAAATCTACGTTAAAAACTACCTACACAATATAGTAAAACATAAACAATTTAGACTTTAAACAAAAATCAAGCCAAATTTTTATCATGGAAGTATGAAGTTATATTATATTTGTATAAGTTAAACAACATCAGAAAAAAAGACATTTTTTTTCAATAAAAGTGTATTTTCTACGAAATACAAAGTAACATTGAACACAAAATAAACTATAAATTCTTATAGAGAAATTCTCCATAGACATTCTCCAAGAAAATATATGATTTTTTACATCTAAAGGCACAACTTTATAATTCCCCTCTTCCCAGAAGGTATGGAGCAAGGTATGGAGACATCGACGTCTTCCAAGCATTTTTAACTACTAAGTATCAAAAATATCACATAATAAGGAACAAAGTCGCAAAATATTGATTTTTTATTTATTTGCTTCATTGCTTTCATTGCTTTAAATTGATCAACAAACGAAGTTTTTAGGTTATGTTTTAACTGTTATTTATAAAAACTACATTAGTTACATAAACTACACATTTACTACTCGACATTTAAAAAACTACTTGTGACATGTAGTAAATGTAGTTTATTAGTTACTACGTGTAGTTTAACAACTCTGATCATAACTCAAATTTTTCAAATGGGTAGCTCATTAGCATATTTGGAAAAAGCACTTGGTATTTCGAGTCAAATTGTCATAACCATAGCACTCTCATTGAAATTTAAAATCAGAATATAATTTTCTATCAAAATAACTAAAAAAGAAGTTCACAAAGATTTGACAATCCAGAAATGACATCAGAAAACGGAAGTTAGCGGCGTTGCCGTACTGACCAAATGAACAGATATTTTGGGGAAAATTATTAGAAAGATAAATTGAAAAGAAACTGTCAACACTGTATAGCTCACTCGCTGCTGTTAAATAAACGTAAAATAATTATAAAGACATACTTAAATATTATAATTAATTAAGAGAAATTTATAAACAATTAATAAAAAGAGAAAGGGCTATTATCAAAAAAGGGATATAGCAAGTTTAAAAAACATGCTACAGGGTGAGCCATTTTTGAGAAACACCCGGTATTTCGACAACTATTTTTTTTATACATAGGTACATACAGAACAGAAAACTACATAACAAATAAGACCAATGGTGTTTGTAAATAAACACCAACAATTTAAATAAGACAATTCAAGATCTGAATGCATGGAGAGCTCGCTTTCTCCATTCCTGACGTGGCATTGAAAAACCCGGATCTGTGGGTAACCCGAGAATCTTCTGTTTTTCGACAAATGCTACGACAATGGCCGTCCAGCGCCCTCTAATCAACGACCGTACCCACCCCAATTATCGCGGGGGCCATTGCGCCACAACAGGAGCCCTAATAAGAAACAAGAAGAAATAAATGGGCGAAGGAAAGCCGAGTGTGTGTGTAGGATCGCGAAAGGCGAGAGTGCGAATTTTCGGACGCTCGGGCTCGTTTATTTTTGGGCTCTATTATATGTGAGAAGCGTTAATAAAGAAATTGGTTTGTTAGGAATGAGTTTTATTTTTTTTCGTTTGTCCAGTAGCGGTGCCAACTTTGAAGAATGAAGCATAGGCTAAACAAAAAGGTTATTTCCTTTTAGGGCCCCTAAAGACACACGTACCTTCTTGGCAGTTTTATTCTTTGATTATATATATTTCAGTATATCGCTATTCCACACATTTGATCAATATGTATTACCAGTCATGACCTATGCATGCGAAACCTGGACACTTAAAATGGAAACTGCAAATCGCACAACGCTCAATGGAACGAAATATGCTGGGAATAACCAAGAAAGACCGCAAAAGAATAGAGTGGATACGACCAAATACCCAGATAATAGATGTCATCCACAGAATCAAATCCCTCAAGTGGCAATTGGCAGAACACCTGGCAAGAAGGACGGACAACAGATGGACCACAAAAATTACAGCATTACCCACGAGGAATTAAGAGACCTAGAAGAAGATCAAATCTGAGATGGAACCATAATATTAGGAAATTAGCAGGGATAACTTGGGCCCGGATAGCCAACAATAGACAACAATGGGCCTAACAACAAAGAGAGTATCTAAATATGTGAGGGAGGCTACACCATAATTGGAAACGGTTGAATAAGTGCAGTTTAAGAACTATCAACAGAAAATTGAACCCCTGTATATTTCTTTTTCATTGAAAAAAATTTTAAAATTACCGTTCCAAATATATAGCATACTTGATATTTTGCTCGATTCTTCTTCGAAATATAGATTTTTTAAAAATTCGCCCATTTTGAATAAGTAGGCTTTGAACGGCGCCGGCTGTAATGCAAAAGAAATTCTAGCTCTGAGCAGCAATTAAAACGAAAATAATATTTGCAATGAGAGATGCAGAATTTTATAACAATTTAAACTATATTTAACATCAACACATTTAAACTCTATCAATAACAGTAAAAATTAATAGCAAACCAAGACATGAGATTTTGATACAGATGTTCGACTTCGACATGTCGACCGTCTTCTGTTATGGACAGACGGGACCGTTCTTGAACATTTTTCGCGGAATTCATTAACTCAGTGGGGGTGAAAGATACCCTCTCATAACTGGTAATTATTTTTAATTTATGTCTAGATTATACGGGCAATTTATAAATAAGAACCTTTATTCTTCCGTAAATATATCCATAGGATAGATCCATAGGCACTAAGTCCGGCGGCCTCGACGGCCAACGGCTGGGATCTTGGTTATCTATTCAATTATTCTTGAAATTAGCTGCAAAAATTTGATGATAACTTCAGCGACCTGAGGCAGTGCCTCGTCTTGCTGGAAAAATATGTTTTTGTGTTCCATTAGGGGCATATCATGGGGGAGGGGGGGTTCCAAAGCCTAGACTAGTTAAAAGTGGCGAACTTTTAAAAATTCTGTATTTCGAAGGGGATTATAACAAAATATCAAGTGTGTTATATTTTTGAAAGGTAATTTTAAGCTCTTTTCAGTTAATTAAAAATATACAGGGTCTCCCAAATAAAAAATCAATTTTTCTGTTGATAACTCTTAAATTATTAATTTTACAAAAAATATACTTAAACCATTAAATTCTACGTAAAAAGGTGCATTGGAAATGTTTTTATAGAAATACAAAATTTTCCATAGCAAAAAAGTTACATATGCGCTTTGTTAAAAATGCATATTTTTGAAAAACACCCCGTAACACCGAAACGGTAACAGATATCAATGAAATAGATAGCTACATGTTTTCTCTTTATGGTACAGTGGCTGTGGTCTGTGGTAACCACTTAATTTGACGTTTAGGCTAGACACATACTTTTGATAGGCAGTTTTTTTCGTTCAAAAATTTTAAATATTTTTTTTTCTCAAAAACGGTCAATGTTATGTATAGAGTGTTTAATAATAAAATTCATAAAATTTTACAGAGAATTTAAGTGTGTAATAAAAAATAGGGTCGCCCATTTAAAATAAGAAAGTTGCTGTCAACTTCCGGTATTGCCGGAAGTGCCGCCATATTGAAAATATTTTTAATCGATAGATCTTGTTGTGAAACTATGATGTGCAAAAAATCTCCGAGCTAGATGTTGTAGTTCTCTTGAAACTTCAAATGCACGCTCAGCCTGGAACACCCCTTGTATATTACCTGTATAACTACATATTTTATTAGTTCAGAGTGCACTAATGTCATTATTAAAGCACTAGATTCATCGGTGTACCTATGTATTAATGAATACAAAAATCGTGCTGTTTTTTCAATCGTTTATAAAAAAATTATATAGTTTGTTTGTAAATTAAAGTTCTCTGGAAATTATAGTAAAGAACACTTGATCGGTTCTCCACAGTCCGTATTTTAGACTGTTATTACAGAAACATATCATGCAAACAATCGAGTCGACCGTGGGAATCGACATCTGATTCTCCTCCTCCTGATCTCTATAAATATTTCAGGTCGTGTCCAAAGACTTAAATATTTTAGAGGCAGTAAGTAGTGTATTGTTCCGACAAAATTACTGAAGTAAAATGGAAAATAAGATGTTACCAAATATTTATCCAACAGTTATATTCATCGATCAAGTTTTTTAGTTGTGTTTCTTTATTTCATTTTGGATAATGGACTTAGATTTTGCCTTAGTAATTTTTGAAGGACTTAGTAATTTTTGAAGTAACAAGTTTTCGATGTATATAATTGATGTATTTCATATCGGCGGCTTTATGACGAAAAGGCCTATCTGGATTTTTGGCGATTTTGAGATTATAATGTCATGACGTCAGACGTGCCCATTGGGTGCGAATTTGCGCATCTCAATAATATACCTTTTTCATTTTATATTCGTTTAAAAATTTCCACTCTCAAATACTGTGAAATTCTTAAGACTTGTTGTAGACAACTCGTTAAAATGGGACTTTCACATCTAAGCTCTATCAAAGAAACTAAGAGCTGCCTGTTTTGCGCTAAGATCAGTTTCTAAGGAACTTAACTTATCAACCTCTAGAATAGCTTATTATGCCCTTTTTGAGTCACATCTTTGTTATGCCCATGGCGTAGCTACCTAGGGGCTAGGCGGGGCAGTGCCCCAGGGCCCTCAAGCTCAGGGGGCCCCCGAATCCTTCCCAAAGATCTCGATCGAACTGAACTTTTGGAAATTTCTCCCATTTTCAAAATAAATGAGAGGTTGCAACCCCACTTTAATCATGGCAACTCAGTTGAGAGAAATTCAAAAATTATGCTTAGGGAATTCCGCTAAATACTTTCTGTAGGTTGGCAGTGTTGTCAATTTGACGGATAGTGATATGTGCGTTTTATTATTCATCGATGTGCGTTTTATTGTGAATTCGAGTTAAGATTTTTTTTTCGAGAACGGTTAAAAAATTAATGCTGTATCGGGAGTAAGCAAGCTAATGGCAATAAACTTTTTTGTACTAGTCATTATAGTGGTTCAATTTTATTTGATTTTACCACTCATATTGATGTCCGTTAAGTCAATAAATCGTGTCCATATCGTGTTAAATCTATAGGTTTCTGCTACAGGTCATTGTATAACGCAAAATATCGTGAAACTGCAAGAAAATATGGTATTGATACACATTTTCAAGAAAAAAGGCAAAGAAAAGTAAAAAAAACATTTTGATGAATTAGCTGCTGATCACCGATTTCCAAACCGAGAAAAATATTTAAAATTGAGATTTTCAATAATGTACTAGACACAGTATTATCTCAATTATATACACGTTTTATTGGTATGAGTGCAGTCTGTCATATATTCGATTTTCTAACACCAAAATTTTTATTACATGTTGATGGAGCAACTTTATTACAAAAGTGTGACGAGTTCCAAAGAAAATATTCGGATATAATAGGCCCTAGTTTTTCACTTCAATTTACTAATATTTACCACCTAGTTTTACCTCAACTAACTCAAGCATGGATTGTTCACCAATTATGTAAGGAAAAAATGAGCAAATATGGAGTGCTAGAATGCGACCTAACGGAAGTATTTACAGCAATGTTATTATATATTGCAGCTGAAAGGTCATTTAGCAAATTAAAAATAATAAAAAATTATTTGAGAAATAATATGGGCCAAACTCGACTCCGACATTTATCGCTAATAGCAATTGAAAACAAAACCGCATCAAGCCTGGATTTAAACGAAGTCATTGATACTTTTGCGAAAAATAAAGCTAAGAAAAAATGTAAATATAATTGTTATTTAGTCAGTTGGTAGGTCCGACCTTTATATAATAAACCCTTGAATTTTCTCTATTTCGTTTTATTAGCCAAACCTACACCAAGTATTACTTGTAATTTATGTTGTTACTGTTTAATATTTTTATTACCTGCCCCGCAGTGCACAAAAAAGAGCTTAAGTAGCTTAGCATTTTTAAAGTATTTGTATATTTCATATTTTTATTTGATAAAACCTAATCAGTTTACATAGCACTGGGGCTCCGTTTTTTAATTTGCCCCAGGGCCCTTGGTTACCTAGCTACGCCACTGGTTATGCCCTTCCATTCTGGGGTACTTGCTGCGCAACAAAATTTGATCGTATTTTCAGACTTCAAAAGAGAGCAGTTCGATATTTATTGGGACTGAAGACTGAACAGTAGAACTCACTGCCAAAATTTCTTTAAAAATTTCAATGAATTTCATACTGACTCTTCCTTCTTTATTCATTTGTGAATCCGTTTGTTTAATCCGCAAGCACATATCTGCTATACCCGAAAGGCCATCTCATAACTATCCACTTAGGAATGCGGAGGATCCCTGCACGATCTTTATCTGCCAACCCCGAGCTCAGAACTAGTTAAAAGTTCAATACTGTACAATGCCAAAAAAATGTACAATCATCTGCCTTTGAATATCAAGTCGCTTTCATTCTTTCCCGCATTTCGCAAAGCTCTGAAATCATACTTACTGGAGAGAGCCCTATATGCGGTAATCGACTTTTTTGTTGATGTTTAACCATGAACAATTTTGAATTTTAAAATTTTGATCATCTCACACACTAGTCAAAGGTCAAGTATTTAATATTTTATAACTCTTAAAATTATATTTATTTACAATCTTCCTATGGTAAAATTTTATTGATACGCCTTTTTTTGTGTTCTGTAATTTGTCCATGTATGTTCTATTTAATTGTAATTTTAATGACTTAAATTTTTTTGAATTGTATGATTTGTATTGTATATTTATTATTATTTGTATTTTTCTGTGCTTTTGTTTGTTTTGTAAATGCTTAATCGATGAAGCTATTTTGGCTTTTTGCACAATAAAGCGTTATTTGTTGTTTGTTTGTTGTTGTACTATTCTTCGTTATGACGAAGAGACGTCTGTTGAGATAGGGCTCTTTGTTATATCAATAGTTATACCAATTGTTATACTACAAAAAAGATGGAATTTGAGATAGGTCCTTTTGTTTTAAGTTATGAAAATGCGTGCGAGAGAAAATCACACATTCTACCTTTCATTATTTTCTGGTGGTAGCTTGGGACAAAATAAAACTTCTATCATGCCAACAGCTCTCTTGCACATTGCGATTTTAAGTTGGATTTTTTGCCAAAAACCATGGTCAGAATGAGTTATACTCTGCAAAAATTGTCCGGGAATGAATGGCCGAAGAAAAATTGACCGAAAGGAAATCACCGAAACGAAAATTGACCTAATGGAAAATTTCCCAAAATCATAATTTCCCTAAGAACATTTTAGCGAAATAGAAAGTTGCCCGAAAAATACAATAATTTTCATCTCATTTTCATTGTCAGGCCATTGTCATTGTCATCCCTGCCAATTTTTGAAAAAAAATTATTTATTTTGCCTATCATCCGGCATAAACACGTAGAATGGAAGTCGAATTTGTTTTATCAGTGAACAGGGAAAAAACACAAACTGTTAGTTCACAGTTATTTGTATCAAAAAGGCACCGATGAAGGAACATGTTTTGTTTTTGTTTAGTTTGGTTTTTATTAAATGGACCGTGTATTTAAATGACCTGTATTAGAACAATCTTTTACCAAAAATCGATATTTTCGGTAATTTTTATTTCTCTCAATTGTAATTCGATGATTTTTTTTTCGGGCAACTAATTTTTGGTTAATTTTCTTTTTGATCAGTTGTTTTCGGGTAATTCTTCTTCGGAGAATTGTTTTCGGGCAATTTTAGTAAATCCATTGTTTATTTTTAAAAAAACAGGCGAATTATTTATACCCGGTAATTCATGAAAGTTATAGAACAGTAACCCTAAATCTATTGCTAATTTTTTCAATATCAGATTCTTAACTTAACTCAGGGCTAGAGTATTTTAATCTATTATTATCTTTACTTCTAGAATGAACATTGCCTTTGTTTTCAGTTGATTTATCCAAAACGAATAAAAGTATTTAAAAATATTTTGTTTCTGATTTTTTGGTGATTTCTAGATTTTTTTCTTGTATGCTCTACGTATCTTTTTGTATTTTGTATCTTGTATGTATCTAAAGTTAATATTGTATTATTTTTTTCCTTATTAAGAACACTTTACCATCATTTTGAAATTTATTTTACATAGTCGTATGTATACTATTCTGTCCGAAATAATTTTTTTATATTAAAACAAAAAGGCCTAATTACAAATTCTAACAAACTAATTATAGCTTCATATTCAGTAAATCATTATTTAATATTAAGATTACATATTTTTGTTTCAGAATTAAGATAGTATTAAAATAAAAATTACCTGATCTACTCGGGAGTAATACTGTCAAGGTGTATTACTGGTTGCATAACTGCATACTGCTAAACAATCTCAACGTGCCTTGAGGAACCTGGCGCATTCGCCAGAAAGTAAAGAAAATTATAGAATTCTTTAGAAAAATCTAGAAACAACCGCCAGGGGGTATATAAGGCCCGCGCTTTGACAGTTGGACAAGTTTAAAGTTTAAAGTTTGAAGTTTGAAGTCTAAGTCTGAAGTTTGAAAATACCGCGAAATACCGTTAGAGTAATAGTAGTTGCATAAGTTGTGTTGTAAATAGTATAAGTTGTGTACAGAGTGAAACAAATAAATTCGTTAAGTATTTTATCGTGAGTTTAAATAGTGGACCCACGGAATCCGTAACAATTGGTGTCGGAAGTGCAATTCAAGAGGATTTTAAGAAGAAATTAAGTGGATTGGAAGATTTTTGGACCGGATTAGAGTATTTTTATGGTTGGTACAAGGGAACAAGCGAAGAAAATGGAGGAAGTAAGCAAACTATTAGGCGATTTTATGGAGAATATGAGAAGAGAAAAGGCAGAAGAACAAGACCGCCTACTGAAAATTCTGGAAAATCAAGATAAAATTTTCGAAGATTTGAAAATTCAACGACAACAAGACAAAGAAGAAGAACAGGACCGGCTTGAGAAAATTTTAGAAGATTTGAAAATTCAACGACAACAAGACAAAGAAGAAGAACAGGACCGGCTTGAGAAAATTTTAGAAGATTTGAAAATTCAACGACAACAAGACAAACAAGAAGAACAGGACCGGCTTGAGAAAATTTTAGAAGATTTGAAAATTCAACGACAACAAGACAAACAAGAAGAACAGGACCGGCTTGAGAGAATTTTTGAAGATTTAAAAATTCAACGACAACAAGATAAACAAGAAGAACAGGACCGACTTGAGAAAATATTAGGTAATTTAGAAATTCGTTTGGAGGAGCGACGTCTTAGAGAAAGACAAGAAGATCAAAATCGTCTTAAAAAGAACTTCGAAGATCTGGAAAAAGACAAAAATACACCTTCAAGAAGCCGTAGAAGATCTGGAGGAGCGCCTTCAACAGAAAATGGAAAAATTAGAGAAGGACCTACAGAAGACCAAGGCACAAGCAAGGACACCTGGCGTTCCTGGAACTGCAAACCTCAAGGCCCCGACCTACGATGGACAAACCACCTGGACGATGTACCACCGCCAGTTTGAAGCAGCCGCCGCTGCCAACGGATGGTCCGACCAGGACAAAGCAGCGGCACTTGTCATCGCGCTGCGTGGCCCTGCCTTGGAACTGCTGCAAACTATTCCTGCAGCCCAACAGCAGGAATACGAAACATTGGTTGCTGCACTGGACAGAAGATATGGCGACCAACATCGACGTCAACTTTACCAGGCCCAAATCAAGACACGCCTGCAGAGGTCCGGAGAGAGTCTGCAGGAATTCGAAGCAGCTTACGTCGGCTGGTACATCTGGCATATCCAGAAGCACCGGAAGGATTTAGGGAGGAACTCGCTGCCCAGTGTTTTATCAGCGGACTGAGGGACAACGAGTTACAGAGGGCGCTGCAAATATCCCGATTTTCTACCAGCAGCGAAGCACTGGTCAGGGCGCTGGAAATTGAAGCTGCTTTTAGCACCATCCCTAGACCGAAGATAAGATCGGTAACGGTCGAGGAACAGCCCGGAAGTTCTCACATACGTTTGGAGGAGATGTTTAGTAAACTATGTGAGTTACTAGTGAACAAGAGTAGCAACAACACCCAGACAGAGAACCATAGAAGATCCCAGGACATAAGGTGCTATAGATGTGGCAGGAGTGGCCACATCAAACGGGATTGCCGCGTCCAAATACGATCCCGTTCACCATCCAGAGAACGTAGGCACCAGGAAAACTAAAATCAGTCAATACTAAGGGGCAAGTATTGACTGGGGAGAACAGAGCCCCCAGGATTTTTTCCATTAGAAGTCTAGGAAGAACCGCTGACAGTTTGGTGATCGACGGGAAAGTCAATGGAAAGGGAATCCGAATGACAGTGGACACGGGCGCTATGGTATCATTGGTGCGGGCTAACTCAGTGCAAGGATTGAAACTGATGCCTCTGAGAAGAAGAGTGTGTTTACGTACAGTTACGGGGGAAATGGCCGTTGTACGGGGAGAGGCTATCGTCGAACTGAAGTTAGGAAATTTGAAGTTCCAGCATAGCGTTTTAGTGGCAGATATTGAAGATGACTTCATCTTGGGCATGGATGTGATTCGTCAACATGGATTTTCGTTCGATCACCAGAGAAATATCCTGAATATCGGAAATGAAGAGTTTATGTTATCTCCAGACGAGGGACCAGGATGAATGGATGTAAGATCAGCGGAAACTGTGGTGATACCTGGTAATACCGAGAAGATCGTATTCGGTAAAGTGGAGAAAATCGCTGGGTGCTGTGTTGGACTGGTACAAAGTGGCGACAAGAAACAAGATAGGTACTTAGTAGGAAAATCATTGGTGAACACCGACAAGAATATACCGATCAGAATTGCGAATGTTTTCCCGAATTGTCTCAAGATCCAAAAAGGTGACAAGATAGCCATCTGCGAACCTGTAAGAAGTGTCACCCGATGTGATGAAGTGTCGTCAGCTGTTACACAAAAGGCATCCCAAGAAACACTAAAACATCTAGAACAGCCATGGGATCACCTAACACCTGAGGAGAAACAGAAGGCCAAGCAGTTCCTGCTAAAGCATGGCAGTATTTTTGAGAAGAACAACAGTGGAAAAACGGATTTTGTGAAGCACCGGATTAATACTGGTCATGCTCAGCCGATTCGACAACGTCCTAGAAGGGTGCCCCTTTCCAAACAACAAGAAATGGAGACAATGGTAGATAAGATGCTAGAAGATGGAGTTATCGAAGAATCATCGAGTCCATGGTCATCTCCTGTTGTTTTGGTGACGAAGAAAGATGGTAGTACACGATTCTGCGTGGACTATCGGAAGCTCAATGACGTCACTAAGAAGGACAGCTACCCACTGCCACGTATAGACGACACGTTAACCACACTGGCAGGTTCGTGCTGGTTCTCCACTCTCGACTTAAAGAGTGGATACTGGCAAGTTGGTCTGGACGAGGAAGACAAAGAAAAGAGGCTTTTTCTACAGGAAACGGACTATACCAATTCAAGGTCATGCCGTTTGGATTATGCAATGCTCCAGCCACTTTCGAACGTCTCATGGAGGTGGTGTTAAGAGGATTAACTTGGAAAACGTGCTTGGTTTACCTCGACGATGTATTGGTTATGGGAAGAACTTTTGAGGAGCATTTGCGAAATCTAGAAGAAGTCTTCGGCCGCATACGGAATGCTCACCTGTACTTGAACCCGAAGAAGTGTAGCTTATTCCAGCGACAAGTGGAATTTTTGGGCCATGTAGTCTCAGCAGACGGAATTTACACTGACCAGAAGAAAATCGCTGCAATCAAGGATTGGCCTAAACCTCGCGACAAACATGAACTTAGAAGTTTTCTGGGTTTATGCACCTATTACAGAAGATTTGTCAAGGGATTTGCCAATATAGCTGCACCCTTACATAGACTTACAGGTGATGAAGTCGGCTACGAATGGAACACCGATTGTGATGTAGCCTTTGGAAGACTCAAGGCGGCTTTATGTTCAAGTCCTATTTTAGCCTACCCACAATAACAAGGGAGGTATATCCTGGATACCGACGCCAGCAACATCGGCATCGGTGCAGTGCTATCACAAGTGCAACATGGCGAAGAACGAGTGATAGAATATTACAGTCGAGTTCTATCTAAACCAGAAAGGAATTACTGCGTTACCCGGAAGGAGCTGCTAGCAATTGTAAAAGCAGTTGATCATTTCCATAAATATCTGTATGGCCAAGAATTTTTAATTAGGACAGATCATGCGGCTCTGAAGTGGCTTATGGAGATGAAACAACCTGAAGGTCAAATAGCACGATGGCTCGAGAAGCTCCAGCAGTATCACTTTACCATCCAACATCGTGCTGGAAAGATGCATGGTAACGCAGACGGTTTATCCAGAAGACCCTGTCAAATCGATTGTAAGCACTGCTGTAAAACGGAACAACGCGAAGGCACTGTTATGATAAGGAGTTTTAAGCTTGGAACCGATGAAAAGTGGACGACGACACAATTGAGGAAAGATCAAATGGAAGATCCAGACATCGGAGCAATACTACGGCTCAAGGAAGGTAACGGCGAGAGACCACCGTGGCAGGATATTGCGGACAGAGGGCTCGTTTTCAAAGCTCTCTGGGCTCAGTGGAATTCACTGGTTATTGAGAATGGATTGTTAAAGCGCACATGGGAAAGTGCGGATGGCAGCACAGTAACAACTCAGTTACTGGTACCAAGGAAGAAAGTTACCCAGGTATTGGAAGAAATTCACGGTGGTAAAACTGGAGCCCATCTTGGGGTAAACAAGACCTTGAGCAAGCTGAGAGATCGCTTTTACTGGGTGGATTATTGCGAAGATGTCAAGAAATGGTGTCGACAATGTAAAATTTGTGCAGCCAGCCAAGGACCAAGCACTCGATCTAGGGGAAAAATGAAACAATATAACGTTGGACTGCCATTCGAAAGAATCGCTGTTGACATTGCAGGCCCATTCCCTGAAACGCACAAGGGCAACAAGTACGTTTTAGTGGCGATGGATTATTTCAGTAAATGGCCAGAAGTTTTTGCCATTCCAAACCAAGAAGCATCGACTGTAGCTGAAGTATTGGTCAATAATGTCTTCAGTAGATTTGGAATTCCCTTAGAGCTTCACACTGACCAAGGAAGGAACTTCGAGTCAAGACTGTTCCAGAAGATGTGTGATCTGCTTGGTATTCACAAGACTAGGACAACAGCTTTACATCCGCAGTCTGATGGGATGGTCGAAAGATTCAATAAGACCATTGAAGAACACCTCTCGAAAATGGTGGCCGAACATCAAAGAGATTGGGATCAACACATACCGCTGTTCCTAATGGCGTATAGAAGTGCAGTTCACAACACCACCGGACTTTCACCATCGAAGATTTTATTTGGTCGAGAATTACGGTTGCCTTGTGACTTGGTGTTCGGATCACCAGACGACGGCACCACAAATGTAGAGGACTACGCGGATGAACTGAAGGAAAGGTTAATGGAAATTCATAAGGCCGTAAGAAGTAAGATTACGCTAGCCAGTGACCGGATGAAAGCTCGTTACGACCTCAGAGCCAATTCTACGGGATTTCAACAGGACGATATGGTATGGTTATATAACCCACAGCGCAAGAAAGGGAGGTCCCCAAAGTTAACTCCAGCATGGGAAGGTCCTTATACAGTCATCAAGAGGGTAAATGATGTTGTGTACCGGATTCAACGCAGCCCTAGAAGTAAGATGAAAGTAGTTCATCTGGATCGATTGAAGAGATACCAGACAGGAAACCTTGATCGGGACGATCAAATTTAAGAAGGGGGCAATGTCAAGGTGTATTACTGGTTGCATAACTGCATACTGCTAAACAATCTCAACGTGCCTTGAGGAACCTGGCGCATTCGCCAGAAAGTAAAGAAAATTATAGAATTCTTTAGAAAAATCTAGAAACAACCGCCAGGGGGTATATAAGGCCCGCGCTTTGACAGTTGGACAAGTTTAAAGTTTTGAAGTTTGAAGTCTAAGTCTGAAGTTTGAAAATACCGCGAAATACCGTTAGAGTAATAGTAGTTGCATAAGTTGTGTTGTAAATAGTATAAGTTGTGTACAGAGTGAAACAAATAAATTCGTTAAGTATTTTATCGTGAGTTTAAATAGTGGACCCACGGAATCCGTAATAATACAATATTTATATGGAAACGTTAAAATAAAGACATTTCTTGAGAAAATGGAATAATGCGTTTAAATTAACGAACATTTTTAATTGTATCATTTCTGCTTAAAAAAGAATATGCACTCTAAATTCAAACAAATATAAGTTGAAAAATATTCGTATACTCCAATCTATGACACTGTTTTTCCTGCGCACGAAAAAAAAAGTAAAAAGTAACAGTATTATAGAAAAATTGCAATATTTTTAATAAAACAACACTGAATATATAAAAAATCATTTATAAAAAATAATAAATAAATACAAAGGAACAGTTAGGATGAATGTAAATGCTTATGACTCCTTGGCAGCATAAATACGAATATCAGCACATGACCGAAACGTCTCCTGAGGTCCACAACCAACTGCCTGAGTACCATCGTCACAAGTACCCCAATTATTACCTGGCAGAGACAATGTCATATTAAAAGAACATCGATTTGATTTGATTCATAGAAAATATCGATTTTTTTTTAAAAGAATCGTTGCTTTTAAGGATGTAATGAAATTGAGCTAAACGTTGGCAACGTTGACAGACAACTGGCGTAAATTCGCTTTGTTTTTTGTGGTTATGTATAATTGTTTTGTTATCGTTGTAAAAAGTGCTGTGCGGTATTTTCTCTATGGAAGAAATTTTCTGTGAAAAATTAAGGTAAACTAGGTACTAGCAAGAATGTAATAGTGGTTGTTTTTCATTTTTGCAATATAGTAAAGTCATAGCAAAAGTTAAGCATGTAAGAGAAAAAGATATTAAAGAACCTAGTAGCACACTAGTAGGTAACTATGAACATATTAAACGTTTTGATATGCTTGAAGTAGCGGGTTTGAAAAAACGGTGAACTCCCGTTGAAGAAAATTCGGATTTACTTTATTTTGTCCACGATGAAGAACTTTACTAGAAAAGCCTTGTACCAATAAGTAATCTTATGTTTATTAATGTTTTTTGTTAAATTGTTTTGTTGTACTCTTTTAATATTTAGAAGGTTATAATATGTCGTTATTTTCTATAATTTTTAATAAATATACTAAAGAAGTAAATTGTAATTTTAAGAAATGTGGATTACCTTGAATATTGAGGCGATCCAATATTCTTAAGTTTTATTTATTCTAACTTCCACCAACATTCTTGACCACTACACTCGTCTTGTACAATAGAGTAACTTTTTCTGGCAACCTTTAGTAAATGTTACTTTCACTATAGTGAATGTTAGAAATTACTAGGAAAAGTCAACAAATCTCTTTAAAATACCCCATTCACGGGTCCAATGCGTAATTGTTAGCATTTCCTAATAAATGTTATCAATCACTGAATTTCCGACTTTTACTGTTACATATACAGGGTGTCCCAGAAATAAGTGCAAGTATTTTAACTGGTAGTATAGTTCAACCCCAGAAACACGCCTATGAGGTTTTTTTCGCGAAAAAATTTTCGAAATTTTTTGAAAATGTTTTTGTTTTTGTTAGTTTTTAGTTAAAAAACATAATTTCTTGATAATATGGCAATATAGTTATTAGATTAATTTTACAAGAAAGAAAATCCAGAAAAGATCCAGTGGTTCTCAAAATGTTAGCAAAAAATATTTTTTTTGGAAATTTTCAAAGTAAAATAACTCGAAAAACGATATATAACGAGAAAATATGTTTCTTTTATCGAGATCTTCTTCTTCTTATCACGCCCTCTCCTGCCGAAGGTTGGCGATCCAAATGACAATTGTGGCTCTGGAAACTGCAGCGGATTTCCGCAGACGAGCGTTCAAACCATCTCCTTAAATCTTTTACCCATGAGTTCTGGCGTCTTCGTACTGATCTTTCCCTTGCACTTTGCCCTCTATTATGAGGCGCAGTATTTCGTATCTACCAGCTCTCATCACATGACATGTTCAGTATCTCTTTTTGTTTCTGCATGCGCTGGAGTAGGTACTTCATCGTTGGTGATCCTTTGTACCCATGAGATTGGCAGCATCCGTCTGTACACATACATTTCGAAGGCTTCTATTCACTTTTCGGTCTGTGAATACAGTGTCCAGCTCTCACATCCGTAGAGTAACACAGAGAAGACGTAGCATCTGGCAATTCGAGTTCTGAGTTCCGCACTAAGGTCTCGTCTTGTAAAAAATGATTTCATTCTCACGAAGATCGAGATCTACCACCCCTTAAAATACTTGCACTTATTTCTGAGACATCCTGTATAAAACAAAATATAAGTAGAAAACCATATACATAAATCGAAGATACACCAGATATATCCCTTCTTTTTATTAAGGTAATAAATGATAATAGAAGTTCTTTGTTTTCTTTTTTACCTGCTGTGTAGTGCCATCTAAGTACGCATCTATCGCAAACGAACTCGTCCGGTAATTTGACGATACTCGATACCTCGAAGTCGTCGGAGTGGATGGCTTGAGTACTGTTTCCGTCTTCTAATTGGAGCTGTTGAAAGCATTCCTCCTCTTCGGGTTGGGTAGGATCCTCAAGTTCGCACAACCTGTAAATTCAATATGTTGCTTTGTATTTTTCGTACCTATGCATTAGCATTTAAAACAAACAAATTAAGATAAATACATAGATAAAGGAAATAAATATAGATTGGAATGCTCGTCAAAATTTTGGGTCGCGACCGTTGTACGCGATCTGGCGCTGCTATAGCGGTTGCTAAGAACAACCGTAAACAAAAACACAAATAATTTTCACTTGTCCATATCTCTTGTCAAAGTCAGAATCTTCAAAAATTATAAGATCTTTCAAAATCTAAACCGCTCTCATTGAAAAAAATTCCAAAAACTGTTTAAAGCGTCCATTTTCAAAATAATTATTGCTATCTTGTGAGCTTAATTTAAGTTTTATTTACTCAAACCCGTGATAATTGTGAAAAAGTGGCATTAAAAACTTAAAAAGCTGTGCTGTGAACTGCAAAAAACCATCGTGGCTCGTGGTATAACGTTAGTTTCCAATATTTCATAGGTATTTCATACATCTTACATAAAATAAAGTTTCTTGTATGCAACACACTGTATTTTATTTATAAAATTAAAAGAAAATAATAATAAAAATAAATAAATAATATTTGGCGATATAATTCCGGAAAAAGCCAAACCGTTCCGCATAGATAATTGAAACAACCGTTCCGAAATTTTCAAAAGCTTTGGGTCGCGACCGTTGGAAGAATAGCGCCAAATAGTATTTACATTGTATCTATGGGCACTTTCCAATCTAAACTTGTTTCATTTATCTATGATTATAAAGTGATTTAAGGCGATGGTAAGAACGTTAGATGTTAGCTTTTTTCGTTTTCCTGTTATTACCGATTCTGAACCGTCCTAGAATTGTGATGCGTCTGCGCAGAAGGAAATATGAAGACATTATTTCATTTGCGCATGCGCTGGAGAGTTCTAGGACGATTCAGAATCGATAATAACAGGAAAACGAACAGACCTGTTGATGGATGAAACCGGTGATAATTTTTTTTTTCAAAATTTGGATGTTTACGTAAAGGCACCTGCTCCATCCATCTAAAATATTATCAGCGTTACAGTGCTACCTAATAATTTTAAAGTGTAGCAGCTTTATTATTTTAAATGGAACACCCTGTATATTATAATATTTTTGGAAATTACTTTCAAATCTCAATTCTTATATTATACTAAGCGATATCTATCTCTTATAGTTTTCCAGATAAAAAATAAAATATATCTAAAATTGGCAAACATGTTCCTGAATAAGAATTGATAAAATTATGAATCGAACATTTTTAAAGTTAAAATATTATAAGTTAACGAAAATCGATATATTCGATATGTCTCAATCAACTGATTAGATATTACACAGCAAGAGCAAAAAGGGTACGACTTACTGGTAAGAAATAAATCCTTTATGATTAGCTGTGATTTGAACATTTACTTCTATTAGATCTCCGGAGGCATATTCAGCTACTACAATCCCTTGGCCATAAAGCCCTCCATTTTCATTGTTTCTTGGTATGGAATCACTCCAATTATCTCCACATGGTCCACATTTACCCCCATTAATTTCATATTGCACCTGAAATAGATAATAATAATTGTATTCTAACTGCACAAGTCAGAACAAAATTAAGAAGAAGACGTGGGAAATAAAAACCATGCTAAATTAATAATTGTGTTTTTGATAAACATGTACTACATCAGTCCAATGTCAAGGTTTGAATAAAAAATATCGAAAAATGTCAATACTTTTTAAGATTTTAAAAATATAATATTATCATCATACATGTGACCTCTCGGATGTACTTGTAATATGTGTCATCAATTTTTTACAACTACAGGAAATGTACTTCGTACTTATCACCAATCTCCACTATTTGAAAGGTTGTACCTACTACTGTGCCTACTACTGCTACTACCCAAATATACTTACTGAAAGTAGTTTGATTTTCCCTCCATGAGATAGCGACTCCCAAGTCGCTCTATTTGGATAAATAAATGTATACATAAAGTAATCGCAAAACATTTTCCGATGCACGTCATCAATCATATTGTCATTGCCACTAAAGTTTATAAACCTGACTAAATGAAATTTTGGCAAAAATGTTTAAATTTGTTGTATAATTTAAGATACCAAACAGCTCTTCATTTGACTTTGTAGAGCAAATATAGATACAATATTATAAGTTAAATACAACAGATATTTTATTTAGATTAAGGCTGCAAAAATTAGTTTAAACCGAATTTTATTATCGCTACGTTGGTCACATTGTGCCGTTTTCAGCAAGGTTGTCGTTTATTATTTGACAATTATCCTAATGTCAATCATTATTTCGTATAATGTCGTGTTGTTGTTGAATCTTTGTGAGTAATTCTCCATTTTTGCATATTTTCATAGTTTTTTTTTTGTTTAAATGTACTTTAACAGCACAGACAGTTCTTTTCAGATCTAAATTTTCGAGTTTTTGTATTACATTTCTTTAAATTCTGTGTTGAAAATGCCGAAGCATTTAAAAGTCGAACCAAAGAGCTTGTTGCTTCCCTAATAAACTATTTTGAACGAGATCGTGACAATAAAGGTCTTTTATTACCCTTGACTGCAGTCAGAGAAGTAAGTTTGATTGATAAGAACATTACACCACTTTCAAAGTTATTTCTACGTTAGTTTTTATTAAATTCTGTGATTACCTGTTCGTGCATTAATAGCACCTTCTCTTACTTGTTATTACCACTTATGGCGTTGTACATCAGTAAATAAATAAATAACCTATAATAAAGCTTAGAATAATCTTTTAGTTTTTGCCAATATGTAATAAGTAAAATAAGCTAAAAAACAAATTTTTAAAAAATGATATAATGAATATATTGTTTGTCACTTTTAAATTAAGGTTCATCTCATAAATCCATCACAATCTGGCAGCGCTGCCGCCATCGCTTGTCACTCAAACTTGGTCACGTCACTCGGAAGTTGTTTTGCGATTATCATAGTTTTATTTAAATAATATTTTGGATACCTCTATGTCCTTGTATGTCCGTGAATAGTCTTTCCAGGAGGAAAAACTTTTTTATTAACTATACATATGAGACTACTTTCTTTTTGATGTACTACCACAGTACCACAGTGTAATATAAATAAATAAATAAAGAATTACTACTCACGGCACAAAAAACGGGCACCTTAAAATTTTGATGTAATTTAAAGTTTAATATATTTTGTTCTAATCGGCCGATTTTGATTATTTTTTAAGCAATTTATAATTAAATTATTTGACTTTTTATTATCTTTTATTAAATTAAAAATGACTTTTCATCTGTCAATTATACGAGGGAAAACAAAATGTTGATATTTTGGTTTGAAACGCCCTGTGGAATAGGTTAACAAAGCAAAAAATTTAAAAATAATTTTATCATCTAGTCTTTTTTCGATAGTTTGTTTTTTGATTCATCACGATGGCTTTATTTTTATTGAAGATATATGTCTCATTTACACTAACTTTTATCCTCAAAATATTATTCGAAACGCTAAAAGTACTTGGAAGAAAATTATAATAAATTGAAAAAATAATAACACTTTAACATCCTGTAGCTACGAAACAAAGCAGAATCGGACCTATGAATTGATATGAAAAAAAAATCCTTATTTTTACGTGAAGAATCTCCCCACGAGAGATGACATATGATTTTTGAAACCCCCTGTATATCAACAACACACATTTAATTATTATATGAATTATTGGTAAATAGGAACATACCTGATACCCTCCGCAGAAAAATTGATTGTCCTCATAGTCATGAGGTATTTCTGCGTTAGTTATGTTTAACCTCCACCTGGAAGCTCTGTTGATGGGGTTGACCATGTACCCGTGCCCGAGCACCTGGGCAATGGGTAAGACCACTGCCAAAACACTAATGCTAAATACTGACATGTTAGAGATAATATTTTGTGCATTATTAGTTGATTTTTATTTATATACTTCCCAATTTATTAACAACCCCGAGATAAGATATCTGAAAATTTCCATTATTTTTTATCTATGTATCATTGAAGATTTTTTTATGTTATCGTATACTTACCTAATTATTATCCAAATCAAAATTGACAGTTCTGCAAAAACATTCAGTAGCTATTTCTTAGTAATAAACAGTAATAAACAATTTTTTTGGAAAATACGAAATATATATTTTTATCATCTTTCACATATTTTATAACAATTTTAATAAATTAACAAATACATAAAATCTTTACAATTCCACTAAAACATTCCTGAACTTAAATTTTTTAAACAATAATAATGAAATCATAGGATTTTCAAGTGAGTCGACCTCCTAATCCATTGCAATGTTTGATTTTTGATAAGCGATTTCATGTAAAATACTTATTTAACATACATAAGGACCAAATATATTAAAATAATCATATCAAGGGATATATTTATTTAACAAGTATTTGAGAAAACAAAATTTTTCCAAAAATGTTATTATCAAAACAAAACTCTTCAAAAGACAAATAAAAATACTCAATGAATGTAAATATAACATAACAACATATAGTCGATACCAATTAAAATTTAGTTACATAAACGAGGACGCGATTTTTAAATCCATTGTTGACATATTCTGCACCGGGCTGACTAACTGGAATTTAAATTTCCCGCTGGGGATTCAGGTGGTAGCTCTGCTGTAAAGCTCGTCAAGTTGCCACATTTAATTTATTTATTTCCTGCCATTGTCATTCGTTTAGACACTTTACTTTTGTATTAGGAATTTTTGGTTTAAATAAATGTATGTTGTGATACTATATGTAGCAGTATCATAGACCGATACTGAGAACAGTGGCAACGCCGCGACTACCGGCGAGGTCGGAGATCAGCTGACGTGCCGGCGATCGATAGTTTGGTAGAAACGGGGACTGTAAATAAGAAACGTGTTTGAGTGTTTTAATATTTTTGTTGATGTATTAAGTTGATTAATTGTTAATTATATTTGTTTAAACTCGACTTGTGAGTATTCATTTCTACATTTTGGCGACGAGGATAAACAACTAAAGGTATGTAAATAATGCACTTACGACAGTTACGACTTTTAACCAAACAAAATAAGATTTTGGTGCATTAAATTTATATTAATAAAGCATAATATGTATGCACTGATGAAAAGGAAAGAAGGCATAGAAATGTATGCAAAACAAAGTTTTAATTAAGCATAAAGGTATGCAATATTATGTTACTTGTTACTTTATGTACATATGTTTGGGGTCCCTATAATAAACATTAAGTTGTTAAAGCATAATATGTATGTGTATAAAAGAGGGGGAAGCATAAAAGGTATGCAATGTGGAGTTCAAATATGCATAAGAGTATGCAATATGTTACGTATTCTAAATAAATAATATCTAAACGATTGATAAAGCATAAAATATTGTTAATAAAGCATAAAATGTTGTATGCAATGTAATATCTAAACGATTGATAAAAGCATAAAATGTCGTTAATAAAGCATAAAATGTTGTATGCAATGTAAAAAAAATGCAATGTAAATCGTAATATAAAACAATATAAAGCGTAATAGGTATGCATAAAACAATGTAAAGCGTAATATGTATGCGTAAAATAAAAGATTATAAAAGCATAAAATGTTGTATGCAATGTAAATCGTAATATAAAACAATATAAAGCGTAATATGTATGCATAAAACAATCTAAAGCGTAATATGTATGCATAAAATAAAAGATTATAAAAGCATAAAATGTTGTATGCAATGTAAATCGTAATATGTATGCATAAAACTATGTAAAGCGTAATATGCATGCATAAAACCAATGAAATCGTTATAATTTGGTAATAAACAAATTCCCAAATGCCAATATTGTTGTTTGTCAAATTGCAGAGGCAACTTGACAACATGGATTTACAAAGGGAAATAAAACCAAATGCACGACGACTGGCAAAAAAATGGCAGCGCAGTCTGGATATATATTTTCTGGCAACTCCATAACTGATGTTAAAAAAAAGAGCAAAACTCTTACACTATGGTGGAAGTGAGCTCCAAGACTTGTTCTACATACTACCTGGCGCGAATGTCGATAAAACCGTCGAAAAAATAATGTAGGAACATTGCAGTTGAAAAATTCAACCCAAAAATTCATTTACCCACTAGTAGATATAAAAAAACATTTTTTGGTAAACTCAGTCTCAAATAGTTTCTGAAAAATAAAATTATTTTTTTAAAAAAGGTCCGATTAAATATATATCTCCGAAACGAAGCACTGCTTACGAACGACATGTATTCTTTGGATTCTGCCAAAACACTGGGGAACTAGTAGAGCAATTCGCATATCGTTTAAGGAAACAGGTAAGCAAATGTAATTTTACACATGATGTAGATGAGTATATTCGATTTATATTATAATATCAAAAACGAACAATGAAAAACTACAAGTTTTCATTTTGAAGCATGACAAACTCAAAGCATCCCACTTCATGCAGTATTAAGCCATGCGAAAGTATAGAAATGGCTACTTTCGAACATGCGTCGGTTAAGTAGAGCTGGTTAAGTAGAGCAGTAGCATCGTAGGGACTAAAATATTCAACAAAGTAACTGAGAAATTAACTCAACTGTAACTGGTAAAATATTTATGTTAAGTTAAATTGTTTTTGCAGTCAGGTTTCCCAGACACTTTAAAAATCCGGATATGTCTGGGTAAATCCGGACGTATAGAAACCCTATAAAAGATATATGCAGATGCTTTTGAAAAAAACTTGGGTAGTCCGTGACTGAAACAGAAATCTAAAAAAAAAGTTATTTTTTTTTGAAAAATGCCACTGTTTTAGAATCCAAATGGAACCCAGTTTGTCAATGGCTTTTTTTACTCGTAATAAAATTTGTCTAACCAACAAAACCATTTAACTTTTCAGGTGGTACAACAAATACACTGACGCGACATCTATAGGGCTTGACCTCGACAAAATTATCATCGAGGGTCATTCCCCCGCCGTCTTTGATGCCGTTTTTTTTTATCCTATATATTTATTATTAGATATAATGGCAATATAGCCAGTTATAATATATAGTTTTGATCACTAAAAATTAAGATTTTTCAACAATGTTACAAGGGGTTCAATTTTACTCTGTAAGAGGATGAAATCACTGGTCTAGCTAATAAAGTAATATCATTTAAAAGAATTTTTGTGATAATATTAATGAGTCTAAAGCCAATGGTAACAAAATTTTATAATATGTACAAATTGATATATCGGGTGCGTCTCAAAAGTGGTTCACAATTATAACTTTTTTATTTTTATCAGATAAAAAAAAACGATATTTGGTATGTTAGTATATGACATAAATTCCAAACTAGCATTTATAGTGACAGGTGGCAGATACGTAACTGCTACTATCAAAGCCACCACAAAGTGGGCAGTGACCTACGGCGGCTACGTCGTATATACGTAGCTGCTAAGTAACTGCGACCAAAATTGAGAAAGATTTTGAGTAGCCGGGTAGTGTCTTGGGTAGTTTTGCCACTAAAAGAGTTACTATGATGTGTTACTATAAAGTAGTCTACTGGTGATGCTACTTATCTGCTACGAAGCTGCCTAGTCGCGGGTTCGTAGCAGCCAAGTGTTTTCCACCGACATGACATGTGGAACTTTCGTTAAACTGTTAAACTTTATTCGCAGCGACCTCTTCAGGCGATTTCACATTTCATAAAAATAAATGTCATGATGGAAAATTATTATGGAAGCCATTATTATTTTTTTCGATATTTATCCTGCGATTTTAAGGTCTTTTGTAGGTAAATTCCAGAACGCAATCGACTTTTCTGAATAAATTAGTGGGTTTATATGACAAAATTTTCGAGCGCCTCTCAAAATATTTCAAATTTTTATATTATTTGCAATAGAAACTCATGAAAAAAAATAATAATAATTTGCTTGAAACTGGGGTCAAACTTTAAAATATTAGTCCACCGTCAGTAATAACAAAATAACTAAGGAAAAAAGTTTTTAATCTAGGTATATTTAGCTTGAAAACGCATAATGTTTGAGCCATTTGGATGTTCATCTAAAAAGTCATGAAAGAATATGGACGTTTAATCCGAAAAATACTTTATAGTTCCATGTGCTCCTACAAAGTACCGGGAACAATAACATATTAGGCCAACTCTACCCGTTTGGACCTTCAAAATCTTCGGATTGATAAAGTGACAATTGTCACATTAAGAAATGCCTAGACGATGACAAGTTGTGGGAATCTGAAAAATTAATACAAACTTATAAACCGTTCAAAACAGAATATTGTTTTCATGAAAATATACTTCTACGGGGACACACCAAAATTGTAATGCCAACGGCCTTACATGGCAAAGAATTGTCACTAAGTCATGAAGGACACCCAGGAAGAGATAATATGAAACGCTTACTACGAGCCTATGCCTGGTGGCCGAAAATATATTGATATATTCCGAATATGTAAAACAGTGCCATGGGTGTGCTTTAGTCACCGTAACGAACATACCCGAACCCCTTAAGATGAGAAGTTTCCCTACTACCCCCTGGAATGACATAGCCATAGACTTCTGTGGGCCAATGCCTAACAATATCTACCTGTTAGTAATCATTAACTATTATAGTCGATTCCAAGAAGTGATCGCCATAACAAATCACCTCGAGGGATACAACAGAACAACTTCGGAAGTTCTTTTCTCTCCTAGGACTACTCAAGACTATAACAGCTGATAATGGCCGACAATTTATCAGCAATGAATTTAAATGTTTTTGTAAGGAACATGGAATTACATTATATTCAACCCCACCATAATGGCCGCAAGCAAATGGACTGGTCGAAAGACAAAACAATTCAATACTAAAAAGGCTCCGCATAAGTGCAAGTAAGTACCTCAGGAAGTGATTAGCAAAAGGACCTTCAAAACTACTTTCGGCTTGATAGAAATACCTCACACCCTGTAACTGGCGTCTCTCCAGCGCAACTTCTTTTTGGCCGCGCTATTCGAACAAAAATACCATCCATTGGTGAACAAATAATTCAACACCCTGACCACTGTGAAGTGTAGGATAACGACACAAACTTGAAATCTAAAACAAAAGAATTTGCTGACAAAAGGCGACGAGCAAAGACATCGGATATAAACGAAGGAGACACGGTTCTAGTAAGAGCAGAGAGAAAGGAAAACAAATTTAGTACACCGTATCAAAATGAACTATACGAGGTGATCAATAAACACCAAGGCGATGTTACCTTAAAATCAAATACAACAAGCAATACAATACGGTGAAATATCGCATATTTAAAACTCTACGCTCCCAAGTTATCGACGTCCCCCACCAGTGAAGAAGATGCCCAAGACGAAAGAATTTCTCCACATCCGCCAACATCCTCCAATAGTGAAGAAGAAGCCCAAAATGAAAGCACTTCCCCACAAGGTCTACCTCTTCCAAAGCTAAGGATTAAACTTGGTCCAGACCCTTCGTGCACGCTGATGGATTAATAAATCTCGAAAGCAAAGGAGAGGATGTAGCAGTATCATAGACCGATACTGAGAACAGTGGCAACGCCGCGACTACCGGCGAGGTCGGAGATCAGCTGACGTGCCGGCGATCGATAGTTTGGTAGAAACGGGGACTGTAAATAAGAAACGTGTTTGAGTGTTTTAATATTTTTGTTGATGTATTAAGTTGATTAATTGTTAATTATATTTGTTTAAACTCGACTTGTGAGTATTCATTTCTACACTATATTTAAAAAATTTACTAGTAGATCTTGCAGTCGAACATTGTTCTTTTTAGAATCTCTTTTAGTGCCGGTACGTAGGCACAAGTGTGGGTACAAGATAACTTAATAGCCGTAAAATCTTTTACTAAGTTACCTTAACTTAAATGCTGCTAATTGAATAATAACTGTTTATATATTTATAATTAATTTATTTTTGTTTCCTAAAATATTCTGATTAAAAGAAAATATGTAAAAGTGGGCAACACGACGGTGCCGGTCAAGCTTAATCACGTGACTAAAAGTTTATTTGATTTGAACTATATTTTATTTATTTCCGAATAAAAAAATAGAGAATTGACAAATTCCGATATTTAGAATAGGTACCTAATTATTATTATTATTATTATACTGTAAAAGATATAAAAAGATGAATTTATCATATTCGTTATCCAAACTTTTTGGTTTTCGTAACTCACCTTTCTATAAAATAGTAAGCATTTGGGCAGATGGCAGCATATCTCCTGAGTAAGAATAAATTTAAATATTTTCTTAGTCATTAGGCCATATTGAGCTGCGATCTGAGGTTTAGAATTTAGAATGCGAATTCAAATTTTTTTTCAAAATTATTAAAAAACCTTTCTAAAATATAAAAATATTTTATACAGGGTGAGTTTCCTACGATGTTCTCTATGGGCATCTCGGAAACTACTGGAGATAGAGAGTCGGTTAAATGGGGAAAGAATTGCAGTTTTGTGGGGCCATAAAAATGCGCTTTTCAGATTTTTGAAAAAGTTCATTATTATTATTACTAAAGACAAATTTTGCCTATTTTAAAAATTGTCCCTAATTCCATTATAATCTATTTTAGACAAAAAGTGATCAGGTAAAAGTTGTAGATAATCACATTCCTAATGAGTTTGTGTTCTCCGATTTTTTCTAAAGCCTGTCATTTTTGACTTATGACACAAATATATGTTTTTTTAAATGGAAACCATAGTTGGCCATGACTTCATAAAAAGCGCCATTTTTTAAGCTTTTCAGCGATATAAGCTATAATATGTTTCTTTCACAAAATTACTGAGTTATAACCAATTTTTATCTTTCTTGATTAATTTCACTTAGTTAGCCATGGAAACAAGTTGAATCGTCGTTGCTCTCAGAAATGTGAAATTGTTACATCCGATCTTTGTAAATTAAAATAAACAAAAATTGTAAATAAAAATTTTTCAAATGAAGAAAAGCGTGTAGGATTATTGGTTCAAATTTTCTTGGCCATACAATTTCGAGGATACGTTGACCGGTGAAAGTTACTTACGTTTTTTAGAGAACGGTTTTCAATAGTGTTCTAATTTTGTTATGATTTATAACTTATAAAAAGACAAAATATATTATTAAACGGCTCTTTACAATTTGCATTACACAAACTAAAACTTAAAAAAATAATATCACTACAAGTTATTTTAGAAAATTTTCAAAAAATCCGCAAAATTGTTTTGAGTACATAAATGCATCTTTTTAAAACTGAATTTCTAGCTATTCTCACAGAACGACCGGTCGACTTAATTAAACTTCTCCTGTTTCGCCTCTTCGAGTGCTTCCCTCAATTCATAAGTTCTTTTGTAAACCTTGTTGTTACCCATACCGCATAAAAAAAATCTAAAATGGATAGGTCAAGTGACCGAGGAGACCCATGCAATTGGTCCACCTCTTTCTATCCCTGAGTCTACATAATTATGATATAAATAATTTTTAACATTTCTTTCATTGTGGGGGGGGTTAGTGTGTCATAATTTGTCAAGTTTGAACCACTCTATTAATGCGCTAGTATCAAAATTTAACTTTTCTAACATGTCTTGAAAACCGTTCTCTAAAAAATTGGATGTGACAATTTCATATTTCTGAGAGCAACAACGATTGAACTTGTTTCCATGGCTAACTAAGTGAAATTAGTCAAGAAAGATAAGAATTGGCTATAACTCAGTAATTTTGCGAAAGAAACATATTATAGCTTATATCGCTGAAAAGCTTAAAAAATGGCGCTTTTTATGAAGTCATGGCCAACTATGGTTTCCATTTAAAAAAACATATGTTTGTGTCATATGTCAAAAATGACAGGCTTTAGAAAAAGTCGGAGAACACGATCTCATTAGGGATGTGATTATCTACAACTTTTATCTGAAAACTTTTTGTCTAAAATAGATTATAATGGAATTAGGGACAATTTTTAAAATAGCCAAAATTTGTTTTTTTTCGAAATATCTAGTAAGCCATGAACTTTTTCAAAAATCTGAAAGGCGCATATTTATGACCCCACAAAACTGCAACTCTTTCCCCATTTAACCGACTCTCTATCTCCAGTAGTTTCCGAGATACCCATAGAGAACATCGTAGGAAACTCACCCTGTATAAAAAAATTATGAGAAAACAATATATTAAATTGTCTCAAAACAATTATAGCATAATTTATTAAAAGTAGAAAGAAAGAAATAATTTCTATAAAGGAATCTTTATTTGACATTAAACAAAATTTGAATTAGGTACTTTAAAACGTTCTATTGGGGAAACACTCGAAATTATTTTAGCTACAAATAAAACATTCCAAATTCCAAAAATTGATAAAAGAATAGAAAAAATAAAAAAGGAATAATTTGAAAAGACACATAATTTGAATTACTTCAAAATATTTGACAGTTTTTGGAAAACACTCGAAATTGTTTCAGCTGGAAACTGCAAATAAAACATTCCAATATGTTAAATTTTTATCAGTCTTTATATGACATATAAAATATTCTACAATCTAAAAATTGCTTTCAATGTTAATCAATAAAATAATAATATAGAGAAAACAAAAATAAATATATTTGTTAATAAAAAAGAATTCCATACTAACGAAAAAGAATCTCAGTATAACGAAAGTCTCAGTATAACTGTGGTATAATGAAACAAATAAAGCAACTAATGTGAAGGATCTGTTGTTTTACTTAAGTTTTGCTTAACATAATTTATGATGTATCTCTAATTCTAAAAAACCAAGTAGAAATATATATAATTGCTAAAAGGCTTCTAAAAAATATTGTCTTATGAACAGATCAATTGATTGTTTACTAATAGAATTAGAGATTTAAATTAGTTAATAGATTGATTTAATTGATATGAAAGAACCAGTTAATTATATACTAATTCAAATTAATATAACACTTGGTGACATCTAGTGCATAAAAACATAATTAAATATATTAACTCTCTTACCGACCTCTATGAGAAACATTCTTAAACTAAATTATACAGTTAACTGTTGTAGCGTCCAGCTCTCTAGTGACATCGGTTACAAAGTAGTTAAATTAATTATAATATTGGTATGTCGCGACATCTATTGAGCGTTTTCTTAAAAGGAACTATACAGTTAACTATTATAGTAAAAACTGCTGGCGCTATCTATAAACGAGTTTTTAAAATTATGCGTTTTTGCCGACATCTATGAATAATATACCTAAACTAAATTATACAGTTAACTACTGTAGCATACACATTTCGGGACATCTGTTGCGAAGAAGCTAAACTATATATTGTATTGATTACCACCGACATCTATGGAGCCTTTTATTAGAAGAAATTATACAGTTATCTACCAGACTCTGCCGGTGCCATCTGCATATGAGTCTCTAAAACTCTGATATTCCATATACAGATATCTGTATGATTATATTTATATTTTTACACTTTATCAAAGAGGGCTTTATTTCAGAAGGTATTGAGAAAAAATTTAAAAAACAAACAAAATTAACATATTTCTTAATTAATTACCGTTAGTTATATATTCAAATAACAATGGGTGTTTCTGTGGTATTAACAAGTACATTGTTTATGTTTTAAACACTATATTTATGTAAGAATTATATACAAGTACAAAATATAATCTAAATCCCATAAATAAGAATAAAAATGTCTAGTAAAAACAACTCACATTTTTGTTTATTGAAACAGGGAGAAATAGCTCTACAGACGCACAACATACACCTTATCTACACGATATTTACATTCCTCCACTTTTTTGTAATAATTGTGCAAATCGATTTGTTATAAGTAATGAAACATCTATAAAGCGATCTACACAGTTCGACAAACAAGTTTCTGTTTTGCTGTCCAACTTGTTTGATGGTTTGTCTACGCACTTTTCCCAACAAAAATCATTGAATTCGTGTATCTGAAAAAAACATAAAATTACAGTCATGCAATAACCATATAAATATGATTATTTAGATAATTTTGAAGCTATATTCCAGAATGTACAATTAGGTATTAAAATATTAAAGTTTCAGAAAATATTTATTCAAAAAACTCCAAAAACCATACCATTTTCAGTTTTTCATAAAAATAAATTTTAAGTCAATGTGACATAACCTTACCTGGGCATTAAACTGTGCTTTTTGTTTTTCAGCCATAAGAAATTCCTGTAAATCTTTATCGCCTCCTTTTGCTTCAAGTCCGGAAAAAGATGAACTATCAAAATCTGTACTCATAGTGAAATATTTATGGTAAAAATAAAAAATTTCAAGATATAATTTGCAGCCAAAATTTTTTATTTTCTTGACAATTGCCAGTTGACATTTGACATCATGTTGACAGTTGACATTGATAGACGTTGACGTTAAGGTGCGTTTACAATTAAAGATTACTTTATTAAGTTATTTTTACAAATTATTTTTCTTAATTTTCTGGACAAAAATGCGTGTGTAGTTTCTGATTTGTGATTTGGTATATTTATATCTGATTTTTATAGCACTAAAAAATACAAGTTACTTTATAAAGAGATAAGTTTTACAAAAAAACATTTTTTCATCATACTAATTTAATTTCAAAAATGTATAATTATTTAAAATAACTTTCCTGATGTTATAATGTACAACTGCCTAGAATTACATTAAATTAATTAATGAAATACCTAATTGCATTAATAATTACATTCCAATTTTCCTCAATTTATTTAAAATGTTTAATTGTAGAGTTTCGGACATAGGTGGCGCTGATCAATTTTTATTTAAATTTCTTTGAGATAGGTTTAATTTTAAGTAGTATTTAAAGGTAGTCTTTTTAAGAATACTTGAATAATATTCCAACTAATTTATTAAACAGAAAATAATTGTTTGTCTCAGTGTCTTCAGTTTATTTGTTAGTAATGCTAAATAATTTGTTTTGAAAATTTAAATGTATAAATTGACTACTTAGGGTGCCCCCTTGTAGCAAATAGCTTACTGATCTTTAGAAATGAAAGTAGGTCGCATTCCTGTCATGAGAAAGATTCAAATACCATGCAATGCGCTAAAAGTTGCGCAAATGCCGCGAATTTACTTGAATCTGCTTGTTTAGAAGTATGAGGTGCGGGTAGTGCATTTTAAACATGTTGGAGAGAAGCCGGACCCTGTTATTTTAATAATTTTGTGTAATGAAATATGTCAGACATTAAACGTGCAATTTTAACGACACTAGAACCGCAAAAAGTGAATGATAAGGCAGCGAAGAAACAGTGCAAGTCTGTGAGAATATGTGTAACGTTACCCGAATCAAACGAAGACAAGTGTCCAGAATACAACTATAAGGACGAGCTAGCAGCAGCAAAGGTAAACTTGTGACAGAAAATGGTCACGAAATATGTGTGGGACCCACCACAAAGAAAATAGGGCGCTGTCACTGCTTATTTCCATTGGAAAATCAAATATAGTATAAGTTGGTGCGAAAGACGAGGTGTCTTTGCGGTCCGTTGGTCGGACATCATTTTAAGGATATTCTCGAAAAGTAAACCTCGATACGTGTTTTAATTACGATTTTCATTCAAGACGCCATATTTGAACCTTATTTAATAAAAAAAAATCGGTTTTCATCAACGAAAGCTATCGCAAAACGGACGCACAAAAATCTAACAGCGGACGTTGCCGCACGACTTCCAAAACTTCTGCGGAAATGTAAAACTCACTTCGATACCACGAGCAAGGGCTCCTTTGGTAAAAATCGATTGTGGTTATGTCCTTTTACCCATTTCGAATCGCACCAGGAATAGTTAAATAGCTACTCCCTTTACTGACGTCAGGAAGGCCATATGCAGCCTTTCGCTGGTCACGTAGGTCAGTGCACACAACTGAAGAGCATATTATTTTTAGCAGCTTTATTATTACAGAAATAATAAATTTTAACATTACTGCCACGAGCAATTTTATATCTATTTTTTTAAATACCCTGTTGTCATTCGGCTACTCTACCGGTGTTGTCAGATATGTTGTTCATAGCATTTTGAGAGAAAAGGATAAAGTTAAATAACAAGATTTTTTAACTGAAAAGTAGCATTCATATTAAGGGGAGAAAGTTAGATAGATATGTTAGAATTGGTTGTCTGTGTGGTTTACTTAAACATATTTTAACTGAAATTCGATCAGCATAAAAGGAGAAATTAATTTATACAAGGCAAGGAAGCCAGAACATTTTTTTTCATAAAAAGTATTTCAAGATTAGAAGATCGATCGAATTATTATATATTAAAATATTTCGTTATTTCGATGAATAGAAAAACAAGTTTGTATTAAACTAATTATAAAATTGATAAGTCTTTCCGGTTATGCGATATTTTTGTGATACTATTCGCGGGGTATTAGCGGGACAAACGCGAAGGTGTGGAAAGGAAATCCCATAGAAGAACTGTAAACCGCTCGTGAAAATTAACTTTTCCAATGAAAAGCTGGATATTTTTTATAATAAATGCAAAATATTTAATATTAATGTTTTCACATAGGTTTTTTCTTTAATTTAATTTATTTTAGTGCAAATATCCCACATTGTTATCTAAACGAAATGGCGCGTTTTTATCAGGAGAGCAGAGAATTGGAAGAGGTAAAAAGCGGAGCGATGCTGGGTTCCTCGCGCTCGAGAATAATGCAACGTTGCCAGACGTTACGAAAAGTACAATTTATACTACTTTTTAAAATCGCTGTATTTTTTTTAAATAAATGTGCTGGATATTGGCACATTTGTTCAACTGATTCGTTTATAGAAGGTCCGGCAATAGTGCGTCGGGCATCTGTAGCTCCCAGAATTAAAAATTTGGGAATTCAAGAAAATATTTCAAACTTCCACAGGGTGTCTCAAAAAAGTGTGAGTGGGTCGGGATAATTTTTTTTAAATGAAACACACTGTATATTATTGCAGTTTAGGCTTACTTTCAGATCACTTTACATAATACTAAGATATGAGTAAGATATGAGTAAATATATTTGGTAGTTTCAGAGATATTAATAAAAATAAAAATATATATATTTTTCAGCCTTTCTTAAGAAATTATTAAAAATACAAGAACTGTCCTGAAATCAAGACTATATTAGGTATTTACTTTAAACGGTCTGTACTTATTTTGCTGTAAATGTCGTAATCTTAATCTACAGGGTGTTCAAAATTCTACGCCAAACTTTCTAAAATATAAAATAGTTTTTCTTCATTTTTTTTTTAATGGAGCACCCTGTAGGTTATTTTTTTTAATAATGTTGAATTAAAAAAGTGAACATTTTTTGTATTTAGAGTATTTCAAGATTTTTCGCAAAGACTCGCGGTATTTCATGTGGCTCTTTCAACGGTAAAATATTACAGAAAAATGGGCGGCTTTGATAAAAATTTACTGTAGAAAATGCCATATGAAATACATATAAAACCACGAATATCTGTGAAACCTTAAAAATCTTGAAATATTCTAAATACAAAAACTGTTCATTTCTTATTTCTCCGTCTGAAAACGTTTTATCCTTTTCTAATCTGTTTATAATTAGTGATAATTTTTAACAAGTTTTATGCCCATTGGCGTAACTACAGGGGGTCCGGGAGTGCCCCCCCCCCCTCCCAGGTACTGCTGGAAACCCCCCAGAGAAATCCTGAATTATGACTCTTGGCTACGTATTAATTTTTATTTGCTTGTGATGCAGTAAAAATGGCGTTTTCTAGTTTTGTTTAGTTAATATTATTTTGTTGTGTCACAGGTTGTGTTCAAAAAAAAAATGTGTTAATTTTTATTTTTTTAGAAAATTTGTAGGTATTTAAGTAATCTACGGGAACGCGGTTTGATAACCAAGTTTATGAAGTTTGTTGATAGAGAAATTCATGAAAACGTTTTATTCAAAAAATGTGTTGTTTTAAATTATTTTTCATTTTTAAAAAACAAAAGCCCTAGGTCCCCTCTGGGCTCAACCACAGCCCCCCCCCAGGCCCCCCCCCAGGATATATTGCTAGTTACGCTAATGTTTATGCCAATTCATAGTAAATGGCGCCTAGAGACTGACATCGCCAAAATTATCATCGATTGTTATTCGTCGTGTGTCGTGTCACCGTTTTCTTTTTCGATCATAAGGTATTATCTATATAATTTATAGAATTAATATAAAATATCATGGTTTTTGAAATATCACAATATAAAGATATTCTGTGGGAATATGTAGTGATAATTTGTAATCTATACTGTTGTTTTTATAAAGATTACATAAGCGAAAAACAGATTATTTAATACACGGGGGAAATCTAGTTACTAAAAAGTAAATTTAATAATATGTAACATTTACAACTTGCAATACTACTATTATCCTAATTTGTAAGACAGAAAAACCATCGATCTCTATTGTACACCTACCAAAGAATTATGCATATGCATTCCGGCAACGTCGCTTTCCCCATCCCATAGGACAGTTTCGGACAAAGACGGAAAATGACACATAACAATAACGCAAGAAAAGAATAGAAGATACACGTGGTGTTTCTAAAGTAGGGCGGGCGGTGATGATGTCATTCTTGGCGGGATTAAATTCAAAAGTATTAGGAGAGGACGGAGAGGTCGAAACTCGAAATGAAAATGTCTATATCTAAAAATATTCTTGCAGTGCTATAAATAAATAAATAAGTCGCCTGATTAATTTTGAAATAGCATTTTGTTATTGTGTGATTATTATTGTTTTGTTTTTTTACAGAAAAAAATAAAACAGGGTTTAAAAGAACCGTCATCAAGCTTGAATGGAGGAGCTGGAGCGGATCCCTTCGATAATGAGAACGATGATGATGTCCGTAGGATCGCGCTTGAGATGGAAGCAAAATATGTAAGTAGAATTTTAATTTAAATTAAAAATTAAATTAATTGTGACGTTGATATTTAGTATATGAATAATTTAATAAGATACATTATATTTACAATAAACAAGTTATTTTGAAAATACATTTGATGTTAATCTTCTTTCATACGTGATAATATACAGAGCGTCCTCATATTTCATGGACATTGAACCTGTGATAGAACTACTACGTATTTTTGAGTCAAAATAAATTAATTGGACACGATTCACTTCTATAACCAATAAAAAGTAAACCCAAACGTTAATGATTTTAAACTTTATGAAGCTATGTAAAATATTATACCGGGTGCGTCTCAAAAATGGCTCACTTCTATAACTTTTTTTTATTTTTTCAGATAAATAAACGAGATTTGGTATGTTAGTACATGACATAAATTAGGATTGATTGATGTATTCAATTGTTTTCGGTCACTTCCTGTTTCACCGGAAATGACTACAACTTTTGATTTTTAAATAGCACCCTCCGTATTTTTTTTACTTTATTCTATAGAAAATGACACTCTGAACAGAATGACAATCTCGGTTAAAAAACATTGTATTTTAAATTTCAATCTGGAATGTGTTAGAAACACTAATTTTTAATCAAGGAGCCTTGGAAAAATAGATTTGATCGTCTAATGTTTTTGGTGTCTTATCCTAGTCGGTTAAAAGATGCCCAAATCGCATTTTTAATCATATCTCAGTTTCTTTAAATGGAACGAGGGTGGCCCATTAGCATTTAGCATATTTGGAAAAATATTTTTTTTTACTACCTAATAATTTGGTACCACACATTTCATATTTCGAGTCAAATTGTCGTTACATTTATGTCCATGGCACTCTAAATTAAAATTTAAAATGCTATTTTTTTAATTAAAAATGTCAAAAGTTGACATATGCTATGTCATTCTACTCAGAATGTCATTTTCTATTAAATGAATTAAAAAAACAAATCTCGTTTTTTTTTATCTAAAAAAATAAAAAAGTTATAGGGGTGAGCCACTTTTCAGACGCACCCGGTATATGACATAACATAACATTTCGCATTTTTTCCAACTAAATTATTATCGCCATACCTAGATTTTAACTCTTAATGTGACAAGAAATATTTTTGTAGTTGCGAGGTTTGGAAATTTTTTTTTTGTCATTTTGTTTTTTTGTCAAAGGTAAATGTTCAAGCACTTGTTCAGAGGTAACTTTTCCTGCAAGTTCAAACGCCTGTTGAAAGGCGCCAAATCATTAATAATTGGAGCCAGTGGCGCACCATTTCACCCTCAAAAGGGATTTCTTTCTGACTTGTAACTCAAATTCTATAATTTTTTAGTCATATTTGTTTATATAAACGCTTTTTTATAAACTAATATGAAGCATCGTCTTAAGCTGAATTTTCATGCATCCGTTATTCGACGACACGTTGATACGATATTAATTTTATTGGTTGAATTTAAACACTTCGATTGGTTAGAAACGGTTAATCAATGCCTTTAAATTCAACTTAATTCTACCAATAAAATTAATATCGCATCATCGTATCGTCGGACAACGGATGCATGAAAATCAAGCGTTACTAATGTTATATTTTAACTTACTTGGAAGTGGTCCTGTATATACCTATAAATGCCCTTACCTACGTGTTGTCAAACTGTAAAATTCAAAAATGTCGTTTTTTTTCCGTACCTAAAGGGTAAAAATATAAACCGTTATAGCTAGATAGTTGAAATTTATACAGATAATGTATGTATGTTGCCGCTATAAGAACAAATTAATACTAAAAACAGAATTAAATAAATGTTTATAAATAAAAACTATTCACTAAACATTATCTTTTAAGTAAGAATTTTAGATAGAATCTTTCAAGTCCTCGGTGGCCGCGTGGTTAAAGCGTTAGGACTTTACGCTGCTATGACGATGGAGCCGTAGTAAGGCAGGTTCGAATCCTAGTCAAGGCGACTTTTTTTTAACCGTTTTTTTTCTAATTTTTACATATTTTTACATATTTATTTTTACTTTTTACATATTTATTATTGATTAATACAATTTGTAGTTATGTATTTCTTAATTTTTTTTTAAATTTAAATTAAATTGCAATCAAAATTTCAGCTAAATCGGAAAGAAAGTTTATAATAATATAGTGTCTAATGTTGTATAGATAATGAATGGTACGGAACTCTTCGTGCGCGAGTCCGACTCGCACTTGACCCATTTTTTCAAATTTAGTTAAGTTATGGTATATATGTTGTTTGATGTGAATTTTATCTACCTTTGAGTAAAATGTTTTTTACGTCGCTTGTATTCATTTTTGTGTTAATTTTCTCATGACTTAATAATTCAATATATTGTTTTATCTCTTTTACTTTTGAAATCCATGCCTTGCTGATTGACGAACTATATATCATTGAACAAAAATTAGATAGTAAATAGTACCGAAAAAACCGGGGAAACCGGGAAATCCCGGTTCCTTAAAGGCGTGGTACTGATCGATATTCTCAGTTCCGAAAAACAACTCCGGCTCCGAAAATTATAAAAACGAATATATCGGTACTCTAGGATCAGATGACTTAACACATTTGCTTCTAACCCACGACCACCACAATCTAGTACTAATGTAACATAAATTTTAGGGCTCCAGCGTGACCGGGGGCGTAAAAAAGCGACGCAGAGGTCGCAAGGATGACTACGTGGACATCGGGGCCGGCTACGACGAGTCGGATTCCTTCATCGATAACACCGACGGCTATGATGAAATCATACCGCCCAATGTCACAACGCTGCGAGGCGGCTTCTACATCAACAGCGGGGCCCTCGAGTTCAAGACTGATGACGAGGCCACGTCGGAGGTGTCTTCCTCTAGCAGTTCGGAGGATAGCGGTAGCGAGGAGGACGAGAAGCAGGAGGACAAACAGAAACGAAAGGTTTGTATACCGGGTAGAGATGAGCAAAACTGTGATTGCGATTTTTAAATCGCAGCGACTGTTACCTACGATTGCGATTTTAATATTTTCCAAACCAAATTATCATAAAAACCAATAAAAAAATGCTTTTTTCTAGATATGTCAATGAGCCACCCTTGTTCCATTTGAAAAAATTGAGATATTATTAAAAAATACGGGTTGGGCATCTTTTAACTGGGCAGGGCAAGACGCGAAAAACAATAGACGATCGAATCTATTTTTCCAAGGCATCTTGATTAAAATTAGTGTTTTTAACACAGCCATGACGTGACACAAATGACATTCTAGATTGAAATTTAAAATACGATTTTTTTAAAATGAAATTTTTTCGCAAAAAGAAATTGCGAAAATGTCAAAAGTTGCCATATGATATGCCATTCTATTCAGTCTTATTTTTTTATCGAATAGAAAAAATACCGAGGGTGTCATTTAAAAATCAAAAGTTGTAGTCATTTCCGGTGAAAAAGAAAGTGACTAAAAACAACTGAATACGTCAATCAATCCTGTCATATACTAACATACCAAATCTCATTTTTTTATCAGAAAATACCTTCTCTATAAACAAATAATATCATAGAGAAAATTCAATCGCAGTTTACCATAAAATGTTTGAATAGACCACAAAATTACATTCGCAACAATATCGCAAATCGCAACTTCTAAAAATTCAAACTCGCAGATTGAAATCACGGTACCAGTTTCCAAAATCACAATCAAAACGGCAAATCGCAACCAAATCGCAAATCTCAGCTAAAGTCGAAAATGTTTGAAAAAAAAGACTACCTACCTGAAATACCAAATCTTGTTAAGAGTTAATTATATAGGAAAAAAGGTTTCAGAGTAAAATATTCTCGTAAGTAATGAAGAAATCTTGAAAAAAAAACCTATTCAAGCTAATTTAAACCCCAGGATATGACCCTATTACTTTGTGTAATTGCCTTCAATTTAAATTAAGATAAACCGATTTTTATTTAAGCAGAAATTTTCCTATTTATTTGCGGGAAATGAATTATGCCGAATTAAAATCATTAAGAAAACCAATAATAAAGAAATAAATCAATTTTCTACTAAGATTCTCATTAAATAGTATTTAATGGAATTATCGAATTTTCCTTTTATTATTAATCATCATTCTCAGCTTATTTAACCATTTCCAATTATGGTGTAGCCTCCCCCCTCACATATTTAGATACTCTCTTTGTAGTTGGGCCCATTGTTGTCTCCTGTTGGCTATGCAGACCCAAGTTATCCTTGCTAATTTCCTAATATCATGGTTACATCTCAGGCTTGGTCTTCCTCTAGGCCTCTTGGGTACCATGCGTGGGTACCATGCTGTAGTTGTTGTGGTTCATCTGTTGGCCGTCCTTCTTACCAGGTGGGCAGGGGCCCATTGCCACTTAAGGGATTTGATTCTATGGATGACATCTATTACCTGGGTTAGATAAAGTGGCGATCTAGATTTGATTATAGTTGAGTTTCTTCCATAAGTACTTCATACTCACAAAAACATGATGGTGAAAACCGCACATCGATATCTGTTACCGTTTCGGAGTTACGGGGTGTTTTTCAAAAATGTGCATTTTTAACAAGTCGCTGTAACTTTTTTGCTATGGAAAATTTTTCCGAAGCACCTTTTTACGTAGAATTTAATGGTTTAAGTATAATTTTTTCAAAATTAATAATTTATAATTTAGAGTTATCAAAAGAAAAATTGATATTTTATTTGAGACACCCTGCATATTTTTCATTAACTGAAAAGAACTTAAAATTACCTTTCGAAAAATATAACACACTTGATATCTTCTTAAAATCTCCTTCGAAAAACAGAATTTTTAAAAGTTAGCCACTTTTAACTAGTAGACTTTGGACACCTTATTGATGATATGCCCCTAATGGAACTCGAAGACATATTTTCTCAGCAAGACGAGGCACAAATTTTGCAGCCAATTTCAAGAATAATTAATTATGGATCTAATCCTATGGATATCTTTGCGAAAAAATAAAGGTTCTTATTTTTAAATTGCCCGTATAATCTAGACAAGATTTAGAAATACTTAGCAGTTATGAATATATGACAGGGTATCTTTCATCCCTACTGAGTTAATGAATTCCGCGAGAAATGTTCAAAAACGGCCACGTCTGTCCATAACAGAAGACGGTCGATATGTCGAACACCTGTAGCAAAATGTCATGTCTTAGTTTGCTATTTATTTTTATTGTTAGATATAGTTTAAATGTGTTGACGTTGGTTAAATATAGTTTAAATTTTTATAAAATTCTGCACCTATCATTGCAAATATTATTTTTGTGTTAATTGATGCTCACAGGCTAGAATTTTTTTGCATTAGATTCGGCGCCGTTCAAAGCCTACTTATTTAAAGTGGGCGAATTTTTATAAACTCTATATCTCGAAGAAGAATGGAGCAAAATATCAAGTGTGCTATATTTTTGGAAAGGTAATTTAAATTAATTTCAATAAATCAAAAATATACAGGTTGTCCAATATTAAAAATCTATGTTAAAAATCCAGTTTTCTGTTGATAATTCTTAAATTATTAATTTTAAAAAATTATATTTAAAGCATTAAATTTTACGTAAAAAGGTGCTTTGGAAATGTTTTCATAAAAATACAAAATTTTCCATAGCAAAAAAGTTACAGTGATTTATCGAAATGCACATTTTTGAAAAACACCCCGTAACTCAGAAACGGTAACAGATATCGATATGCGGTTTCCACCATCATGTTTTTGACAAAAATTGAGCTCCGGACACCGATATTAGTTTTCGTCTATCTCCTATATCAAAGGGTGTTACCCTTTAAAAGCGTCCAATTTGACCCACCCTGTATATTACTTTAGTTTTCGCTAAATTCATTTTGAGACCTACTTTATTGCTGGCTGTATTTAATTCGTTAATTTGTATTTGTAGTTCTTAGTATTCTTTGTAGTTCATTTGTATTCTTAGTAGGAATATTGGCAATTAAGACTATGTCATCAGCGAATCCTCGATGGTTAAAATATTCTCCATCTATTTTTAATCCTTTGTTGGTCCAGTCTAGTTTTCTTTTCAGAATGCTTTTATTATTAAATTATGAAAATGCATATTTTTCACTATTATTTTGATGCGTCAGGCTTTTTACCACTGTCATCTAATGAATGTTTTATTATTTTTAGAGGCCACTGGACAGTACAGACGAGGAGGACGACGGAGTAGAAAGTCACGGAAGTTCGGAGAGCCAAGGAGATAAAGTGAGATTAAAAGTAATACTTAAAAGTATGATTTGTTTTTTTATATTATTAATTTAGAAGAAAAATGGAGACAAGCCAAATATTAGTATGCATCAAGCCATTAAGAAAAAGATGTTCAGCACGGAGAAGATTCAGGTTAAGAAACAGCGACTGATTGAACAATCCGCAGAGAAACCAGCAGAATTAAATTCTGGTATGCTAAAATAACAGTTATAACAAATATATTTTTATCCTCAAAACATCTTGTTTTTATTTCCAGATAACGTAGATAAAGACTCATCTAAAGAAAATAAGAAGCCAATGAGATTAAGCAGTGTAGCAGATGCTATCGAATCAGTTATCAACAGGGCCGAACAGCTGTCCAAAGTAGCGAAGTCTCCCCAAATAACCAAGCCCGAAGAAAATCATCCTATTAAAACCAGTAAGTCGTCGAAAAAATTAGTTGCGTGCTTTGTATAAACAAATTTTTATTCTAGTCGATGATAGAATCGCCCAGTATACGTCGGAAACTGAAGCTGATTTTGCCAGGACAGAGCCAATAAAGTTACCAGAAAACCTGCCTGCTGATATAGTACAGCTCATAGAAAACATAAAGAAAACAGCAAGGAACTACAACTATAAAGATGGAGGAAGAGTGAAATTTTTCACTCCTGAAGTCAACAACATGTTTTTAAAGTAAGTTTTTTTATTTTTATTTTACTTTTCAGCAAGAAAATATATGAATATAAATAAATAAATAATAAGCGTTGTATTTTCCCTGCAGTTATGATTTTTTGACAATATTCAAAATTTTTCAAAAAATGTGACAAAATTAATTTTTGATTTTTAAAAAGTTGCGTTGGTGCACTCGCAAATATGAAAAAATATCGCAAATTTTAAAATAGTTACTAAAAACTTAAGTTAGTGCAACATTTTTTCTGGTAGGCTTTATGTTAACTCGCTAAAATTTGGTTATTAAAGCTTGATTTTCATGCATCCATTGTCCGACGATACGCTGATATAATATTAATTTTATTGGTTGAATTTAAAGACTTTGATTGGTTAGAAAATTACAGTTTTTAAATTTATTGCATTTTCATGTCCCCGTTCATAGGATATACGATTTGCTTGTGATTGGTGTCATTTTATATTTTCCTTTCCATAACGATTTCGCTGTTTTACTTATAGTCTAAGGGCTAGCAATGTTTACGAGAGATAATTTTAAGAAAGCTTGTTCTTTAATATGTCTTTTGCTATGCTCTTCTGAACAGAGTGCGGGCGGTCGATGTGGCTGCCGGTAGACATTGCGTTCACTACTGCGCATCATATCTGTATTCAACAACAGTTCACTACTGCGCATCATAAATTCGCTCTGTATTTCAGGAACTAAGGAGGCTAGGAAAATAAACCTATGTGTAGCATATTTTAGTTTCATAAGAAAGTAATGTAAAAATCGCATCATTGTATCTCTACTCATAAACGGGAAATCCCATAAAACACACGAAAATGGGATACCCTGTACAGATGTGATGCGCAGTAGTGAACGCGCATAATAATCTACCGACGGCCCGCACTTTGATCAGGAGAGTATAGCAAGATATATTATAGAACCAGCTTTCTTAAAATTCTCGTTTTCCCGACGGTGCTAGCTCTTGTACTCTTATATTTTTATTAAGATTAGATTAAATTTGTCAAAAAAGTGTCAAAACGTGCTTTATCGTACGATCTTTCTCGGTTGACGGGCTGGAGTCAAAAATTTACGGATGAAAAGTGGCGCGAGAACGCCATGGTCAATCAGAGCACCGTCGGACCATTGTATCAACGGATAACGGACGTATGAAAATCAAGCATAACTGTGAAAAACCAAATTACCTCTATGTTACATAAAACTGGATTTGTTTCAATTGGTATTATTGTTACAGTTTAGAATGTAAGTGCAAAATTCTTGGAAGATCGTCTAGAGTGAAAGTTTACGAACATTTAGCCTATTTCGTGAGGTGTCGAAAGGAAACCCTCGTCAAACGTGCCAAAAATCTCGTCCTGGAAGATGAACAGAGAAAACTGCGGAAGACTATAGAAAAGTTGAAAACGCAAGTGGACCAACTGATGCCCTCGCTAATAACTGTTTATGAGAAGGAATGTCAAAGGGTACTACAAAAGAAGTAAGTTTTAATGACATATTAAAGTAGCATTAGCATATTTTATACTTTCTATGCATATTAATCGTCTATAAATATCTGTAAATTAAAATTATCATATAAGATGTCCACGTCATAGTTAAAGGGAACATTTAAAAATTACTACAGTTACCATAGGATAGACCAAAGCTTCATTCAGAACCTCGTAATTAGTGGTAGACATTTTCAATTAGTAGAAGTTATCAATCTTTTAACTTTTCCATTAATTTTTGGTCTTGATTCTTTGATTATCTTCCGTCAAGAGAAATTGTGGTTAGAAATCAAAAGTTATTAATTCTTAATTATATAACTTATTTTATAAGCTAAATATTAGACTTTCTCTGTGGATACAACTGACTAACCCAAGCTGTTGCTAGGATATTCTATTCATTTTAATTGTGTTTTTAAACATTAAGAATGATCGTAAACTAAAAAATATAAAGTGTAATTGAAACCACTAATTTATTCCACTAATTGGGAGGTTCTCGTTAGAAATAACAGTGTGAGTTGTCACAAGTCACAATATCCTGCATTAGCTATAGCCACAGAACAGTATGAAAGTTTTACATAACTCATATTTACAGTACCAAAAAATAACGGTATCGCTTATCCCTATAGATTACACTATTTTTATTTTAGATTTTCACAAGAAGCCGTTAACAATGAGGAGCTTAAGAATCTTAAAGCACCGAGAAGACGGTTTCCATTAACTGAGGATATAAAGTAAGTATAGGTTCATTTTAAATTTATGTTATAGTAAAATTATCTTTTACACACCAGACGAATGATACGGGACATTGTCAGCTTCAAAAAACGATGTTACTTGCACGAAGGAAGGAAGAAAGATGACCTGGAAAACCTTCTCGCCGATTACCTTAAAAAGGAGATCCTGATTCTGTGGCCCGAAGGCTGGATATCTATGGCGGTTCTGAAGAAATTCTGCGCGAATAACGTCATTAGAACGCCAAATCCCAAAGCGACAAATCCGGGGGCCAGTTCGCGACCTCCCCAAAAACCGCCAATACCTTCATCCGGTTCCTCGGTGATCAGTTTCAGCGCGGGCAGCAACCTCACCATAACGCCAGTAAATTTAAGCGAGAAATTTAGCAATAATAACCTTAACACGAAAGAGAAAGCGCCTATAGAAAAGCGGTCCGAACTGAAAGAGTGCAAGGAAAACGGAGTAATCGTCATTCACTCTTCGAAGAGTAAGGAAGAACCTGTGATACCAAAGCCTCCTCACTGCCAGATAATCGATCTCACCGAATCAATATCGTCCAAAGCGAAGAGTTCTGAAACTAGCGCGGGGAAGTTTCATTTTCCGATCGAACATTCCGAATCGTTAGCGTTAGAGAAGACTTTGAAAAGCAAATATGCGGAAATAAATATTGGACAGTCGTCGAACGCTCAGAACGATATAGAAGACGTGCAGAAGGTGATCGACAGTTTGAAAGCGTTGCACAAGCTGTCGTCGCCTTCGAAAAAAGAGGCGGGAAAAGCGTCGTCGGTGTCCGTCATCGCGCTGAACAAGAGCTATTCGAATTCGAGCTCCAGTCAAGGGAGCGCCGGGGCCGCCACAGAGCGAACCAACTTTACCGGATCGTTGGGCTACCAAGACGAGTTCCAAAAGCAGTTCATTGGTTCGATAGGTAATTTGAAATCTCCACCGCCGCATTCGTCAAAATCGGGCTACAATAAATGTAGTTGATTTGGTTTTTCATAAACTTTATTTTTCGTTTTGCTTTTTATGTATATTATCTTTTTATATCGCATATGCAAAACTGTGTATATTCAAAATTTATTGTGTACATATTAATCTTTTACTGCCCCCCGGTTTTTTTTTTAAATTATACTTTTTTCATGAGATGTCAAAATTTGTTATTGGCAAATTTAAGGTCATTCCTGAATATTTATTTGTGCTGTAAAATAAAATACTCTCGTCCACAAGTTGATTTTATTTCGAAATGCCAAAGTTCTAGGTGCTTTAGTGATGTATCTGATATTCGCATTCGCGAATATTCGCATATATTTTGATATTTGTATTTGGAAAATGTATGCGAATATCAACGTTCGAAAAATTGTATAAAACATAAATATCAGGCAAATTCAACAAAGAAATATTATTTTTTAAAATCTCTATTACAAAACCCTGTCACAAAACCCATCCTTGAAACAATAGAGGCTAGCAGTTATTTTAATTGTGATTTTATTTTGTAATCAGCCTTGACTTGCCTCTTTGGTATTGGTTCGGACTATAAATGATCCATTTCTCATTAGAAGTGACCTTTGGAAATGACCAAACAAAAAAAAAGGCAATGTTGGACCAAGATGTTGGACTAATAGACATTACAGGGTTGCCAAGGTCTGGCTATGGCTGCCGATTTTCGTGAGTACAATCAATACACTCGGTATAATAAGATATATATTGCTGAACAAAGAAAGAAAAACAAGTATCTTCCCAAGCGCATGAAATATAAGTGCCTGTGTAAGAAGCACTTCGCAGTTTTCTCTCTCCGACCTACAAGATCACCATTATGAGACATGTAATTATCGACCCAAGACTATCTCTTGCCGACATGGTACAATAACTCATGAATTAACAAAGCGCGTTCTTTTCTTAAGCTTGATTTTCATGCATCCATTGTCCGACGATACGTTGATACGATATTAATTTTATTGGTAGAATTTAAAGACTTTGATTGGTTAGAAAATAACGCAGTTTCACAAAACATCCCCCTTTAGAACTTTTTCTTTATATAACAAAACAAACAATAACTTGTAACAAAAAATTAGTTATTGTCAAAAGTAGTTAAAATCATGTTAAAATATTAAAATTTAAAATTTACAAGTTATAATTAGATATATATATATATATATATATATATATATATATATATATATATATATATATATATATATATATATATATATATATATATATATATATATATATATATATATATATATATATATATATATATATATATATATATATATTTATATTATTTCAACAACAAACACCTAATAATAGAGCGTAATGTTGATATACAGGTCTAAAACAAAAAGTGCCGTTATATTTTTCAGTTTTCGTTGTCAGCCGCGGAAGTTTCAGTGATTTTAGTGTTGTCGGATTTTATTTGTGAAATAGAAATATTGTGTTTGAATTGCAAAACTAAAAGTGGAAGTTTTATTGCAATGTAAGTAAGCGTTTGTCCATTTTATATTTTACTTTTTTCATACCTACGACAAATATACATATATTGAAAATTTATAATTCGTTTTATTTAAAAAATGTTAGAAAACAAGCTTGTAATCCTGTAATTAACATGATTGTTATGTAATATATTCCATTTAAATGTAATATATTACTTTACAATTAAAAAAATGTAAATTAAAAAAATATATTAAAAATATATACAGGCATTAATTGAAATTTTTTGAGTGCGAACAAACACGAGAGGCGCTTTATTATTTACTTTCATTTCTTAACATGATAGACGAAGTTCTAAAGGGGGATGTTTTGTGCGCAGTTTTTAAATTTATTGCATTTTCATGCCTCCGTTTATCGGATATACGTTGGTGTCATTTTATATTTTTGTTTCCATAACGATTTTGCTATTTTACTACTTATATTTTGATTAAGGTTAGATTAAATTTGTCAAAAAAGTGTCAAAACGTCCGTTATCGTATGAACGGGTCCGTTGGCGGGCTTGGGTAAAATATTTACTGACGAAAAGTGGCGCGGAAACGCTTTGACCAATCAGAGCACCGTCAGACCATTGTATCAACGTATAACGGATGCATGAAAATCAAGCTTTAAACGTTTATCAGTGTTTTTAATTCCAACTAAAAATAGTCTTTTTAAGAAACTAAGAATATTTTAATAAACAAAACGACAAGGAGATATCTGATCAAGATACTGAATGCATTTGTCATATTTTTTATACTTACTATACAGGATGTTATTCCATAGATGCCACTATGCAAACATGCATAGTATAGAACTTCTTTTAGAAAATAAAATACATTCTTTTACATTTGCAAATATTGGCTGCAGATATTTGCAATGGCAAATTGTTAGAAATTGATATTTGTTGATCACTACTAGGTACCCCCATAAAATACTAATATATATTCTTGAAATTTTACCCAGTAATAACTTTCAATATGAAGAATAATCTGTAATCTAGAATTTAGCCAGTATATTTAAGAGAGCTTTATTTGCTTGATAAAATAAAATACACTCATTTATTTATTTTTTTTCTTGTTAATTTTAAAATAAAAAATAACTATGCTAATTTACTAGGCTTTACAATAACTCGTTTCCTCTTCATTTTCTTCCTTTGGACTTCTAATCTATGCAGTTCTGACTGAACTTCGCTGAAGATTTCCACTTGTTCTTCTTCTGGTATAGTTCTCCTAAATACAACATAAACAATAAGAAGTTGTATCACAAAATTTTAACTACAATACTTACATATATTCCTTCATTAGATCATATTTTTCCCACGGTGTCTCTAATTCCTTTGCCCTTATATAGAACCTTTCAGGTAATCCTAAGTCTTGGACTCCTCTTAATTTTTTTCTTTCCCATCTTTCAAGCCATGGTTTAGGCTTTAGTTTTACTTTAATAGTATTAATAGGTACTGGAGTTCCTTAAAAGTTCAATCAATAAAAGATTATTTGTTAAGTTAGGCTTTTTCATCAAAAGAACTTATTTCTATAGTTTTAAAAGATACCTTCAGGTAGAATTTCTGCATCCATATTGACATCAAAAGTACTGTATTCTGGTAAAGCATCTCTCAAATAGAGTAACTCATCATCAAGTCTTTTTTCTAATTTTAAAACCTCCACTTTGTGTATTGTTGGATCATACATTTCATATAAAACTTCAACGCCCTTTAATGACAAAAATTAACTAACTCAATTTAAATTCATAAAAAATAATATAATATGCTGGTGCTATGCTAACCAAAATTACACAGAGTTTGACCAAACTTTACTTAAACAATTACTCAAATGACCTATATAAGACTGTAAAGTTTGTTAAATCCATTGTTTTTTTTAATGTCTTCACGCCCTGTTTGCATAGTACAATAGCATATAGATTTAATCATGATAAAGTGTATAAAATAAATAAAATATGATTGAAAAAACTGCGTCAGCGATGGCTATAAAATGATGATCGCTGATGTAAAATTATATGGAGAATGTCATCGATCGTCATTTCCAAGCCAACTCAACTTGCTATACCTGATGATCAATAACATTTCTTATTATAAATGTTGCACGTAATCCGCAACCTTCCCTTTTAATACAAATGCCAACAAATCTCTGTTCTTTACCAGGGGTATGTGGGTCAGATGAAGTAACTGCTAATATAGAACCTTAAAGCAAAAATATTCCACCCACTGTGCATACAGTTTTGCCATTCTAAATATCTTACCGACATAAAACTCAGGTATATCAACTTGTGTTCTTCGCGCTACCATATCTAATCGTTCTAGTTTTTCCCTTAAAACATTTCTAAAGTCGATTTTTGGGTCGGGTAAAAATTCCGGATACACATGCCTATATTCAACAATTTGTTTTCGAATGTTATCCTTCGTCCTTAATGGTTTATTTGTTTCTGAAATTGCAGCTTGACTAGAAAACTTGATTAAGGTTTTTGTTATTTCGGAATGATTTGTTAACCGGAGATTTTTCCCCAAAAAAGATAACATTTTAAATTATTTTTTTTATAGAGAAAATGAGGTTAGAATTTAAAATTCCTCTTCTTATGGCAACTGGCAACGGCCAATTTTTCTTCTCTTTTAATTATACTATAAATAGTAAAATTACTATAAACAATCGTAAAAGTTAACTTTTATCCAGCCTCATCGTACTGCGCATGAGCAAATATATATTTCTTATTTTATTTTATTTGACTGTATGAACGCACACAAATAAGAATTCCTTATTTCTTATTTTATTTTATTTGGCTGTATGAACCCACCATAGAACAGGGATGGCTTTATTTAATAAATATGAAGGCGTAAGGTGCTAAGACTATCCGGCCTGTTAATAGAGTTACCCACTTTGTTGGAAGTTAATTAATCTGGTGAGACAGGATCCACCTTTAACGAACTACTTTGCTACTATGATGCTTTTTGCTTCAGGGTGCATCCACACCAAATCCACACTATCCTAAAAACGGCGTATTGGCGTAACGGCGAAACGACCTTGAATAGATTTCCAGTAATTCTATTGGCGGAAAAATTCATCTGTCAAAAATTTCAGCCAATAGAATTACTGGAAATCAATTCAAAACGCAGCAATAATTTATCCCAAAGATTTATCCGTTAAATGCTGTTAAAATATTTAAATTTATTTTTGTTTTTTATTTTTTATCTGTAAAAAAACAAAACAGGCCTATTCCTAGTAAAGATGGAGTAGCAGCCTGAGGCTATAACCAGCTATAACCTTTGCTATAACGGATAAATTATTGCTGCGTTTTTAACGGACTTTTATATCATTTAAGGGTTACATCTTTTTAAACACATTAAAAAATATGTGCAATAATTTATAATGTCTTTCCATCTCCATTATTTATATTTAATAATTGTTGTACTAGGTACTATAATAAAGAATAACTATTATTTTTAAGTGTTCCTTTGACTTATTAATGAATGATATCTTGTTCTGGGAAAATAAAACATCCTTTTTTATAAAAAATGTAATAGTTTAGCAACTTATCAATAAATATGAAAATATATCTATATCTCTTTGTGAACATTTTCTCCTAGGCACAACCAATATATCTACATCTTAAACATTAGTTTAGAGCGGGATTATTATCATTAAGAAAAAATCATCAGTGTAAAATAATTAGGTATCATGTAGACCAAACACAAATGCATTATTTATATGTTACATCATGAACTTATTTTTCCTTTGTAAATATTGTTTTTAAATGTGGTTGGCACGTGCTCAAATTTAAATGCAAAAATTATATAGATCTGTATACATATTAAAAAATTAGAATTATTGTCTGTTAAGTTAAAATATACAGCATTTCGTCTCACGAAACAAAGTTAAATATAAAATGAAAAAACATTACACTAACAAACTAATAACAGCTTTAAAACAAGTTAAACAAACAAGAACGTAGTATGCTCTTTCTAAACGTAATAAGATAAAGTGTCAATTGGACGTAAATGCCTTACAGAGATTTAACTATACATCAGAAAATCATCAATGATGGTAGCTGTATGACTTGATCGCCGCTTTAGGCGAGTTTGTTCCCGTAACTCTTAGCCACGAAGGCTTATGGGCAAGGGGGCTCTGAGGCTCATCTTGGTCTAATAAATGTGAAGTAGGTTTATGAGGAATTGGCCAACTGAAAATTAAATAGAATTAAATAAAGCATCGTTAAAATACGAGGGTAGTCAAGAAAGTTTTCAGCCTCGCTTTTATATGTATAGGTTGAGAAACAATCTGTGTAATCTTAATCATGGGTATAAACGATAGACTACACATACCGGGTGCGTCTCATATGTGGCTCACCCCTATATTTGGAAAAAGCATTTTTTTACGAATAATTTAATACTACACACTTATTGGTATTTCAAGTCAAATTTTCGTTACGAACCGCAAGTTTTAATTTCAAATAAACCATATGCGAAAATGTCAAAAGTTGACATATATGCTATGTCATTCTATTCAGAGTGACATTTTCTATCGAATAAAGTAAAAAAATACCGGGGGTGTCATTTAAAAATCAAGTTGTTGTCATTTCCGGTGAAACCGCAAGTGACCGAAAACAATTGAATATACGTCAACCAATCCTAATTTATGTCATATACTAACATACCAAATCTCGTTTTTAACTAAAAAAAAAAATAAAAAAGTTATAGGGGTGAGCCACTTTTGAGACGCACCCGGTATACATTGATTTATTTAGGATTTATGTGAATTTAACAATATAAAACGAAAAGATACACAGAGCGTTTGTTTATTTACAGTTTGATTTGACTACAGACTTAATATAATCCTTTCTATAGGATACAACGTCATTGGCTTAGTTTCAGGTTCTTCACAAAAAGCGAAAAACCTTGAAAATAAATAAATATCTATATTCAAGCCAATGTTACAAAATCTATAGCAAAAAAAACTAAACAAAACAGTATACCGGCCGTGCCGGTTGCGTCTCAAAAGTGGCTCACCCCTATAACTTTTTTATTTTTTCACATAAAAAAAACGTGATTTGGTATGTTAACCTATGACATAAATTAGGATTAACTTGTAACCATAGCTTGTAACGAACTATGTTGTGAATTTGAATTTAGAAAAACTGAAAACTGACATATATTTTCTCAAATGTCCAAGCACAGATTTTTCACAAAAAAAACATAAGATGAAACTGAAAAATGTAAAAAATCACAAACTCAATGGACTTAACTTATAGATACAAATGTTGAATTTAGAAAAGTTGAAATGAATTTAGAAAAACCGAAAACTGACACATTTATTTGATTTATGAGTCTCACAACGTCCATGCACAGGTTTTCAGGAAAAAAAATGGGAAGATAAAACTTAAAAATGTAAACAAATCAAAAACTCCTTACAGGGTACCTACATAGTGAGTATTGAGGCATCTCGATGCGATGCTCCCCGCGATGTATCTTACGCGCACTTACTAGCATCTTTCTCTTTACATCTGGTTTATATACAGGTTGCTAATTTGTTTCATTACTCGCGGCAAGAGCTTTATGGTTAAAATATGGCAACCTCGGCCCGCTCGTCGAGAGACGACGCGACGGGACGAGTCAGCAGCATAGCTTAGTACTCATTTGGAATGTAGGCAGTGTTGCCATTCTGTCCCCCAATAAGTAACCGTCCAGTTAACAATCTGTATACCTTTGATTTGTTGGGTTAGATTAGTCTATATTATTTTTCAAGAAGTGTATTCCTTCACAAAAAGATTATGAAGACAAATACAGACGATTCAAAAAAGTCGGTAACTTTTCAGACTACCCTCCTAAGTATATACATACCTTTCTCTCTCCGCTGCCGAGTAAAGACTGATTGAATGATTCCATTTGTAAACCAGAGGATTTGTCTTTTCATCAATTTTACATTTGGCAAATTGCAAGGCGTTATAGACGGCACAGTCAGTTTTAGTCGGATGAGCTCTACAACACAAAATAGAAAACTATAAAGAAAAAAAAACTATTCCTATTAACGTACCCTTCCAAAAAAACTTCTAGTTTCGGCGATTCGGCATCGCTATACTCCTCTTTCGAATCAGAGTCGGCGTTGAGCTTTGAAGGTGAAGATGGCGGAGTAAAAAACTCATCTTCTGTGTCGGACTTAGAACTGTCGCTAAAGCCGAGTCCAATGTCCCCATTCGTATCACTCACATTACTAGAGTTCAATGAATCGTCTCCAAAAGTGAGTTTCTTTGAAATTCCTTGTAAATGATATTTTCTAGACTTGGAATGATTTTTCAAACTGCTGTTTCTTGATAAATTGTTTCTCTTTGGCTTTTTAGGATGGAAAATGCAATTGCAGGCATCAAATAAATCCCAGGCATTAACAATTTGAGGTTCCTCAACCTGAGAATCTGAATAGATTTGTCCTGAATCTAATTCATTTTTTATTCTAGACCATAAGCATACAACCTAAAATATATTTTTAGTTTGAATAAAAAGGTCCTAGTACTCTTCTCTAAATTTCAAAACTTTATTTTGCTGCTTTTATTTGCTAACAAAACATTTGACTTTGAAGTATCATATATATATATATATATATATATACAGTTTGAGATCAGTTTTTGGTAAGTAAAGAAGCACTGCTCTTATTAATAATTATAGCATTGTGCATAATAAAGTTGAAAAAAAAATGGAATGTTACTACAAAACCATGGTACAAAGAAAACAAGGTATGATCGATAGCGGCTCCAATTTCGTTAAGTTTGCGCATACCACCTGTGACGTCATACGCCATACAAAAAAATATCCATATTGTTCAATTGCCACTAATAAAAAGAGACCTAAAATAGGGAAGAATTAGGAAATAACCCCAAAAGTTATGTCAATCATCGAGCTTGACATTTGAAAAATTATTTTCACATTTATTGTGTCATCTGTTTGACAATTTTTTGACAATTTGAAATTGGCGCGCGGAACTTGCTGACCAATGGTGCCGTTTATCACCTGTGACGTAGTGACCAACCTGCGCAATATAGAAGTGTCTAGTTCTAGCAGTCAACTATTAAGCTTGACCAATCAGGTTGGTTAGCGTGGTTATTTGGAGTGTGTTAATTAATTCGTGTTTGTCAAAAACTCTAACGTGATTGGTCGGGCTTAACAGTTGCCTGCTAGGGCTAGACACAAGTCGCAGTATCATACCTTGTATTCTTTGTATCATGCTACAAAACGGTATTTATGATTTGAATTTCATTTACAAACAAGCAAAGCTAATTGTGAAAATAGTATCATTTGGTAATAATCATTGAATATCGCTAAACAATTTTGTAAAATGGGATTATTTTGCGAAACTATACTTGTATTATTTCTTGTAAATTTACTTTTATTTACAGTGTAGCTAAAACAACAGTTTTGTTGTAAAATGGGGCGTGTTTTGATTGCCTATTACCGACAGCTGTAGAAAAATAAAAACAGCTGCAAAAAAATAACAAAATTTCAATCATTTCAACAAACGCAAATCATGATATCTATAGCTAGTTCTATACTTACTTGCTTCCTATAAACTGTTGGTTTATTGATAGCTTCCTTTCCATGGGGTCCCTCATCATCTGAAGAAAAATAGTCTGACCTTTTCACAATATTCTCTAAAAATCCATCTAACTTTGACACAAACTGAAGTCTTTTGCAGTCTTTACTTGAACTGTCAATCAGTTTCCTAGCCACAAGATTTGCTAATCTTGAATGGACCTTTTGAAAATTGACCCATTCCGTAAACCTTTCATCCTCCATATAGCTACTCATGAGCAATTCTAAGAGTTTCACATCTGTTTCCGAATTTCTTGCGATGCCCACATAGGCACATTCAGTACTACTTAAAACGCTTGAGACATTAGACACTACTCGACAAGCAAACACTTGACAAGCTTTATCGACATATACAAGAGGATGACATGTTTGTTTTGTGTCGATCGGAGGCGTATCTTCAATTCTACAAGCGGAAAACGCATTACAGAGGCTAGTAATAGGACTCACAATGCTGTCACACTTGTGCGGTAGTGGAGAAAATACTTCAAAAGCCTCTTGATATTCATGCATCTTATTTTGAAGATGTTTTTCCAATATATTTAATCCTTCATCAGAGGAAATGTCAATGAAACAATCCAGAAACTCCCAATATTCCTTCCACGACACGTTGTAATTATTGGCCAGTTGGTTTCCTATTCTTTCCAGGCCCTTTTCGGGATCCTTTAATCTTATAGAGCTTAAATTATCGGATAAAGTTTTTTTCCCTAGAGGTGAATTCAAATTTAGTGATCTTGGTGGAGTTTTCCACACTTTCCTGAAAGATTCAGCTTCTTTTCTCTCCATTGGACCTGCATAAGCATGAATCTCCAATCTTGGACTGAGTGGGTCTTTATTCAAAGTCTAAATAGTAAAAATATTACCATTAATCTTAAATTATCATAACGTTACTTATAAAACATACTGGAGGACTGGAAGGTGAAAAAGGTTCACCAACTAAAGGAGGCATAGAATTATCTTCAGTTCTCAATACTGGGACGTAATAGTTATCACATAATAATTTTTGTATTCTTTCCTTAACCCCGTAAGGCACTCTGCAAGTTCTTTCACAAGCTACCTAAAAATTGTCGTGAAGTAGACACCTCAACATTTCAATTATTTCACAGATTTTATATTTTTTATAAAAATATTAATATTAAACTATAAATTTGGGACATATTAAGATTATTTTTAATATTTTTTTTTTGTTCTTAGAATACAGAAAATTCTGACTGCAAAAATAATTTCAAAAATAAAAAAAAGATTCACGGTTTAATTACTGGTAGTGTCTATATTAAAATATATAAATAAAGAATTTAAAAAAAACTCTTTATTGTAGGTACTAAAAAAAAGATAGTGAAAATGTGGGCGAAGTTTAGCTAATGGCGTTGATTGAAAGAATTGGGAAGATACTCAATCTAATGGGCGAATTCGTGACAAGGCTGATTTGATTTGCGGTCAACGCACAAAACACTTTTTTTCCTCTAATTCGGCTAGTGAAGGTATATCGAAGACAGTGTCGATCTGAAAGTGACAGTGTTGCCATATTAAAATGTGTAATATCTTAATATGTTTGACGAATATACCGTATGATCGAATAAAAACGGCGTCAGCGATGGCTATGAAATGAAGATCGCTGTCATTTTATATGTACAATTATATGGGAAATGTCATCGATCGTAATTTCCAAGCCAACTGGACGCCGTTTTTATTCGATCATACGGTATCTTTGGATTAAAAATCCGCGTTTATGTATTGAAAATTTATTTGTGTTAAACATAGAAAAACATCCAAAATAAAAATTCTTTTATAGGTACCCAATATGTTGTATGATCGAAAAGTCATTTAGTTGGCTTGGAAATGACGATTATTGACATTTATCATAATAGTTTATATATGAAATAACAGTGAACTTCATTTCCAAACCAACTCTGACGCCGTTCTTTGTTTAATCATATAATTTTATATTAAATTGTTTAATGATAGAAAATCCGTATTATTAACGTACTGTACCAAAAATCCGTAAATCTACGGATTAATCAGTAGTTCTGACAACACTGTCTCCGGCAATCACTTACTCTGTCGACCGAAAGCAGAACGAACAGCGCGCAACGGCGATGAGCTAAACTAAATCTCGGAATTCTCGGACAGGCCGACGGTAACGCCAGCCACATCTCGGACAGGTTTTGTGCCACGAAATCGCCCATATGGCTGCGCATCTTCTTATTTATTCAATCAACGCTAATAGCTATTCTACCACTTAACCGAAAATATATAAATTTGAATTCCGTAATCAAGTGTAAATTGGGGACCATGAACACATTGAAATTTTTAATTATTTTATCTAATGTAATATAGAGATTACTAGTATTAAAACTTTGAAACTTAAACTTTAGTTTACTCAGTATATTTAAAAATTATTTAAATATATTAATAAAATAAAAAAATATCCAAAGTTTTAAATTCCTTATCAAAATATTAATATTAAAACTATAAATTTTGAAAAAAGCATGAAGCTTATACAATACATATTTTTTTAATCTTTTTATTAGGTACATTTGTTCTCAAAGTTTAAAAATAAACAGTTTCATCTACATTAAAATACTAAACATGAAAGTTCCTCATGAAAAATGCGAATATCCCTATTTTCACATTAAAAACTCATTTATGTCATTTTAAGCATTGTCAATGCATAATTTTTAGCTAAAATTTTATTTTGTTATATTGCTGACTTATGGATGCCCAATTTTTTCGTGGTTTTCATATCAATAAATTATTATTAAACTTATCAAGATAAACCTGCCTCTTCAGCCAAAAAGTTAAATTTGTTTCTTCTTGTTTTATCACATTCGGGATAAGACAGCAGCACTTCCACCACTTTCTCGGCTCCCCATTTTGAAGCCATGTGTAACGGTGTGTCATTAGCACCCTTAGTTGGCGTATTTAAATAAAGATCGAGAAGCATTTTGCATCTTTGCTCAGCATTTTCTTGGTTATCATCTCCATAAAGTTTTTTTATAAAATCTGGATTACTAATGGTATTTAAAATTAGTTCAACGACAGCCGCATTTCTTTCCTTAGCAGCTACATGTAGAGCATTAAGTCTTGCACCCTCCTGCAAGCAAATTGTTTAAAAAACATAATAAATTCATTATATCAAATACTTACTTGTAAAATTGATGGAGTATCTCCACTGCTCACTAAATAACGAGGATTGTATTCAATCATCTCTTGAATGCTAATAAGGTTTCCATGTTCAATTTTATTTCGAAATTCAATTAATTCCTGTGGCCTAGGAGTTCTAAATGGACTAGCTTTCTCTCCTGCAGATGAATTTTCTTTTTTCTCGCCTTCGATACCATCAATAGAAACTGTATTATTTGGATGTTCTGCTCCATTATATGAAAATTCCACTGCTTCATGATAAAATTGAAAGGCTTTAAATCTAGACTTCTTAAACTTTTTTGCTATTTTCAGTGCAGCATCTTTGTCCTCAAATACATTAGGCTGCTTACTATTATCGTAGGGTATAAATACACCAAAATAAACAGTATTAGCTTTGGTTTTACTTTCAGATTTGTCTATATTGTTTACTGAGGCGTCACCGTCTGTATCCATCGATCGTAAGAATTATAAACTTACTAAAATTATTCAATTTATAAATTTAAAAAAGAAATGTTGACCACACTTTTTAAGGTCATTATTTATTGTTGTATTTGATTTCAACATATTATAAGCACCTACTTACAAACTATAACTTTATCCAAATATTGCAAACTCATAACATAAAAATGAAAACTTATATATTTTATTGAAATTCTAATATTTATGATTTTTTCCACGTTTAACTGTAAACTTTTAATTTTGACAGAACTAATCAACATCAACATCATATCCTTGTTTTTATAATAAACAAGGATCATATTATCAACACATATCAGCATATGAACTAAACAAAATATGAACATATAGGAGGTGCCACAATCTTTGCCACAATCATAACCATGCCACAACCACAACCTGGCAACAACAAATTATCTGAATTTGCAAGCATTTTGCAAGTGCTGGGTTAACGCTGGCTGAATGCTGTAAAGGCAAGTGGCCATATTTCAGAAGAAGAAGAAGATCATATGAATGTCAAAGTCAAGTGTCAAATCAGACAAATAGGTAATTGTAAATTGTTGTAATCAATTATTGTAAAGTGTAATTAGTTGGAATTAGTTTTTCAATTCTTCATATGGCGGGTCCCTGATTTCCGAATAATTGTTATTCTTGTGCTAGGTGCATACGACATTCATTACTGTTTTGCTAAAGTTTCTCTACGGGTGTATATGTAAATAAACACTTGGCGGTAATAATATTATTACTTTAATTGGCCGAATTGTATTGGCTGACTCCTATTGTTACACTGATTAACAAACAATTCCATCATTGAAGTGATGGAACATATTAAGACGCCAAAGGTATATTCTAATAACCAGTCTTGTGTTTTTCTCTTTTATTCAATTTTAGGTAGAAAATGTTCGTATGCTAGACAGATATTCTAAAGCTTCTTCTCAGGGAACATTGTATTTAACTGCGACACACTTAATTTTCGTAGATCCTGAAGCTAAAAAGGAAACATGGGTGAGTAATATTGCTACATTCTTAAGAATGCTAAATGGCATAAAAAATCAATTTTCCTGTTTAATTTATTTTTTGTTAATAAGCATGTATCCTTAAAACTGTATTATTAATCTAGATTTTACACATGCATATTGCCAGTCTGGAAAAATTACCATTAACAACTACAGGATCACCATTACTCATAAGAACCAAAACATTTCTTTCGAGTACATTTGTAATCCCAAGAGAAAGGGATTGCCATGATATTTATCTCACTTTGCAACAGCTGTCCCAGCCTAGCAATATTGAAGACTTGTATTGTTTCACTTATAAAGCTCCAATAGAAGAAATATCTAAAAATGTGGGATGGACATTTTTTGATTTTCAGTCAGAATACCAAAGAATGGGAGTTCCTAATGAACAGTGGTCTTTGTCTAATTTAAATGAAGACTATGAGGTATATTAGCTCTTAGTTCTATAATAATAGGTATGAGGTATTGATGAATTGGATAAAATTAATTAGTGTATATTACAAATATAATTTTTTATATTTTTAGTTGTGTGATACATATCCAAAACATCTATTTGTTCCATATTCCGCTACAAAAAAAACTTTAAGAGGCAGTTCTGGTTTCCGTTCAAAAGGCCGTTTACCAGTATTAAGTTATCTGCATAATAATAAATCCAGTATTAGTCGTTGTAGTCAGCCACTTTCTGGATTTAGTGCCAGATGTGATGAAGATGAATGCATGCTTAATCATATCTTGAAAACGAATCCCAACTCCAATTATATGTATGTGGTTGATACTAGGCCAAAAGTATGATATATATTTAATATATCTCTTAAAAGTTCTAATTTAACTGTGGTGTTTAGATCAATGCAATGGCAAACAGGGCTACTGGAAAGGGTTATGAAAATGAAGCATTCTATGAAAATATTAAATTCCAATTTTTGGGTATAGAGAATATTCATGTAATGAGGAACAGTATGTTAAAAATAGTTGAAAGTATGACAGTGTATTTAGTAAAATGGAAATATATAAACATATTTAACATAATATTTTAGCTTGTGAACAGAAGAATCCTACAATGAATAGTTTTTTGAGTGGTCTCGAATCGAGTGGTTGGTTGAGACACATTAAATCTATATTAGATACTTCACTTTTTATTGCTGAGGCACTTCAAGAAGGAATTAGTGTAGTTGTTCATTGTTCTGATGGCTGGGACCGTACAGCCCAAGTTTGCTCGCTTGCATCTTTACTGTTAGATCCACACTACCGAACAATATCTGGTTATCAGGTAAAAAATTATTTTAAATGCTTGTTTTTTACAAGAAAAGGAATAACTGTATTTAATTTAAAGGCTCTTATTGAAAAAGACTGGCTAGCATTTGGACATAAATTCTCTGAACGTTGTGGACATATACAGAGTGACAGCAAAGAAATATCACCTGTATTTACACAACTGTTAGATGCCACATGGCAATTGATGCAACAGTTTCCTTGTACATTCCAATTTAACGAGACATTCTTGTTGACTATTCATGATCATGTTCACTCTTGCCAATTTGGAACGTTCATTGGTAATTGTGAAAAGGACAGAGTTGACTTAAGGTGATCATTTACCCTCGCCAAAAATTGATTGTAATAAAACAGCTTTTGATAAAAAAATATTTACCTATTACATCAATACTAAAAACATGTTTGAACATAAAATTTTTTGGTCATATTGTTTCTGTATTTTAGATTAATATTCTAGATTTTCAGGCTTTCAGAGAGGACATACTCTTTATGGGGATATATGGCTAATCATCTTGATGAATATATAAATCCACTCTATGATGTTAAAGACAGTCCAAAAGTTCTTATTCCTCAATTGATACCACAAAATATAAGGTAATTTTACTACAACCCTAAATTACTTTTTTCTATAAGATACTTTTTGTAGATTTTGGAGAGGAATGTATTACAGATTTGAAAGTGGTGTGCATCCCAGAGAGTCTATGGCAGATTTATTGCTGGCAACATCAGATCATTCTTTTTCCTTAGATGACCATGTAAAATACTTAACAAAGGTTATTTTAGTGAAACTATGCTATATGAGGATTTTTAACTTGATATTTTATAGAGAATAACGTCAGTAAGAAATCTCATATCTAGAACGATGGAAAAAAAGAAGTCAAAACCCAAAAAGGAGCAGTTGTGTAATAATGTTCATTTAGACAACAAACTGGCATATCAGAAATCTTCCAAAAAACTTGAGTCTTCAGATCATGATCATCCCTTAAAAGGTAACATGTAGGGATGGGCTGTAATGATTTTACCTATCAAATTGATAGGTAAAATCTGAGATAACTTATTGATAGTATCAATAAGTTATCTCAGATAAACTATCTATATTATTGTTATTAATATATATTGATAATCATAGATAAATTGATAAAAATCCCATCCCTAGTAACATGTTTTTTTTTTAAATAAAATAAATTAAAAACTATACAGCTGTATATTAAGAAATTGTATTAAACACAGAAAGCAGCAGTCAGGCCGAAAATGTTCCAAAAATGGATGAACTTTCGAAGGAATTTGATTCAGTAGCAATTGACTGGAAGGCATTGAGAAATATAAACGAGTGCAGTTGTTCTTCTGCATTTGATCATCTCAGTAAAAAGGTATAAAATTATTTAAACATATATTTGAAGCTAAAATATATTTTCTTTTTAAACAGAACCATTGTCGGAAATGTGGCGAAATTTTCTGTGTAAGATGCATTAGTAAACAGGCAGTGCTGCCTGGCCATAATACACATAAAGCTGTACCGGTATGTAAGCCGTGTTTTGACATTTTGGGCAACAGTATCGACTCTTAAATTGAAAAGATGAAATATATAATATTAAGAGTATGCATACACTTATAAACGTATCCAATTATATGTTAAATATAATTCTCCTTTAATGTATGTCTTCAGAAAAAATATATATGCAATTTGCACACATTCAGAGATTAGGATATTCTGTGATTCTTGCAGTAGGTGTCTTATTTCAAGGGCTTAGATTATTTGCTATGGTAATTTATATAAGTTATTAATGTTTTGATGAAAAAATTATAGAGAAAAAATATAGAACACAGCTAGTCTGAAAAATATATTTCAAAATTTTTATTTTTTTAAATTAATCATTATTTGTTATTTTATAATCAAAATAAAATCAACAGTGTAATAAGTGCTTTATTTATCTATTTACAAAAGAATATACTACTTTTTTTTGGACGGGCCTCCTAAATCAACCAATTCTTGTTGTAATGCTTTTAATTGGCTATCAGGTACATATCTCGCTTTATCATGGTATTCATCATGGACAGCAACATCTATGGTAACACCAGCAGGTGTACTAGCTTCTATAACTCGAAGTAATAAAGGAAGCTAAAAATTACTAGTTAAAATCAAACTACAATATACATACAATAATTAATTCTTATTATGAATTGAATTCTTTTTGGATCATTATACAGGCTATACTTTTTGTTAGGTATAAGAAAATATGAAATATACCTGAACAGTGGATATATCAGTTACTTGTATAACTCTTTCATATGTCTTAAGTTCATACTGGCCATCAACAACCTCACTTTGCGGTTTATAAGTTGTAATTTTCATAACTTGAGCTGGGACTGCCCATGCATCTTCCACATTAATATCCATGTTATTAATAATGTTATGTAAGTATTTTTGATAATTTTCTAGTACGGGATAATCATATCCTCTGACTTGGATATTTAACGCCTCATATAAAGGAATTTTTGGTTTCAATGCCTGCAAAATTAGAATTAAAATTTATTTACTATTGTTGTACACAGACACACGTCTAAATAATCTGGTTCATACAAGCTGTTGCTATATTTTCTAAGGCATTTTAAGTTATGTGTTAATTTTAAAGATTTTCTTAAAGTATTCATTTTTAAACTAGAATATTATTAAATTTTATTTAATTGGTTAAGTAGTATATTAGTTTAATGGCCACAGCTGCCAGGGCTATCCGGCCGGGTGGTAGAATTAATTACCTACGGTTGAGTGTGAACAATATCTTCTTCTTCTTCGCACCTTTTTCCTAATGGCAGATGGCCAGCTAAACTTTAAAGATTAGTAGGAATGGGCATGTGGCGTGGTCATAGTAATAAAGAAGAAGTTATGGGCTGATCACTGATTACTTTTTTACGTAGTGGCATGTCGGATAATCCTGGAGCTGTGGCCGTAATTGTATACTTGTGATGTATTCTACGGAAGTAACAGAAAACAACAGTTTTTTGCACGGTTTGTGAAACATAGAAGACATATACAGATTCGTGAAATCATGACTATTTAAGATTTTGTTTATTTTTTCCATTGTTTATTTTTTGTGTACATATCAAAGTTTGGGCACCTCTGGCAGAAATGTACTTAAACTTCGGAAAAAAGAGGAATAGGCCGGATAGTCCTAGTAGGTTAGGCTTTTAAATCGATTAAAAAAAGAAGAGGAATGTCCTTCTTCTTTTTTAATTAATTTAAGTAAATTAACTATAAATTTTATTAAAAACACAATTAAATCGTATACTAACAATGAAAATGTAGTATCCCAGTCGATCGCAGTGCCTCTGCTGTCAAACCGAGGAAGCTGCTTAAAAGTGGGGACAGAAATTTCAAATTTGCCCATTGCCGATAAATCTCCTTTTTTAAGCCCTCCATAGATAATACAAATTGTCATAATAAAATATTTTGACAGGAACAAAATCAATCAAAAATAAACATAACCTAACATAAATGTAAACAAGTTTTAATTTGTTATCAAAAATATATTTATTAACAGGAAAATACATTTAAATAATAATTAATGGAGAACCTAAAGCCAGCAATTTTGGTGAAAGATGATATATATATGAAGGAACTCTCTTCAGAAGAATTTAAAAGAATTTTGAATTCCTGGCTTGAAGAAAAAGGTGTTTTGTTAGACATGAAATCATATTTGAAGTTTCAAATGATTAATATGTTACGAAGTACAGTTATTGGAAATAATATATGTAAGAAACCAGTTTACTCGCTTGCTCAGCAAGCAGTTCATTTGATTGTTGCTGAATATTTATTACAAAATAAGTGCAATTTCACATTGTCTGTGTTCAATACAGAAGTTCAATTAACAAATATTTTACCAGAAGCAAAATTATTTAGGAGTGTTTCTACAGACAGTGAACATTCCAAAGTTTTTGATAAAGAAAATTTGGAAAATATATTAGAGTTAATAGGATTCCCTAAACAAACTGAACAGTTTTTAAATATTGTTGAAAACTATTTAAGTCATAACTGTTCATTATTAAGTTGCTTAGTGAATTTTTACAGTAATAATATAGTGGTGCCTAAAGAAAATAAACATGATTTAAGTTTTAATAGTGCAGATGATAATGATGTAGATGAATTCTTGACAAATATTTTTCAAATTATTCATACTTCTAAATCACAGCCCTCAACTCAAAAATATTTAAAGGAAAACATCAAGCATTGTTACAATTTAAAATTGAAATCATTTGAATCCCAATGTATTCAATTAGTTGATAAGTTTAAAAAAGAACTGGACCACAGAGCATCAAAAATTGATAAGCTTTATAATCAAAAAAGAAGTTTGGAAAAACAGTTTCAAAAATTGCAAGTCGAATACCAGATTTTAGAAGAAATAAACAAATTGTCAGTAGAGAAAATACCTAAAGAAAATATAATGCCTACTTTGTGTTCTTTTGATCATTGTAAAGAAGAATGTGAAAGGGCTATTGAACTTAATAATCAGTATCAGAAAGAAATTGAAGTGTTAAAAGATGAAAACAACTCTCAAAAAGCTGTAATTAATAAACTAACAACTCAGTGTACTGATTTACTAAAGGAAATTAATATTTGTCACGAAAAAATAAATTTTATGAATATTAAAATGTTGGAAGAAGAAGATGACCAAGATAATAAATACTTGTCCCCAGAAAATCTAAGTATAAGTTCTGATAGTTTTACTGATGATATTATATTACAAGCTAAAGAGAAATTAAGACAATTAGAAGAAGAGAGTGCACAGCTAGATGTAAAATACGACAGTTTTATTAATAAAAAAGTTTCCTGACTTTTTCTCTGAAGTTTTTTTTTGTTTTTCTTTTAATCATGTGTACATAGTTTACAAGTACAAAGAATACATGGAAAAGATTTTATTTGGAATTTGTATGTATTGTTAGTTGCCTGATCCTCGCCGTTAAGTGGGGAGTGGCCAGACAGTGGAATGTGAGTGGAATATTGACAGATTGACACTGACGTTCCTAAAGCAAATTTGAAAGAGAAAAATGATAAATTTCATTATTAATATTAATAATTTTTTCAAATTAATTTTGAATAAAACGTGAGTAATAAAGTGAGGCGTATTGTATACTTTTCTACAGGCCAGAAGCTGATGTTAGGTTAGCTACAAGATCTTTGGATAACGATGGAAAACACGACAGGTAAATAATGAATTTACTTTGTATGTGGGTGTTTATTTTAATTATTAAATTTCATAAAATAGGTCTACTATATAAAGTAATTTGAGTTAAGTAAATTATACTACTGTAGTGTTTCATCTGAAGATTAGTTTAGTTTGGTTTATTTACAAATTGCCATTATGCTAGTAATATATTAAAATTCTGGATTATAGGTAGGTTATGGAATTGATTAAGGTTCAAGAATTTAATATAGTTCATTTGTTATAAATTGATTTACAATAAGAAGAAAGGGAATAAATAGGAAAGATACTTTTATAGTAGTAGATAGATCAAACAATATAGGTACATTTCCATATTATTAAGTATATGGAATAGATAAACGTTATGTATAATGAGAGTAATAGAAATGTATAATAAGAGTAATAGAAAGTAAACTAATTCGATAAAATTAAATAAATTTAGGTAAAATAATTTAGAGGGTATAATACCGTATGATCGAGAAAAAACGGCGTCAGCGATGGCTATGAACTGAAGGTCGCTGTCATTTTATATGTAAATTTATATGGGAAATGTCATCGATCGTCATTTCCTAGTCAACTGGACGCCGTTTTTTTTTGGATCACACAGTATAATAATAGTTAAAAAAAGAACTGTAATTAATATGGGGTGTTTTGTTGTAGGTAGGTAGGTAAAAGACATTATTTATATAAAAGCAGGTAAAATGTATATTTTTATCCTAATGACTAATGATATACAATATGATCGAAAAAAAACTGCGTCAGCGATGGCTATGAAATGATCGCTGTTATTTTATATGGGAAATGTCATCGATCGTCATTTCCAAGCCAACTGGACGCCGTTTTTTTTTCGATCATACGGTACAATATTATGGAAAAGAAACGGTGTCAGCAATGGCTATGAAATTAACATTGCTGTCATTTTATATGTAAAATTTATGGGTGAAGTTATAGGTCATTGATTGTCATAGGGTATCTATAACAATTTATATCGAGAATCTCACGTTTTTTGCACATTCTTATTGTTAATCACTTTACTGTTAGTGTTCTTTAAGTCGTCCATAATTTAAATTCTTGTCTCTGGCTTAAACTTAAATTTTTAATATCCGGTTTCAAATATTAAAAACTAGAGATGAGCAGAAAATCGCAAACCGTGATTTAGTCGCAGTGATTGTAAATTCGCAATCGCAACCTGCGATACCTTTTCATTCTATGAAGTTTTTTTCGCGAAATTTTTTTTTGAAAATTCGAAATTTTTTGGAATTGTTTTTAGTTAAAAAACATAATTTCTTGATAATATGGCAACATAGGCATTAGTTTAAATTTACAAGAAAGAAAATCCAGAAAAGATCGAGTGGTTCTCAAAATGTTAGCAAAAAATATTTTTTTTGGAATTTTTTAAAGTAAGATAACTCCGTTATTTTGGACTTATTTGAAAAACGATAAAGAGAAAATATGTTTTTTTGTCGAGATCTACCACCCCGTAAAATACTTTCACTTATTTATGGGACACCCTGTATAGATCGCAAAATCACATTCGCAGTTACAATTCGCAATTGAAGTAATATTTGTCTAGCAACTGAATCGCAGTCCGGGCCCCGCCATCTTTATGAAGCCTTGGAAAATACTTATGCTTATGTGTAGTTGCAGCAGAATAATTTATTAGTTTAAATTTTCATAATTATATATTATTTTTTACATAATAATATTTTAATATAGTTTTAGATTTATAATACCGGGTGCGTGTCAAAAGTGGCTCACCCCTATAACTATTTTATTTCCTTAGATAAAAAACGAGATTTGGTATGTTAGTATATTACATAAATTAGAATTGATTGACGTATTCAATTGTTTTTGGACACTTTCTGTTTCATCGGAAATGACTACAACTTTTGATTTTTAAATGGCACCCCCGGTATATTTTTACTATTTTTACTTTATTCTATAGAAAATGACACTCTGAATAGAATGACATATCATATGTCAACTTTTGAAACATCTAGAGTGCTATGGATGTGTTAAAAGCACTAATAATTTTTAATCAAGGAGCCTTGGAAAAATAGATTTGAGCGTCTAATGATTTTCGTGTCTTGTCCGGGCCCGTTATAAGATGCCCAAATCGTATTTTTAATCATATCTCAACTTTTTCAAATGGAACGAGGGTGACTCATTAGCATATTTGGAAAAAGCATTTTTTACGAATAATTTGATACCACACACTTGGTATTTCAAGTCAAATTTTCGTTACGAACCACAAGTTATAATTTCAAATAAACCATATGCGAAAATGTAAAAAGTTGACATATGATATTATATTCAGAGTGGCATTTTCTATCGAATAAAGTAAAAAATTCCGGGGGTGCCACTTAAAAATCAAAAGTTATAGTCATTTCCGGTGAAACAAGAAGTAACCGAAAACAATTGAATATTTCAATCAGTCCTAATTTATGTCATATACTAACATACCAAATCTCGTTTTTTTATCTGAAAAAAATAAAAATGCTATAGGGGTGAGCCACTTTTGAGACGTACCCGGTATATTCACAGACTATTTTTACAGACAAATTTAGTTTGTGATATATTAGATGGATTGAAAATTTTTGTTTTCGGTTGTGACTAATTATAGTTGCTCTCAGGTATAATAATTTTATCCGCTATTATACCATATGATCGAAAAAACGGCGTCAGCGATGGCTATGAAATGAAGATCGCTGTCATTTTATATGTAAATTTATATGCCAACTGGACTTACAACCTATTTAAATAATACGAATACGATTGTTGTAATGTTAATAAAAAAACTTTTTCCTCTTGTAAAAACGATCCGGTAGATATGAAAGATGTAGATATAAAAATACAGATGATACTAAAAAGTAAATACCGTTTTAAAAAGAATTTTGTTTTTATTAATGCGACTGACGTAATTAGTATTTTCTAGATTTTGTTGGAGACTTTGCCTCCAGTAACAACCTTGTTAGTTGAGGGCTCACGTTACGGCGATTTTTCATATTAATATCCTTTCTTCGTTTACTTCTTGTTCTCTCCTTTCATAACTACCCTCCGCTCGGCAACTACGAACCGACTCCCTGAAAAATAAGTCATTTCCCGACGCTTCTCGGAAAAATCAATAGTCGTTTAAGGTCTCTGCGCCTGATTCGAGGGAAAATTGCCCCTAGTCTAGCTTTTCCAGCGCCGAAAGAACGTCGAATTGTCGGTGCGAGAAAAACTATTTTTCTTGTTCTATTCTCGTCCAGATATTCTCTCTCGGTTTTTAAAAAAACGACCCTTCAGGACCTCCAAGTGTGTAGAACAGGACGATTATGGACGTAAAAGTATACTGGGTGTAATCTTTAAATGAAGAAGAAAGTTTGTGGGCTGCTTATTCTTCGGTCGCTAGCCTAATGTGGAATCAATACTGCCGTTTGGGTAAGTGGTAGTCGGCCATGAAGAGGCCGTATAACTGACCTGTGTGGTGAGATGGAACTAGGTAACAGGTCTTTTTTCTTGTAGTCGCTGTGGTTTTTTGGTTTAAATAATTGTATAGGGTGAGTCAACGATAGAGTAAAGTCCATTATCTCTTTGTTTCGAGGTTTACAAAAAAATATTAAATATAAAAGTTATAGGGACGGTTAAGATACACATTTTAAAATTGTTATAGAGCATACAGGGTATAGAGCATACTATTTTTTATTTTATTTTTAGATTCTGCGTAAAATTCCATAACTTTTTTATATATAATGTTATATACCCAGAATTAATAGTTTTTGTAATATTTAAATTTGTTTAAACAAATGTTAGATTGTGGTGTGATAAAAAATTGTCAGTGATGATATTGTTTCTGAAGTTGGACAACTAAAATTTGGTAGGAGAATTTTATAGATATATAGAAAAAGACCTATGTAAAGATATTTTAGTTAGATGCTACAGGGTGTTCAAAATATATTTATGAATTTCAACTACTTAAAATTAAGAAATTTCAAATTTTTTAAAGGGTACACCCTATATATTATCATTTTTTCTTAGAGATTTTACAAAACTCTTCAACTTTTATTAAGTATGTCATATACCTATTTTTAATAGTTTGCGATTTATTCCATTTTTTTCTATTTTTACCCATATTTTTAATACAAAAAATAATAATTATCAAAATGTCTTGTCTGTTAAGCATGTTAAGAACAAAATTTGAAGTTTAGTTTAATTTGTTTTAATAAGTATAAATGGTAGAGATAATAGTTACAGATTTTCCTGAAATGAATTAGTCAATGTGACTGATATACACGAACAAGCCAAGAAAAACATATTTTTTAGTTCAGTACTATATATTATATGATACTTTGCTAAGGAGTATAAGAATAGATGTAGATTATCTAGAAAACATCTTCAGTGTGTAATGGGACGGTTTCACAGCAGTAGTAATATTGGCTTTACCAAATGAATTATAAACGAGAATTACTACGAGAAAAAAACTTTACTGTATGTCAAAGAAAATTCTTATACGGTATTCTTCAACAATTCGGTAATCTAGTATTACCTTAATCTGTTGCTATTCCCCCCGACGGAAAATCCAATGCCAAGTGTCTCTTTCATAATATAGAAATACACCAAGAAATTCACGACTGCGATTTTAGTTTATTTGAGTAAAGCTAATTAACTTTAACTAATACCAGCAGTTGTAACTAATTATTAAGCTAGTTGTTAAAGATAAGTAATAAATGGTTTGTCTAGTCATGGCAACTATGATTTTATAGGGTAATTGTATTAAAAATATGGGTAAAAATAGAAAAAATTGAAATAAATCGCAAACTATTAAAAATAGGTATATGACAAACTTAATAAAAGTTGAAGAGTTTTGTAAAATCTATCAGAAAAAATGATAATAAATAGGGTGTCCCATTTAAAAAAATTGGGATCTTTTAATTTAATAAGTAGTTTAAATTCATAAATATATTTGTGTATATACTTATTCATAAATAAGTAGTTTAAATTCATAAATATATTTTGAACACCCTGTATCATTTAACTAAAATATCTCTACATATATGTTCATAAAACACTCCCACCAAATTTTGGTACTTCAGAAACAATGGCACCACTGACAATTTTTTACCACACTGCAATTTAACATTTGTTTAAACAAATTAAAATATTACAAAAACTATTAATTTTAGGTATATAACATTATATATAAAAAAAATATGGAATTTTACACATAATCTAAAAATAAAATAAAAAATAGAATATTGCTTTTAAAAAAACATATGTCATATCCGCCACACTTTTTTGAAGCACCTTGTATATTCTATAATCATTTTAAAATGTGTATCTTAACCTTCCCTATAACTTTTATATTTAAAATTTTTCTGTAAACCTCGAAACAAATGAGATAACGAACATAACTCTATCGTTGACTCGCCCTGTACATGTAGGTAGTGCCAAGTTGCCCAAGCCTAATTTTACTTATAAAAAAACGAATTATTTTTGTGTAATTTTAAGGGACAAAGGCATCTTTGATTATTAAATCCACCAATGACACATATTTATTTGATTACATTAATTAGGTAATAATTATGCTAATAATAAAAAAATTGGCGCCGGGAGGCACGTATAGCCGCCCATACTAAAATATGTTAATATCTCGAAAACTGCGACTTTGACTGATTTTGATGTTATCACAAATTTTCTTGCAAATATTATTCCTAATCTTAATTTGAAAACCGCGTTTCGCTAGCTACTGTAATTTTGGAGTTACGATTTTTTTAAATTTTTAACCCCCTCTCATAAGAAGAATAAATCAAGAATATTTTTAGCTGACCATACCCATTGGTATGGTCAGCTAAAAATATTCTTGATTTAATAACGTGGTAAAGTATGAAAACAATTAATCTACTAAGACGGTATCATAAGATTCTTACAATTCAGTGAGCAGAAAATTTAATATAAAAATAGTCATATTTCAGAAAACACTGATTATAGTATTTTTGAAGTGGATGGGGAATTATATGACACTATAATAAATAATTAGAGCAACAATAAATTGGGCAAAAATATATCTTAAGCATTCTAGATTACAGTTGAGGGTTGGAACCTTTGGTGTTACACAGCAAAATAAAAACACTAAATCACCACAATATACCAAAACACTTTTACTTTTACACTGGACGCGCGTTTCGCTAACCATGTTAGCATCATCAGCAGATGATTATAAACTAAAGTACAATCTACAAGTTGAGCGTTTATATACTCTCTCAGTGGGCACCGAGTGGGCGTGGCAAAATCTAGCCAACCGAGTCAGAGCCAAAGACATCTAAATAAAAGGAGACGAAACAATTTACATTTTACCGCGATCACGAACCGTGTTGCACAAAAATCGATGATGCCAATTTTAAGTGACCGTTGGTAGATTTCGGCTGATTACGGTTTGAGTTCTAAATGCTATTGTCATTACAAGGTCATTAGACTAAATATTTGTGTAGATATATAATTTTAATTATAATACATTAATTATACTAGGATTATACCTTTGAAATTATTATTAGTTTTCTAATTAAATTATATTAAAATTACGATTAAAATATATTAGGGAAATTACTAAAACAATCCGGCATCGCTACGGATTAATTTTTACTACGAATTGTCGGAATCTGTAGGAATTACGCTGACATTTGACGTATTCATTCAACTTTTGTCCAACGGAGCATTGTTGCGAGTTTTCTGCGACCGTTGGAAGTGTTTGTGGATTTCGGACAACTTTCGAATAATTATTAGTGTTTATTGCAAAGAAAACTATTTAAAGTAGTTTTTTAACTATCTACAATGGTTCGCCAGTGCATAGTTTGTGAAAGGTGGACTATTCTAACTCCTGATTGATATTTGGACGGTAAGTGTTATTACATTTTTTTACCTTTAGCAATGCCTTTACAGTAGCGTATCTAAGTACTTTTAGTTATAAGTAGATTATTACAAAAATACGTATATTTTCTTATTTGCTGGCGTTTTTGATTGTGAAATTAGACTTATCCTCAGTTAGACCTCAGGCAAAACCTTGGCAAAACCGATCTACGTTTTAAGTCAATTATTTTAAGTATTTGTCCATTTCGCTGTTACAGTTGGTGGTAAAAAATGCTCAGGGGTAATACTGGCTGTTCTCAACTTAACATTTAAAAACCTTTTTTATATTATATATCTAAGTACCAACTAACATTCGAAACCGCTATAAATATCTTAAAAATTGTGTATGTTATGGCTAATATCTGCTGAAATAAAACAGCTGTTGCTGTTATAGGTAGTTAATACCTGAAATTTGAACACGATTTGAACATCAAAATTATTCAGTTATATTCTATATTAACTATGTATCTATATGTATGCTAAATTAGTATGACAAAGTTAGCTAATGTTCAATTAAAGACATTTAATTTTTATAATTACTTTCGACTTTGGCTGGATAATTTCCACATTTCTCCCCCAATGTTGAAAGGAAACTGTTTTTGCAATCTAAATATTAATATTAATAAACTCTAGTTAACATTAGCAGGTTTTAGATATTAACCGTAACACATATGATTGATCTATTATTTATTTATTATAAAAAATTCTATAAGTAATTACATAATAGGTAAGGTTTAGATATAGGTATTCAAAATTCAAATTAAAAAAGTTAATAAAATAAATAAAATTATAATGATGCTTGAGTACTTAAAAAATATGCACTGTTTTGAATGATAATGCTAAGCCTTACTTCTGATAATTCTTTACTCTTTCATTTATGATATTTTTTTTTAGTTTTGGAACCCTTTACATTTTTACCCACATTTACCTATATACACACACACACACACACAATTCACAGTACATATCTGGTGTTTTAAATAGAGGAAAATAAACCTTGGAAAATTTTTCCTTTAGGTTAATTTTTCCTTTTTTTTACCAATATTTTTATTATTTTACATATATTATTAAATAGATTTATAATACTTAATATGTATGTGTTGCATATGTAACCAATAGTACTTTTGTAGCGTTCCTATAAATACTGAGCTTAGACAATGATCGATTTCACTCTTGAATTTGAAAAATCAAACTAACGTGTGTCCAAATTTGTTCTGATGATTTTGATAAGAGCAATATTATGATCGCCGAATTAACTGATCGAAGGCAAATAAGACCAAATTCTGAGCCTCAAATAGATAGTACCATTTTTGCTGGGGCTTTATCATACAGGTAAAAAGCAGTCAAATACATTTTAACAGTTAATAAATAAGTATTGTACTAATATTAGTATTTACTCTAGGTTTTCTTCTAGTTTGTACCGCCACCCAAAAAATGTTTTAGGTAAATGAACCTCCAGACCAGCTGAGGGACTAGAGAAGGTCCCTACCTAGTCCCGCGATTGGCAGTTTGGCTGGCCCCTCAAATTTGTAAGAACATTGATACATTTTATACATGTATTTTAATATTGATAATTAATTAAAATTCACAGGATTTTGCCTAAAATCATACAAGATAAACTAGCCCTTCTCAAGAAGCCCTTCCCTCAAAACAACAGAAACGGCATTGGAAAAAGAAGTTGGAATTAACCAGTATGTGCTCTTTGTAAGTGTATTCTGGATGTTTGACTGACAAGGCTTAAAAGCTCTTGTATTTTTAACAGAATGGGAATATAGCTGTATTCATAACAAAGTAATATATATAATATAATAATAATATAAAATGCTAATGTTTATCTGTGTCGTCTCTACTGAAGTAACGACTTGCTCTAGAAAGTTGCTTTTTTTACTAAAAGATAGCTAATTGGCTCATCGCCGGATTTTTTATTTTTCATTTAATTAAAAAAAATAATAAGTATTTTTTTTTCCTGATGTCGTGGCGGATGCGCCAGGCTTCAACTAGTATGTAATATATTTTAAATGAAATACTCTCATTATAACTATTATTGTCAAGTAGTGTACTGTGCCTTATTGAATACAGGTGTACACCCTCTTGCGAAGTATTTACTTTTTAACATACAGGGTGTCACAATGTAAGTTTAATTTTGACATATCCAGGTATTTCTTTAAAAAAATAGAGACGCGAAATTTCGTAGACACAATTTTTGCGGTAAAAAATCTAAATACATTCTTAATCATACTTTTGACGTAACTATAGTAGACGGGATACTTTGACACATTGAGCTTTTTCAAAATAACATTTTTTCTGCTTTTGTTTGCCATCTTAATTATTTAAAAATTGACATCTCTATCTTTCTCGCAGAAAAGGGGACACTTTGTTTATGTCATTAGCAGTAATAGATTTCAAGGAAGCTGTTATAATATCTAATAGAACAATATAACGTAATATAACATTACTAATATCACTTTGTATCTTATTAATTAAGCACTTTATGGGTTTACTTCCCTATCTTAATTTTTATAAAAATACGAGACTTTATCGGTCGAATATCCAGAAACCCTGTATAATTAACATAGCTATCTTTTATTTTATATGTTTTGTCAAGGATATGTTATTTGGAATTATTTTCCACATTATAAGATCATAAACTACATAATTTTTGCCATAGTGTTGGTTTTTGTTTACATATATTTTCTATGAGTGAGCTTTTGTTTTGCACTAGAAAACATTCTCGCTTAATGATAAATTTAATACTATAGAAGGAAATTATTAGTATTTAGGAAAAAATTAAAAACGAAAATAGGTTTTATTGAAAAATTAATTATTAATGTTTTTTTGTTTGTTTACAGCATAGTAAGACAATCCTCATCTTCTGATCTCTCAATAGTTGGATATTTATTATCTCAAGAAAGTCGTCAAAGTATCAGAAAAAGGTAAAAATTACCTCTACATTATATACAAGGTGGTGCCTCTCCTACGACGCGGAGGCTCCAAAGAGAACGGTGGTTTTTATCGTTAATGTAATTTTGGGAGCATATGTAGGATAATGGAAAGCATTTTATAGAAATATCAAGAGTTCTGCGGGGTGTCCCCAAAAAAAGTTATGCATCAAAGTTTTTTTTTGTAATGGAACACCTATATATTAATTGATTTTCGGATTCTAGGAAAGAAATAAAGGTGAGTTTCATTAAAGAAGCATATGTCTAAAATGTAAGGCTTGTCATATTTCACATTTGGTGAAAATAATGAATAAACTTTAAATTTCAATAACAGCTACCTAGATGGAAATTTACTCATTGTATATTTAACCAAATTAAAATTTGACCTTAAGCATTCTATTAATTGATGAATGCACACTGCAATTAAAAGATCGGAATAGTATTCTGGGTGTTCAAATAAAAGGGAACTTGCTGTGTTCATTTCAAATAAAAGGGAATAAAATTACATTTTAGTCCAATAATGAAATTCACCTTTATTTTTCTCATAGAATCCGAAAATCAAATAATATATAAGGTGTCCCATTCCAAAAAACAAAACTTTGTTGTGTAACTTTTTTGGCGACACCCTGTAGAACTCCATATTTTAAAAAAACACATATTTTATCACATTTATATGTTTAAATGCTCTAAATTAACCTACATATACTCCCAAAATTTAATTTCAATACAAACTCTTTCTCCTTGGTAGCATTTAAGAGGCGCCACCCTGTATCTTAAGTAAAATTGTGCATAAGTTATTTTAATTTCAGAAAGAAGTATGTTAATGAGGCATTATAATGATATTATGTAGAAATTTAAGTCTTGTAAAAATTTGGAAACAAAGAAAATGAAAAATACATACTTTACAAATAGGTCTTAGAAGATTGAAAAATAAAATAATATCAATGCATCAGTTAATTGATTACTTAAAAGAAAAATCTTTGATAAGTGAATCAACTGAATTGACGATTCAGGTATGAATATAGGTATGCAGGGTGACATTTTAAAAACATAATGGTTATAAGTCAAAGGTTAGATGTGAGGATCCAAAAATATAAAAATCAAGTAAAATCGCTAAAAGCAATTTCTAATAATTGAAGCTGTATCTCTTACTGTTTCTGAGATCCCAGTGCTTGTAATTATTATCTTGGACACACTATTTTATGTATATATTTGAGTGGCGGGCGGAGGGGAACTATAATAATGTAAAGTTATCAGCCATTTAATAATTTAGTCCTGCAGCCATTATGTCAAAATCTGTCCCCAAGATTCATTAACAAGTTTTAAATTTAGTTCTGGTCTAATTTTGTGAATGATACACTAATCCATATGACAGTGGCATAAATACGATTAATGGAAGGTTCTAATTTCCATGACAAGGCCAGGGGCGCTATTCTGTACAATCGTCGGAATCGGTGAGTTACCGATAGCTATCGGTACGTATTTGCATATAGTAAATATGTGTTAATTGTTGTTGTCATAGTTACCGATCGGCCCTATGACAGATATCGCAAATTTGTACCGACAACTCTCGGTATCTCTACCGTGAGGTTGACAAGGGCACGGTAGAGATACCGATTTTCGTCGGTACAAATTTGCGATATCTGCCAAAGGGCCGATCGGTAGCTATGACAACAACAATCAACACGACGCTCATTGGCCGCACGTACCGATAGCTGTCGGTAACTTACCGATACCGACGATTGTACAGAATAGCGCCCCAGGTCTAAATTTTAAAACCCTTTAGTGAATTTGGATGTGTCTAAAAAAGACTAATAATATTATAGAGATATAACATTAATAGAGATAATATATGTTTTTTTAGGTTTCCTTAGCTGAACCAGTACAAAGTATTTTTGAAAGAATGTTAAAAGGACCTGCCACACAAAAATCCAATCTTCTGCTACTATCCTTTGCTTTAACATTGTCATTTTATTTGCCGAAAACAGAATTTTATAAGGGATACATAACTGGCCCAGAGTTTTCTTAGGAGGCCTCTAAATTCCATTTAGTTTTCAACAATATTTTTGATATTTTTAACTCTCAGAATGGATTTACAAAATATTCATATAAAAAAATTATCAAAAATATAAGAACAACATACTTTTTAATAATTTTGAAATAATTAAATTGTATATTATTGGACTTACTTTAAAAGAAAGGTCAACCATAGTCACAAAGAAAAACGGGATTTTTGGGCTTTCTAATTTGTATGGAAAGCTTACAACGTATGTATAAATACTATGTAAAAGAAAATCAATTATTGAAATATATTTTGACTAACTGGTGGAGGTCCACGTATACAAAAAGCAAAAACGGAAGATAATAATATATTCAATTAATGTAAAAATGAGAAGAGCATTGTGGGATTAAAAAACATGATGGTGATAGATTGTCTAAAACTAATAGGAGTACTGGTATTGTAAGTACTAACCTTTCATTGTGTTTTTGAATTTTTTATTACTTTGAAGAGAATTCAATATATTTAGATATTTTTTCAGTCTCAAAACAAAACTGATGGTTACAAAGAAACAGAAGAAAAGGGATGATACTAATTTACTAGACAAAAGGCTGTTCTTTTGTAATATGGAGATGGGCAAAATTCAAAGTAGTAGTATTCAAAACAGAGAAGAACATAAGCTAAAGAAAAAAAGGGTTGTTAGACATTGAAATAAAAAAAGAACAGTAAAGTTCTCAAAGAGAACTTATTTAATAATTTTAATTAGTGTTTATATTGTCATGTAAAAAATGTAATATATGTTATTTCTGAATAAAAGACATTTAATAATGATATTTTATAGAAATTAATACTCAAGAGATTTAATAACAACATAAAAACATGTTTAGAATAAGTTAAAAAAAAATATTGCCCTAATCTTTCAAACTAATTATTATTTCTCTTCTTATTAATTTGGTCCATATTTATTTCATCTAACGGCGGCAGCTCTTGTTCAGGCATCATTCTGGCTGTATTGTGTAGCACATTGAAACAACAAAATCTAAAAATTTAAGTACATACATTAAATTTTTTAAATTTTGTTCTATAATTAAACAGATAATATTTTTCTTAACTCACTGTTGTGCAACAATAACTGACATTGTGTTTTGTAATTTTGGTCTTATACCATAAAACACATATTGGAAAGTGGCGTTTCCATATAACGATAATTCTGAAACATTTCTTCAGCTCTATTTCTGCATATATCCCCTCAATGCATATGCAATCTCACCTTATAACAGATAATAAAATAATTTAATAGAGTATATGAACCCTTTGAATATTATCACATTTAATTTTAAAAAATTTCTTTCAATTCATCTTATTCGTAATATATTTCTAAATTGAATACCTACTCAAATATTTAAGGAATATATTTTATATAAATGATCTAACAGTAAGTAAATATACGGACCACTAACCAAGCAGGATTTAATTTGAAAAGTCACCAGTCTCCATGCGGGTCCTTAATGTCCAAAAATGGTGGCTTTATGCACAGACCCATGCCAACAAGCAAATCAAGTCTATAGTTTTAAGACTAGCATTTCCAGTAATTTAAATGTTGGGAAAATAATGCTTTTCTATTTCTAAATACCTCTCCATCAATACCCCCTGTAAAGTATAAGAAACCTTGTGCTGATAAATATTGAAGAAAATATATAGGTACTTACCAGGTGAATGTTTTCTTACATTGTGTTCCATCAACTATCCCTATAATCCCAGGAAACCCAAATATACTATAAAATTGTTGTTGATTTATGGCAGTTATGCTGTTGTTTCTGGAAATACTAAAGAACAATGGTTCAAAGTATAAATATAATTAATTTATCTTACATTAGATTTACTAGCATTCCAACTTACCTCTCATTTTGATATTCTAGATTTTGTTCAATTAAACCGAGGTAATTAATAATGATATATATTACAGTGTCGTTTAAAAGTCTCTGTCCTAAAAACTTAAGGAGGTTCATTTCTTGGCAATATGATTTTTCCTTACATCCATTCTTGAGGAAATCCATTTTCAATGAATATACCTACTGATCGACGTCTAGGATATCAAAAGTAATCATCGAACTTACGTAGAGGTATCATAATACATTTTTTAGCTTTCTCAAAGGAATAACAATAATTCTTCCTCGTAAAACAATATTTTTGTGTCTAAGATAGGTTAAGTGACCACTAGCCTGGAAATTTGACCGCTTAATTTAAATATAAATTCAAGTTAGATTAAAGCATAGTGCAAGAAAATAAGCTAAACATAGTGTTAAGTTTTGCTTAAAAAACTTGGTGCAAACGCCCCTACATTGTATATTATCGATATTACTACGTATATTACAAATTAAAATTTAAATTAAAATACACAAAATAACTATTTTAAAATTTTTGATAAAAAAACACCACACCACCGTCACGCCACTGATGGAGTGAAATGACAGAAAGACAGACGAAACTCAACCGTGTTGTCATATTTATGTACCCATCTCTTTTTAACTCTCATAAAAGTGCCAAACCATGTATGATTCTAAAAAATTGAGTTTTATGAATGGAGTGTTCTGTCTACCTATATTTAGATGTCTTTGGTCAGAGCCAACTGAGCGTAACAGTTAGATTTCCGCCACTAGAGTAGTAGGAACAAAGAACTTGAAGGAATCGGACCGTTGACTCTGTTCATACTATCTTTACATTTATTAATTCTGATGCTTTCATATGCATCTAATTGCCTGTAATTTGAGACTTGTTTAATTAATTTTAAATTATTAAAATCTATACAATGTTCTTTATCAACAATATGTTCGGCAACGCAAGATTTATCCGGTCTACCATATCTTATCTGAGCTAAATGTTCTTTAAATCTAGTTAATATTGATCTTCTAGTTTGCCCAACATATTTCTGATTACAATCTTTACAAGAAATTTCATAAATACCGGACCTTTCCAGTGGAGGTGTTTTATCTTTTGGATTACTTAATAATTGTTGTAATTTATTATTAGCACTATACACAAGTTTATAATTGACATTCTTAAAAATTCCTTTTAGACCACGGGATAACTCTCTATCAAACGGTATCGAAAAATATTTAGACGTATCTTTCTCCACTTGAAAAGTCGAATTTTCAGAAATCATTAACCTACACCTACGTTTTCTAATTAATTTATCAACTAGTGAAGGAGTTTATTAAACAAAGGTTTAAAGTATGCATTTTCTTTGGTTGCAACTAGTGTTTTTATTTTGTTAAGCATTCTATTTAAAAATATCTTCAACTTTAGTGAAAAAATATATTCGAATCGCCCTGTATATCTATGAAAATATTTTTATAATGTGCGCTAGTATTGCCTACTTTGATAAAAAATATTGTAGTCTGTCCAATGGCGGACTAAGCCTGTCGGGGGCCCGGGGCGGCGAAGCTAAATGTGGCCCCCGGTCTGTTTAGATAATGATATAGTTCTAATGCACATTTTGTAAAAATTGAATGACGTATGTATAATGGCTGACAAAATTCAAGTATTTATACAGGGTGTCCCAGGGTGTTAAAATAACTTTCGTTGCACATCATAATACGACTAGACCACCAGCAAACTCCATAAGACGACGCATGGTGTCATTGGTGACGTGCAACGAAAGTTGTTCCAATTTCCCTATAGATACGAGATTTTGTGCATACCATTGTTTCACAATGAGATCTATCGATTAAAAATATTTTCAATATGGCGGCTCTTTCGGAAGTACCGGAAGTTGACAGCAACTTACTTATTTTAAATGGGTGACCCCATTTTTTATTATACATACTTAAATTCTCTGTGAAATTTTATGAATTTTGATATTAAACACTATACCTAACGTTAATCGTTTTTGAAAAAAAAAATATCGATATATCGAATATACATTATATCGATATTTTGTCGCGGTATTTCCTTGGAAGAATTTTTTAGAAAACATATTTAAAATTTTTAGAGGAAAAAATCTGCCTGTCAAAAATATGTATATAGCCTAAACGTCAAATTTAGTGATTATCACAGCCACTGTGGCATAAAGAGAAGACATGTGGCTATCTATGTCACAGGGGCTGTGATAATCACTAAATTTGACTTTTAGGCTGTACACTTTTTTTGACAGGTAGTTTTTTTCGTCCAAAAATTTTAAATATGTTTTCTTAAAAATGCTTAGCATGGAAATACCGCGACAAAACATCGCGGTTTTGTAAGTCCTCCAAGATCCGAGGGGCCCCTTCGCTGTCTCAGGCCCTTGGCCCCCGTTATACTAAAGACTTCACTGCTCATCATCAGTAATGCAGCTAGAATACAAGTTATGCTGTGCATTGGTTGTAATTTAAAAAGTTTATTCGGTAAAAATAAATAATGAAACCATTGAAAAATAACTTAAAAGCTAAAATAAATAAATTCAGGCTATATTCAGAAATATATAAAAAATAATAATTATTCGATATTTTAAACAAAGAAAATTACTCCTTGATTTAATTTCCTAAATAGAAAATGCCATTGACAATTACTGGGGCTCGATAATTGATAATTAAGTAAATATCTGCTTCCATGTATACTGTTTATAGTTGGCGTATACGTGCGGTTTGCATACTCCACCTACACACTGCTTTATAACTACTGAACACATATTGACCTTGTTTGCCAGTTGAATAAAAAATTACTTATTAAGATTCGGAGGCCTCCTAAAAGGCGGGGCCCGGGGTGGGTTATAGTTTAAATTTATTCTTATTAAGCAATTTTCGGATTTTTTTTTATTTTCGAAGGAATATACCTTTCAAAATCCTTAAAATATTCCTGCAGGGTGAACTGGCACAAATCTTCATCAGTACGGATATCACTTCATCTTCTGAACGAGGTTGGAGGCTTCAAAACGATGTTTTTAAGGAAGTAGCTTCTGTCACAAGTCCAGTGACTTCTTGCCACTTCCGCCACCAGACAAATACAACAAAGCACATCTTTGTCATCTCTCAATTCAGCTACAATAATTTAAAAAATCCAGAATGGAAACTATCTCGCAATTAATATTTATCTAAAATACCGCTTTTTTTCATATAGATGTGGAAGGAATGGGAACGTACCTTTCTTTGGCACTGAAGAGCATATGTATATGGCAAGTTCCGGAATATTTTTATATTAACATAATATACAAGGTGGTCCGAATTGTATTCCGGAAACTTCGGCAGCATATTCTGCAGATAAAAATAAGTAGAAAAGTTCTTATAAATGTATGTGCTAAAATGCTTAGTTTCGGAGATACAGGGTGTGGAAGTTTAATTTTTATTTCGATTTTTTCCAAATAATTTCTGAAGTAACGTCAATATTTGGATGAAATTTGGTGTCTGGCAGTTTTTTGATATGAGAAATTTGATTTTGATGTCAACATGACCCCTACTTGTAGAGGGCGCCATCTACATATATTTAATTGGTTTGAAGAGTCATAACTTTTCGTCCGTACCTGTATAACACTACTAAGGAAAAAAATATATACATTTACGACGTTTTTAACGTAAAAAAGGTCTCTTAATAAAAATCGCTACGAGTAATACTTCTCGAGATATTTGAAATTGCAATTATCAATACATGCCATCATTGGCATAAATTAAACATGCTGACTAAATAGTTAATAGACTGAAATCATAAATTTGAAATATTTTTGTGTCAAATCATCATCAATTAATTTAAAAAAATAAAAATTTCCCAAAATTGTTATTTCAGTCAAATAACTATCTACTAAACATATTATTTATTTTTTGTCAATAATGACATGTATTGACTAGTTCCCTTCTAAATATCTCGAGAAGAGTTGGTCTTAACGATTTTTACCAAGAGACATTTTTTACGTAAAAATTACGAAAATGTATATTTTTTTATTTAGTAATTCTATACAGGTACGGCCAAAAAGTTATTACTCTTTAAAACAGTTAAAACACATGTAGGTGGCGCCCTCTAGAAATAGGAGTCATAATGACATCAAAATCAAATTTCTCATGTCAAAAAACTACCAGATACCAATTTTGATCCAAATATTGACGTTACTTCAGAAATTATTTGGAAAAAATCGAAATAAAAATTAAACTTCCACACTCTGTATCTCCGAAACTCAGCATTTTAGAACATACATTTATACGAACTTTTTTACCTATTTTTATCTACAGAATATGCCGCCGTAGTTTCCGGATTACAGTTCGGACCACCCTGTATATTAAATCCAAAATTTAATGCTCTATAGTTTTCGTTGTATTTTGTTTTATTTAGAATGATGCCATCCATGTGACGGACGACTGAGTGCCACTTTAATGCATCTTTCATCAAAGTGGGTAAATGTCATCTATGTCTAGAATTATTGTAAATTCCTCTTAGTACCGTCATAATATGTAGAAAATTATAACTTTAGTTGGACCAAGAAAGAAAACCTTCCATTTAATTAAACTATTAACAATGTTACTTTTGAAACATTATGAAACAATGATAGATGATCATACACCGTCGACAAAGACCCCAATTTCAACGAATAGACGCATTGAACTTGAAAATTTGCACTAACTGAAAATATTACAAAAACTCTTTTTTGACTATATCGTCATATGATTGCATAGTTATATATTTAATAAATACTACGTATATGTCTGAGAGCTCATAAAGCTAATTTTGAATGAATTTTAAAAATAGAAGTTTTATCTATATTCCTTTTAAAAGAAGCCGGCTCATTTCAGCAAATATAGCCATTCACTATATTCAAAAAAATCCCTTTTACAAACAATTCTCGTTGTACACGTTCCTCTGTAATATACCCAGATTGCCGGAAGCCGTATCAAAGCCAGGAAATGACCCGATTTCCAGCAATTTCAATCGTTGCCTATTCCTCCAACTCCCTTTTTTCGTTCGATCAAATATTTCCTTTATTCCGGCCGTTTAATAACGGTTGGCTACAAGCCAAAAGGGTGCCACTATTGTTACCCCACCCCCATCCTTACGTATTTTTTGCTTCTATTTTTTTTCTGGTCCCGCTTTTAGAGCAACCGTGGTGGTGTATTAATGGGGCGCCGGTTAGTCCTCGATTCGGAATTATATGAAATGGAAATCTGGCAAAGCACGCGATTGTAGGAATTTATTTTTCCTTATCGTTGTCCGGGCGTTTGCTCAATGGAGAAAACTGATTAGTTGTTGAGTGGGGTGGTTTGAAATTTAAGCTTAAGTTCAGGTGATTTTTTGGAAGGTTTTAAGCATTCAGGGGGTCGCTCCTTCATTAGTGAATTCCACAACTCTATCATTTTAGAATTATTGTGAATTCCTCTTAGTACTGGAAATCGCAACATGTGAAAATTATAAATTTAGTTGTACCAAGAAAAGAAAACCTTCCATTTAATTAAACTATTAACAATGTTACTTTGAAACATTATGAAACAATGATAGATGATCATACACCGTCGACAAAGACCTCAATTTCAACGAATAGACGCATTGAACTTGAGGTACTAACTGAAAATATTACACAGAAACTCTTTTTTGACTATATCGTCATATGATTGCATAGTTATATATTTAATAAATACTACGTATATGTTTGAGAGCTCATAAAGCTAATTTTGAATGAATTTTAAAAATAGAAGTTTTATCTATATTCCTTTTAAAAGAAGCCGGCTCATTTCAGCAAATATAGCCATTCACTATATTCAAAAAATCCCTTTTACAAACAATTCTCGTTGTACACGTTCCTCTGCAATATCCCCAGATTGCCGGAAGCCGTATCAAAGCCAGGAAATGACCCGATTTCCAGCAATTTCAATTGTTGCCTATTCCTCCAACTCCCTTTTTTCGTTCGATCAAATATTTCCCTTATTCCGGCTGTTTAATAACGGTTGGCTACAAGCCAGAAGGGTGCCACTATTGTTACCCCACCCCATCCTTGTATTTTTTGCTTCTATTTTTTTTTCTGGTCCCTTTTAGAGCAACCGTGGTGTATTAATGGGGCGCCGGCGCCGGTTAGTCTCGATTCGGAATTATATGAAATGGAAATCTGGCAAAGCACGCGATTGTAGGAATTTATTTTCATATCGTTGTCGGGCGTTTTATCAATGGAGAAAACTGATTGGATTGTTGAGTGGAGGGTGGTTGGAAATTTAAGCTTAAGTTCAGGTGATTTTTTGGAAGGTTTTGAAGCATTCAGGGGTCGCTCGCTACCATTAGTGAATTCACAACTCTATGTTTAGAATTATTGTGAATTCCTCTTAGTACCGTCATAATATGTAGAAAATTATAAATTTAGTTGTACCAAGAAAGAAAACCTTCCATTTAATTAAACTATTAACAATGTTATTTTTGAAACATTATGAAACAATGATAGATGACCATATACCGTCGACAAAGACCTCAATTTCAACGAATAGACGCATTGAACTTGAACATTTGCACTAACTGAAAATGTTAGAAAAACTCTTTTTTGACTACATATTATATCGTCATATGATTGCATAGTTATTTTTAATAAATACTAGGTATATGTTTGAGAGCTCATAAAGTTAATTTTGAATGCATTTTAAAAATAGAACTTTTATCGATATTCCTTTTAAAAGAAGCCGGCTCATTCCAGCAAATATAGCCATTCACTATATTCAAAAAAATCCCTTTTACAAACAATTCTCGTTGTACACGTTCCTCTGTAATATCCCCAGATTGCCGGAAGCCGTATCAAAGCCTGGAAATGACCCGCTTTCCAGCAATTTCAATCGTTGCTTATTCCTCCAACTCCCTTTTTTCGTTCGATCAAATATTTCCCTTATTCCGGCCGTTTAATAACGGTTGGCTACAGGCCAAAAGGGTGTCACTATTGTTACGCCACCCCCATCCTTGTATTTTTTGCTTCTTCTATTTTTTTCTGGCCCCTTTTAGAGCAACCGTGGCGTATTAATGGGGCGCCGGTTATTCTAGATCCGGAATTATATGAAATGGAAATCTGGCAAAGCTCTCGATTGTAGGAATTTATTTTCATATCGTAGTCGGGCGTTTTATCAATGGGGAAAACTGATTGGATTGTTGAGTGGAGGGTGGTTGGAAATTTAATACTAAGTTCAGATGATTTTTTGGAAGGTTACCGAAGCATTCAGGGGTTGCTCGAAACCATTAGTGAATTCACAACTACAGGGTCCGGCAATAGTGCGTCTGGCATCTGTAGCTTCTAGAATAAAAAACTTGGGAATTTTGTTTAAGTGCAAACCTTAAGTATGTACTAGGATGTATTTCAGGAAAATATTTTAACTTACCATAGGGTGGTAAAAAGTGTGAGTGGTCCTGGATTATTTTTTTAAATGGTCGCATCATAGAAACAATTCGAACTATTTTGTCTGATTTTCCCCATAGCCAACATCGCCCAGCGTTGATAAAGATTGGTTCAAGTATTCCTTTAATATGTTCAATCCCACGACCACGTTGGCATTTTCAGAAGGCAAATTGGATGACCTATTCCAGAGACCTGGATAAAACTTTAGGTTGGATTCCTCCAACCCCGGAGAGCTACGAGAGATTTGTCGGTGCAATTATTAGTACAGCAAAGAAGCATTATACCTAGAAGCATATACCTAGAGGACCAGACCGCCGAAGAATTATACGAGCAATTTCAAATTAGTGGCGACAGGGAGATAGCAGACGAACTTATACACAGTCTGGACAGTGCTAGACGAGAGAAGTGGATGAAAACAGCCGAGGATACAGATTTTAAAAGATCTAACAGAAAAGCGTGGGCCCTCCTACGTAAATTGGGAGGCGGAAAAGGACCACTTCGTGAAAATATAGCAATCGATCCCAATAAAGTAGCATCCCACATTGTCATGACATCTAAAGGAAAAACTCACCGAGAAACCACCACTCGTATTAAAAAAGATCTTAAATCCATCAAAGCTGCCTGCACTGCCAATCCAGTCTACTCAAGGGACTTTACGGTTGATGAGATTACCGAGGCGATATCCGCTGTGAAACCCGAAAAATCTCCGGGTTTTCACGCTCATTCACGCTGGTGGGTTTACAAAACTATGGCTGGCAAGATTTTTCACTGCTATAATGAAGTCCGGTAACTTTCCGGCCAAGCTCAAACATCGAAAAATTATAGCAATTTTAAAACCAGGCAAACCGACAGATCTCCCACAAAGCTATCGACCAATCGCTCTGTTAAGTTCTTTGTGTAAACTTTTCGAACGAGTACTGTCTAATCGACTGAGTCCCATTGTATTTGCCAACATTCCTATAGAACAAACAGGATTCCGGCCCAATCGAAGTTGCTAGGACCAAGTTATGTCTTTGACCTCATACATCGAAGCAGGTTTTCAGAGACAAAAAGGACAAAATCTCCACAGTGTTCATAGACCTCTCTGCAGCTTACGACACTGTTTGGCGCCACGGACTACTTTACAAACTAATTAGAATAGTACCATGTTTGAGGATCATTAAACTAATTGATAGTATGATTGTGGCAGAGGTTTCCGGGTTGTTATGGGGAAGAAAATAAGTAAGCAGAAAATACTAAACAATGGATTACCGCAGGGATCGGTGTTAGCACCCTTGCTTTTCAACCTGTATATAGCCAAGCCGACATACCAAAAACGATATGTAGAAAGTTCGGATACGCCGATGACTGGGTTATAGCCACCGGACATAGGTCAATGGAAGTTACTGAGCAAGTCTTAACATCTGATTTGACAGTACTAGCAGAGTATTTTCGCAAGTGGCGGCTTAAACCAAACGTTTGTAAAACAGAGGCTTCTTTTTTCACCTCAATAACAGAGCGGCAAATAAGGAACTTGAGGTATACTTTGAGGGATGACGGCTCTCACACAACAGACAACCCACATATCTTGGAGTTACGTTGGATAGAACTCTGTCATTTAAGGTCCATCTCACCAAGCTTGCTGCAAAAATACACACACGGAACAACATATTACAAAAGCTATGCGGCACTACCTGGGGATCATCTGCGGCCACTCTAAGAACATCAGCCTTGAGCCTCGTGTACTCAACGGCCGAATACTGTTCACCTGTCTGGTTGAATAGTGCCCATGTCAACAAAGTGGATGTCCAGCTGAATATCACAGTGCGAATCATCTCCGGGGCTATACGAACTACGCCCAAATACTGGTTGCCTGTTTTAAGTAACATACCTCCTCCTAACTTGAGGAGAAAACAGGCTTTACATAGAGAGCGCAAGAAAATATTGCTAAACCGGGAACTACCAGTACATTGTGACATAGCTGATTTAAATATTAATAGACTCCGCTCAAGAAAGCCACCACTCTCATCAAAAACACTTGGGAATACTGACGAGAATGCAGAGTTCAACTTATATGAAACATGGATGAACGAATGGATGGAAAACGCTCCACCACAAAGTCGGGATTTCACATGTATCTCAGCAGTTCCTCCTGGTTTTGAGCAGCCTCGCAAAATATGGGTAACTTTAAACAGGCTGAGAACCGAACATGGTAGGTGCATGGATTCTCTCTATAAATGGGGAAAGGCCACCACTCCGGTATGTAATAGTGGAGCTCTACGACAGACTGTTCGACATATTAGAGAAGAATGCGCTTTAACGGCATATGAGGGAGATTTTGGAGATTTCCTGAAGGCAACACCAAGTGCAATTGATTATATAAAAAGACTAGATGTTTTGTTTGTGACAAGTTTGTTTTGTACCATATCCGTTTATCACTGAGATAAATTAAACATGTTGACTAAATAGTTATTAGATTTAAATCGTAAATTTGAAATGTTTTTGTGCTAAAAGTTCAACAGAAACTGTTTTAATCATCATTTTTTCGAAGAAAAATTTATTTAAAGATTTATTTAAAAAAAAAGTCTAAAATATTTCGAAATGTGTTTTTAATGTGAAAATTAAAATTGAAGTATGTAGCCAATACTTGCTCTATAATAAAGTATGACGTATGACGTGTAAGGTAGTATTTTTTTATTCGATATTAATTTTTTCTGCTAAACTATTTAAGCTTTTCGTTGCGTGTCCACGAAATGGACGCTTGACGACTGGCTGGCGCCGTTAGGCCATCGATTCTTACGATCACTTCGACCACTTTTTCGTTTTACTGCTATTTTATTCATGTTTTTTTTTGTGTTTTAGGAATCGAATGGCGAATGACAACAGAAATGAACATTTATAGAAATTAGCTAATAGTTTAAACGACTTACCGTATATTTGTTCATGATTATTAATAGCATAAAGAGCTGTTTAACTAACATACACCTTACAAAACCATGCTATCGTTGATTGAAAGAATTGACAAGGCTGTTTTGGTTTCCCCTTACGTCTCAAGGTGGAGCCTCTACTCGTTCTGCGGCGAACCCATTAAAGCACACATTTTCTCTAATTTGGCTAGCGAAGGCATAATATCGAAGACGGAGTGGGACTGAAAGCGACAGTGTTGCCATATTAAAATATATAATATCTTTAATACGTTTGACGAAAATATCTTTGGATGAAAAATCCGTGTTTATTTATTGAAAGTTTATTCGTATTAAACATATGTAGAATAAACAACAAAAATATTTTTTTTATATGTACCTAGTGGATATTTCATATATATAATATTTTACATATCAAATAACAGCGATCTTTATTTCCAAGCCAACTATGACGCCGTTCTTTGTTTAATCATATAATATTATAGTAAATTGTTTAATGATAGAAAATCCGTATTTATTAACGTTCTGTACCCAAAATCGGTAAATCTACGGATTAATTCGTAGTTCGGGCAACACTGTCTCCGGAAACTACCTACTCTGTCGATTGAAAGCAGAACTACGGTACAGTATTCTTTATCCGCTGCGCTGTAAACGAGTTACAGTTAATTTCGGACATATTTTGTGCTACAAAATCGCCCATAAGGCGCATCTTATTTCTTCAATCAACGATTCTATTTTTTACTTATTACGATACTATTTTTACTATTATTGAATAATCTAAGATTAACTCACAGATAGTTCTGTCTGTGATTAACCTTTTAAATATCCAAAAAAATTTAATATGTCGCCCAACAGCAACAAGAAAGCATTTATACCTTTGTTCGGGTTCTTGTCATTACCGATTCTGAACCGTCCTAGAACTCTGCAACGCATGCGCAAATGAAATAATGTCTTCATATTTCCTTCTGCGCATACGCATCACAGTTCTAGGACGGTTCAAAATCGGTAATAAGAGAAACCCGAAGTAAGCTTATGTCTACTCTTTTAAGAATTTTATGTTTGAGCCAAGGCATTAGGTATCCTACACCATGCCAAATGTTGGAAAGACGGTAAGTCGTGTGTCGTTGTGTTAAAACACATAGAACAACTTTGTGTGTAACCATGTTATTAAGTTCGTAAGGTTAATTTCTTTGGGTTAATGTTAAGGGTAATGTGGGGGACTAATACACGAATTATAAACCAACCATCAGCAATACAGAAAGTTACAAAAGTATTTCATTAATTTCTTTCAATATCATAGCCAAAATGTATGCAAAGTATTTTTATTAATGTTTGTTTTTGTTTCAGGTAAACCAAACGACAATTGGACGGTATCGGGTCGCGCCTGGTGGGCATGCTCCTGTGCGGCGAGTTGCGCGGCTCGCCCCTACTGAACCTGCACTGCGCCCCCCTATCGCCGGACGCGCTCGGCTCGCGGTCGCCCTTCGTGTCGCTGCTGGCGCTAGTGCAAGGCATGGCCGCCCTCACCGCCGCCCAGCAGGCCCTAGACGAGGACGTCTTCCTCGGTAAAAACCTGAGACAAGGAAAGAGAGGGGACGCGTAATCGAAATCTACGGCCAATATCAAATTTTGTGATTTGGCGTCCGTTTGTGTGTTTTTTTGTAGTTTGTGCTGTAAAAAGCTTTTTAAAGACTTGAAGTTTTTATTATTTAAATAGGGTGATTTGTTGTACTTACAGCTGTAAGAGCCGTAATGAGAGAAAAGATCAGGAATCACTTTTCACAAACAGCCTTGGCCTGGAGCCTAGCCGATTTGGCGCTCACAGAATTTTTTTAATTGTATTATCCGTCCCCTCTCTTTCCTTGTCTAAGGTACAAACCGATATAAATCTTTACCAAGTCCACAGATAAAATATCTACTAGTGATGAGCGAAAACACACACATTTAATCACTGATTAAATGTGTGTGTTAAATCACATTTAATCACTGATATCAAAAAATCACGGCAAAAGTAACTGTTAACGGTACTCAAAGTAAATGTTAACGATCTAACCTAACCTATAATAACTGAAACTCTTAACATTTTAGAATTAACTACTAATAGGTATATAGGTATTCTAGATCTGGTCACTTTATCTGCGTGGTCTGTATTTTAATGCATGCGACAGAGATAAATATAAATGACCTGTTGAAAGACAGAGAGACGAAATAAAAAGCATCATACAGTGTTGCCGGTTCTTACGTTTGTAGGTAAATCTGGGTAAAAAAATAAACTATTTTAAAAACTTTCAATATACTACTGAAATGTAGATAATATGTCTAAGCTAAATATAATCTATTACAGGTGTATTAAAATAAGTAACTAATTGTGAAAAATAAAGTTCAAAACCTAGATGCAACATTTTTCATAAAAGCCTACTTTTATGGTTTGAAATTTATATATAAGAAAAAAATAGATAGAAGAAATGTATCAACTCAACTTTTATCTCTTTTTAATAGATTTGATTTTCCACACGTTAAAATCCAGACCATGCAGTTGACCAGATCGATATAAATTAATAGTCACGTCACGGCAGGCTGCATTAGCATTAGGGCATTCAATCCCGGGATTTCGGGATTATGATTTTTTTGATCGCGGGATTTAGAAAAAAAACGAGTTACCTTGAAATTGATTCCTTATTAGTTAAGTCTACTATTATATTATCTGAAAGTGAGAATTAGATGAAGGTTAGAATTAATTATATTGAAAACCCCTTTATTTCAGAAAAAACAACATTAATACAAAACCAAGAAACTAAAACATACCCTCTTCGTTCAATTCAGAGGGCCAAAAATATCGATAATATAGAGTATCGCGATTTGTTTGTCAATACCTTGGATAGAAAATTGTTGTAAAAATCCAGAAATATTCGATCTTTGCTTCAATAAATTAGTTTTATAATGAAATAATAATCTTCTTGGACTGATAGTATCTTCAATTTTGAAATAAAATAATCTAAATTCAAAAGCTTACTTAGAGTACTACTCGTATATAATAGAATATAGAGTTATTCTCAAGCGTGATGTTATCCACTTTATATATGCACTTTATGAGTGGTTGCTATATTAACTTATTATTATAAAAATTTCTATACTAGCATTGCTTAAGATGTTGTTTGATATGAAAATGGTTTCTTGAAATTTAAGCTTTTTTTCTATGAGGTTTCTTGTGGGCAACCCAACTTTGTCTTCATCTTCGGGTGGCGCTTTCATTCTTCATTTATTCTTCTACCTACTTCTTCACATCTATTTTTTCTTTGATAGAAAATGGGTTGTTGAGCTACGAGAATCCGAACTATCACTTAGGACCTTCGAAGCGTCTGGACGACGCCTTAAATTCCAACACGGAGAATCTCTATGACGAAATCTACCAGGAACTGGACGACATTTGCAACATGGGACACACGGGCGTCAAGTCTTCAGTCAACGGTGGTACGGGACGCAAGGCTTACGCCGCTCTGGACGTGGAGTCGATGGGCGTAGACATCACCACCGGTCCCTTAGGTCCGTCCAATTTGATAGATAACAGAAGGTAAGCATTGTTGTAAGTGAACAAAACGATTGTAGAATTAGCCCGTGGTTACATTGGATGCGTATCCGTGCGTTTTTTTGGTCGTACGTGCGCGGACGTGCACGCAGCAAAAAACAAACAAATGGTATCTACCCAAGCGCACGGTGGGGTATTAGTATGAAAAAGGTGATCGAAATTCGATAAAGCAAATGTGTTTAAGATTTCCCAAAAAAAGATAAATGATAAGTTAAATCATCTCTGCCATGAATGGCGTTGCTATGGGTGTTTAGTTGCATTTATTTGTTTCAACGAAACGTCAAAGTTGTTACCATGTTTTTACTTCTCACAGATAAGAGGTAAATGGCTAAATTTTATGTTTAAAATTATAAATTGTTGTTGTTCTTGTGCTCTTTTTACGTTGATATTATTGTTTTGATTGAAAATGGCTCAGCAAGCTGCAGGTATGTATTCTACAAAAACGTATTATTTATTTTGATATTCTCTATACTAACGATTTTTTTGCAACAAAAGTTAGGCGTTCAGAAAATTTGATTAAATTTGTGACATTTTTATTATACTTAGAGATTTAGTTGCGCATTTCGAAGAATTCAGCATATTGTCTATATACGTTTTACTTAGTAAACATTGGGCTTTCATACAGTAAAATAAAATACTGCGACTTTTTGCTATTTTGCAGATAAAATGAGAAAAACATTCTTGGTTTCCTCTAATTTGCCAATCAGTGCTATACTAATGCGAGGTGTAAACCGCGATGGCATTGTTGTGTACAAAGCGATCGCATTAGTGCCATTAGCAGTATAGCACAATTTGGCATTAGTAGCGACTTTAGTGGTATGGGCATTGCTCGCGAATCAGTCGTAGCATTAGTAGTAGTAGTTGCGATATTACTACTGGCACTGACCGTGGAAACACTGGAACAGTGATTTTTCTTTCTTTTTTTAGAATCGACGAATTATCCTTTATTTTGTTCATATTATTTCCTCTTTAATTGAAAATAGCAATAATTTATATAAGGTCTACATAAAAAAATTTCGATCAACTATCAGTGTCAAATACCCCACTGTGAGGCGGTTACATTGCATCGGAGTTTGCGCGTCCGTGCACGTAGGTTAATTTTCGTTGGTCGGATGAAAACAAACTGGTTTGTTTTTTTAATACGTGCACGTCCGAGCGTTCGAATTATTATACTCTGGGCCCAATACATTCTCGAAAAATTTGAATATTTTTGAATACCAGGCTAATTTTATTTAGATAATATTAATGTTGCTGGAAACATTCTAAAATATTCAAAAAATTTGATCGGTTGCTGTTTTAATTCACCAAATATTTTACATATTCATTTTCTTCCCATTTTTTTGCATATAAATCATTTACCCAACATTTTCTTCTGTTCATAAGGAGTTATTTTAGCATTAAATCCTCAGACAGCATCAAAGTAGTGGCGTCCGTTTTGACAAACTCGACACACGGAACACCATGAATGCCGCATCTAATGTAACCACTAAAATAAAATAGTCGTGCGAGTAAATTCCGTCAGAGCTCGCACGTATAAAAAAACGCACGGACCCGCGTCCACTGTAACCGCGGTCTTATAGGAAGACCCTCTAATAAAATATATTTTATAAAATTCAGATTGACACTGCACCAAAAAATACATTTTTTAACAATCTGTATGCATCGTAACCGAGCGTTACAAACTCGATAGAGCGTAGAGCTGTCAAATATTGGATGATATCTGGATATTTTGCCACTGTAGTAAAAGTCGAATTTTAGAAAAAAATACATTATTTTCGAGTTTTGTTTTTTCCTAAAAAAATTTAATTCGAGACATTATCTTCGTATTTCATTAAATTCGTCACATATACAGTACGTCTGCTGGATCTGTGTCTACGAAAGGAATGCGGACAAAAAACATTTAAATAAACAACAATGTATTTTATACGTCGACTTGACGAGTACGTCACCGCAAATCGCTCCACCCACTCATTTTATTGGTTACTTGCAAATTTGTCAAATTTCTATTGATGGGACGCGTCCTCGAATTTTTTACGAAAAACATCGAGAGAATATCGTTTCCCCTCTCACGGATACTCCGTAGCTACAGAACGGACAGACGTACTGTACATACCTACAAAATAAACTCACCGGCAAAAAAAATCGGCCACTAAAAACTAATCTCAATTTCAAAGTTGGATTTCTCGCGAACAACTCATTAGATTTTGATGATTTTTTTAAAATTGTAAATTAATTCCTTTTTAACGGATGCTACGTCAGAAATTTTTATTCCGAATTTATTTTGAGCATATACAGGGCACAACAATAAGACGAAGTTTTTTGCCCGAACTTTGTAACACCCTGTAGGGCGCAGCAGCTGTAGTAGCTATTGCTAAATCAAATCACATTGTAGCCTCATCCTTTTTGAGCATTTTGTTTTTTTAATCACGACATTATCTCTCTTTTTATTGGAGATACTCTGATTTAAAACGAACGTCTCGGAAAAATGCTTCGCAGGTAGAAAGTTTTATGTTTGAGGCGACAAAACGGATTTATGAGTATTTGCTATATGACAATAACGGTTGTCAAACTAAAAAATGCCATTATCTGTGACTGGTGTTGCTTGTATTGTGACTTTAATTGAGGATGGCCGAAGTCAACGTTATGTGTCCGATACCCTGGGCATACCTCGAACAACAGTCCAGGATGCATATTCATATTCTGCCAACGTAATACGATATTCGGCTAAAGTCGCAAGCGTTCGAGTCTAACGTTTGCAAAATATGATTACATTGAACTAACGTTGGCAGTTTATACGGCCGAATTCGCGTTTGAGCCTAGCGTTTGGAAAATATGATTGAACTAACGTTGGCAGTTTATTTACCGTCCGACACAGTTTGTTGTTTAGTCTTCAAATTATTCATTTAAAAATTTGGCTTTGCATGTTGTTAGCTATTAAAAATTGTTTGAAAATTTACCATTTTGGCTATCCAAAGGCCTCAAGAGTACAATTATTTTGATATCAGCCAGAACGAGTTCAGAATTAACAGTGATACTAAAAAAGAAGTAGATGTAAGTTGACTTTTATTAATTACTATTAACCGAAGCTCACTATATGTGGTATGATGAAAACCACGAATGTTTACGCGTGATTCATCCCTTTTTACCATCCAAACTAAGCTGTTGGAAGGTCACACGGACCTTGATTCCAGTGGCATGCTGTTGCAAGCGGAGTGATACTCAATTTATATCTGTTAAGTTATTTCTGTTTTACGTTAGAAGCATAGTGCCGTTTGAGGCGATGAATCAGGTGAAAAGATTCATATTTTTTGCCATCATAGTGTTTTCCTTATATCAGTTTGATTTAATATTGCACGTGAAATCACTGTAGATAAAATAACCGAAATTAAATTCTATTGATAATATTATGATTGGAATATTCGTGGCTAATTTGTTCACTAGTTTTTTTTGCTATGGAAAGTTATATTAGGTTATAACGTTTACTGTAGAGAAACACATAGAGTTTATGTTTTTTTTTCATAATCGGAGCAATTATCCTTCTCCAAAGTTGGGAAATGGAAACCTATCTAAAAGGGGAAACTGATGGCGCTTAGGTTGCGTCGCTAGTGAAAATAATACAAAAATATATTAAAATTATGTTATAAAGCAAATTAGCTAACTCTAAACGATTACATGTTCATTTGTCGATCTTTTGTGAATATTTTTCGGTGCCATTTTTTTTTGTCTCAAGGGCTATATTATAACATTTTGAAAACATATCGAAGAGTATAACTTTATGCGACTCTCTACTCAAAAAATGTTATATTAGGTATTAAAACTTAAATAATTTATTACAGAAATGGGTAATCGAATTAGGAGATTTAACAAAAATTACTTGGCAAGCTACCACGACTGTTAGAACAAAAAATTGGAAAAATCTAAAAAAAACATATTTAAGACGCAGTCTCCAGCAGGAGGCATTCCATTTCAAGAACTTTGAAACCGTTCTCATATCACTTTTTGTTCTTTTCCTTCAAATACTAAGCATTTACGCATCTAATCATCAAATTATTTAAATTACACCTAGTGCTTAAACAGGCATTAAGTGCCAATGGGCAGTTGCGATGCTCATAATTTGCTAACGCTTCACGGCGCCCGGTCCGAATCCAGCCGAAGTCGTATTACGTTGGCAGAATATGAATATGCGTCCACGATGCCTGGAATCGGTATATGGAAACGGAAAATTTCACCAGGCGAGTGGGTTCCGGAAGAAAACGGAAGACAAATGCAATTGACGACCGCTTTATTGTCCTGAATACTTTACGAAATCTTAGAATTACAGCGTTTCAAAATCAACATCTGCTACAAGTCTTAGCGTTATTGCGTAGAACTCAAGTCAGTGAGAGAGAGAACAATCAAACGAAGACTAAAAGAAAACAGCTTGTCTGCAAGGAGGCCTGCCACAGGACCCCAGCTACTTCCAAGACATCGTCGAGCACGTCTTCAGTTTGTGCGTTTACATGTGAATTGGTTTGGTCGCGGTTTTGCCTGCAAAGCATTTTTCCGAGACGTTCGTTTTAAAGCAACGTATCTCCAATACAAACAGAGATAATGTCGTGATTAAAAAAACGAAATGCTCACAAAAGATGGGGCTACAATGTGATTTGATTTAGCAATAGCTACTACAGCTGCTGCACCCTACAGGGTGTCACAAAGTTCGAGCAAAAAACGTCGTCTTATTGTTGTGCCCTGTATATGCTCAAAATAAATTCGGAATAAAAATTTCTGACGTAGCATCCGTTAAGAAGGAATTAATTTACAATTTAAAAAAAAATCATCAAAATCTAATGAGTGGTTCGCGAGAAATTCTTCATCTAGTGATCACTAAAAAGCCATTTCGGTATAGTTTATAGATCTACGAGTAGAAAAAAATACTGTTTTTCATCTGATATCAACTTTTGAATCTAAAAAATGTTAAATCTTTCCTCGTCACTTTATTTTTAACAATTGACAGAATTGATGTAAAGCAAAAAAGTGCGGAATTTATTGATGAAGACAGAACTTATATTGGTATATACAAAACATACCTCAGTTATGAAAATTTACGAGAAAATTGTTATTTCCTGTTGTGTTGTTGTTCGTTTCTTAGCAGCCAACTCTCGAACTCGAAAATAATGTAAATTGTTCTGCTTTGACATGCTGGACGACATGTTACGACTATACGCTAAGGACAAGCGCCGATACGACATGCAACTGCAAAATAAACTGTCGATGTCTACCCATCTGTCTACTGCACATCAAAGGAGTAGAGTTGCATCGAGAATTGATATCCTCCTGTATTTGACGAGCTTTATCAATAGATTTTTGGAAACTGAAAAAGAAACAAAAAACTTCACGGAATATTTTTTCCATTATAAGGGTGAGTCTTAAATAAGTGCAAATGCCGTTTTTCAAATAAGTCCAAAATAGCCCAGTTAAGTATTTTACTTTGAAAATTTCCAAAAAAAATTGTTTTGCTTAAATTTTGAGAACCACTGTATCTTTTCTGGGTTTTCTTTCTTGTAAATTTGCCATATTATTATGTCTTTTAACTAAAAACTAAAAAATCTTCCAAATTTTCTATTTTTTTTTCGCGAGAAGAAACTCATAATTGTGTTTCTGGGGTCGAAATATACTACCCCTAAAAATATTTGCACTTATTTAAGACTCACCCTGTATATATCTGTTTATACTCGTTTTACCTTTATTTATTTTAATACTCTTTTCAACATCTAATTGATTATAATTTGTTACATGCTTAATTTTTACTTATTAACGTCTATACATTGATATTTACCAGAAATACATTGATCAACAAAGAGTTTATCTGTTCTAGTGATTGATTATCAAGACTGTCCAATATATTTCTGGTTATAATCTGCATATTTTTTAAATGATATATTTTTCGGGTAGAGGTATTTTGGTGTGGTGTGGTTTACTACTAATCGTTTCTGTAAACTGAGTATTAGGGTGAGCCAAAAAAACTAACCTATGGAATTTATGGGTTAAAATGAACCTAATAATCCAGAAAAAAATATCCCCGGAAGGCAGGAACTTTAGCTCAATTTTAAAAGGTGTCGGTGAACATTCAAAGTTTTCCATTCAAATAACACGTAAAAAAATATTTTTCCATTAAAAGTACCATAACTTTGAAATGGTTTACGATAAAATTCATCGCGGATTCTTGTAGAGCATAAAATTGCTATCTGAGAATAATTATCTGAGAGTAATCTAGTTTTTTTGCTATATATGAAAATTTTTAATCAATAAACACTAAAACTGCATATTATTTTGATTTTTTCACTTTTTAAAGCTTTTAAATATACTAAATATTGAATTGAAAAAAATCACCCTCAGATAGATTTTTAGTAAATTTTATGCTCTACAAGAAGCCGCTATGTCAAATTTTTTATCGTAAATCGTTTCAAAGTTACGGTACTTTTAATGGAAAAATATTTTTTTACGTGTTATTTAAATGGAAAACTTTGAATGTCCACCGACACCTTTTAAAATTGAGCTAAAAATCCTGCCTTCCGGCGATATTTTTTCTCGGTCATTAACCCATTTTCATTAAGTCATTTTAACCCATGAATTCCATAGGTTAGTTTTTTTGGCCCACCCTACTGAGTATCGACACTTTAGTTTAAAATTAGCAATATTAGTAAGTAATAAATAAATGGCATGAATTATAATAAGGGTTCTTTAACTGTCACCATACAGAACCTCCTGGATCTAGAAAAAAACATCTAAATAAGTGATGCGCTTATTTGATAATATCATAATTGCGCATAGATAAAATACAAAAATAAATAGTTCTAATGAAAAGAGTTTACTTTTATTTTTAATTGACAATATCATCAAGATAAAATTCAAAAATAAACAGTGGCATTATAAATTTTAGATCACTTTTACACTGATATATACTGATGTCATTTTGTATCAGTAGACTAAAGAAATAACAAGCTATTTTAGTACCTTTTACATTTCAAGACATAAAACAAAGATCTTTATGCGTAGGAATGTGGAATGGAATGGGAATACTGACACTACTACAGGAAGAGACAAAAATAATAGCTCTACTTATTGGGATGAGTACGTAATTCTCTTCTATTTTATTAGATATTGTTATACTCTACAGTAGCATGACGGCACCCCATTCATATACGCATTCATTCACAAATAAAATTGTCATTTTGCAAATAGTTAAGTAGTATTTAAGAGCCGTCATGCTACTGTATCAACTATTTTTTATCGAAATTGTATTAAAAGAAATATTTCTTTCAGTTTGTGCGACAAAATGACAGAGAATGAAGATTCAGTGCCCCATATCGTGGGAGGTTTGACTAACGATCTTTATGCCGTACCTGTTAAAAAATTCAGCAAATCATCGATAGAAAAGTCGAATGATATTATCAGTCCAGATGAAGATTGGGATAAGGATATTTTACCGCCAGGTTGGGAGAAACATGAAGGTCAGTTATTAAGAATAATTATTTGGAATTATTGCTCCCCATTGAAACACAGAAACTACTCCTTCTCCCATTCCCTCTCCCTGGCAATTGAACTATAATACCGTTGATTGAAGGAATAAGAAGATGCGCAACCTTGTGGGCAATTTCGTGGCACAAAACCTGTCCGAGATGTAGCTGGCGTTACCGTCAGCCTGTCCGAGAATTACGAGATTTAGTTTAGTTCTGCGCCGCTGCGCGCTGATAGTCATTTACAGCGCAGCGGATAAAGAATACTGTATTGTAGTTCTGCTTTCAGTCGACAGAATGAGTGGTTGCCTGAGACAGTGTTGCTAGAGCTACTGATTATTAATCCGTAGATTTACGGATTTTGGGTACAGTACGTTGATAGTACGGATTTTCGATCATTAAACAATTTAATATAATATATGGTTAAACAAAGAACGGCGTCAAAGTTGTTTTGGTAATGAAGATCGCTGTTATTTCATATGTAAAATATTATGGTAAAAGCCAACCAAACTGTTTTTTTACACATTCAGTACCTATAAAAGAATTTTTATTTTTGTTGTTGATTCTATGTTTAACACGAATAAACGTTCAATAATTAGACGCGGATTTTTAATCCAAAGATATTTTCGTCAAACGTATTACAGATATTACACATTTTAATATGGCAACACTGTCGCTTTCAGATCCACACCGTCTTCGATATGCCTTCGCTGGATGAATTAGAAAAAAATAAGTGTTTTATGCGTTGACCGCAGAACGATTGATGTCTCCACCGTATAGCACTTGAGACCATATACATATAAAATATATACGGATTATCGCCTATCCCTGCAATGTGTTGGAGTTGAAGCCGAGTTAGAGACAACTAGATAATCGGTCCATGTATATTTCTCATAAATTCGTCTGTTAGGCAGATACTGGCGCAAGAGCCCAACTCCAAAATTCCGAATATCGATTAGCCCTTATTCTGAAGATTAGCCAATTGTCGAACAGGAACGCAAACGAAAGCCGTACGAAGTTGGACGGAGCCGTACGAATGAATATCTGGTGCTAGCGTCTAGTCTCTTATTGGTCTGGTTATCCGATCGATAATTCAAAATCCAGACTTGCGCACTACGCTTGAGCGTAGCTTTAGCTTGATTCCTTCAGAAGATTTATATACCCATTTCACCGGCTTGGCATCACAGAATTCAGTTTGGAGTCGATATTCTTTAGTTAATATATTGTTGCGGACCCGTACCGTGTGAACTCGGCCTTAGGCTTGGCCACTCGGCTATGACTCATACGCCCACCGACGTTCGAAGAACGCCGCTAAGAATTTTCGAGATATGTCTGGACTGTCTGTTTCTCTCATATATAAGCCGATGCCCGAAACCTGAAGGGGATAGAGAGATAAATAACCGATCGACGCGTACAGTTACAATCGCCGCGCTAATTCAAAATAAATTTCTGTTAGATAAATAATTAGATAAATTGTAAATAAGTTATAAATAGTTCTTTAAGTCTTTTAATCGTTATTGTTTTTGTTAATTAGTGTTAAATAAATAGTGTTTAAATGAATTGTGACTTTCTATCCACACGGAACCGACGAAAAACGTAACAATATATATGCCTGAGACGTAAGGGGAAATCAAATCAGCCGATTGTCACGAATTCGCCCATTAGGTTGCATATCATCCCAATTCTTTCAATCAACGATAATACATTAAAATCATACTGAATTGTTTCAGACAACGATGGGCCGTACTATTGGCACATCAAAAGCGGCACAATCCAACGAGAGATGCCCGTGGCAGATTTCGAAAAGGAAAAGTGCGACTCCAAAGCCAGTTTTAAGGAGAGCGACTTCATTACGTCTTTCGAGCCGAGCATGGTGGTAACTAGAAGTAGTACCAGTTCTGCACTGGATCTCGATGCGGACGATAGGAAACGAAAAGAAGAGCTGGCTTTAAAGTTAGTTAAAAAAAACTTATATAAAACTCGTATAAACGGGGTTTAACTTTAGAAGAAGGAGTTTTCCCTCTAAGTCCGACCAGGAAGTGAAAGAGAGGCCGATCCGATTCGCTGTGAGGTCACTCGGATGGGTTGAGATTGCGGAAGAGGATCTGACGCCCGAGCGGAGTAGTAAAGCTGTTAATAAGTGTATAGTCGATTTATCTCTAGGAAAGAACGATCTTTTGGACGTTGTAGGCAGATGGGGCGACGTAAGTAACCCTTAAAAATTATCTAACCTAGGGATTTGCTATCTAAATCGATATTTTTTGTAACATCGTTCCATTTGCAAAGGGTCGATTTTTCAGTTTTTATTTTTAAGTACTGAAAATTTTATTAACAAGTTGGTTACCTGATTGGGATTTTGTGATATTAAGTTTGAGGTTCAATAGTTTGCACAGTTATATCGCAGGTTGTATGTTTAAGAAACTTCTTTAGTTCTTAAAGCCCATAACTATGTATTTTAATTTGATTAAAATATATATTTATTGGCTTCAAGTTAGATATAATATGTGTTATGATACATATTATTAGATACTATTTTTAAACATTTTTATAATATCTAAATTTTGCTCTATCACGCCAATTTAAACATCTATACAATAGGTCATACCAAATAAACTTTTAGTCACGTGATTAAGCTTGACCAGCACAGCGCGTTGCCAACTTTTACATATTTTCTTTTATTCAAAATATTTGAGGAAACAAATTAATTAATTGTAAATATATAAAGAGTTATTATTTACATCAACAAAACTCACCTCCTTAACAGAACTTAAGGGACATAAATGGCCATTATTACCGCTTTCCCGTTCAAAATATTCTAATAAGGTTGCGATAAGTTTCTTGCAACCGTTATTAAGCTGCTTCGGCATTTTGTACCCTCCGCACTACAAGCGGTTCTAAAAAGACCAATTTTTTCGACTGCAAGGTCAACTAGTAAAAAAATTAAGCTTAAAGTATTCCAATACAATTCACTTAAACCAAAAACTCAATAATACAAAACTAAAGTATCAGAACGAATCAAAATGTCAGGAAATAAATAAATAAATGTGGCAAATTGACATTTTTACAGCAGAGCTACCACCTGAATTCCCAGCGGGAAATTTTATTTCCAGTTAGTCAGCCTGGCGCCGAATATGTCAATGGTTGGCAACAGTGAATTTAATAATCGCGCCCTCAATGACGTAACTAATAGTTTATTTGGTATCGATAGTATATAATAATAGCGATATTTTAAAACCTCGATCTTTGAACACAATCTTACTAAGGAATTTGACGAATAATATCTTCAATCGATTTTGAGTCATCATCTTTGTAAGTGGGTAGCGAATCCTTAATCTAGACTATATTTTATGCGAAATTTATAATGTCACAGGGGAAGGATCTATTTATGGATTTGGACGAAGGCGCACTGAAGTTGTTTGACCCAGAAAACCTAACTATATTGAATACTCAGCCGATACACACTATAAGAGTGTGGGGCGTTGGTAGAGACAATGGACGGTAAGTTTTTGTAAAAAAAAACGTTATTTTCTATATTTAAAAATACTTGTTTCTCGTTTTTAATGCTGCTTGGATAATGTAGGGAGCGGTATGTTACGATGCTATAAAAAAATAGCTAGAAATGATTAATACTGTATCTGTTATATAGGGACTTCGCTTATGTAGCTAGAGATCGTACGACGCGCAAGCATATGTGTCATGTATTTCGGTGTGATATGCCAGCCAGGACTATAGCGAATACGCTGAGAGATATCTGTAAGAAGATTATGATTGAGCGTAGTCTTCAGCAAAATTTAGGCAAGATGGTGGATCCAAATGGTCGTACTATAGCGACGAGGCCCTGTAATCTTCCCACGGAACATCGACGACCTGCTAGGAATAGCCAGATTTTTGTTTGTATGTGTCATAATTTTATATCCAGTGGCGGATACAGAGGGGGGGCCATGGGGCCCGCCCCCCCCCTAAAATCTGTAAACTGGGTTAAATATTAGCCTTTTGGGTTAAAAGTGGCGCCCTAAAAAGCATATTCTACATAATTTTTTTTATTTGGGCCCCCCCTAAAATAAATTCCTGTATCCGCCCCTGTTTATATCATATACATGGTGTCACAGGCAGAAGTTTCTAGAGAACTACAATATCTAGATTAGAGATTTTTTGCGCATCATTGTTTCGCGAGATCTATCTATTAAAACTATTTTCAATATGGTGGCACTTCCGGAAATACAGGAAGTTGATAGCAACTTTGTTATTTTAAAAGGGTATCCCCTTTTTTATTACATACTTAAATTCTCTGTAAAATTTTATGAATTTTGATATTAAACACTCTATGCCGAACATTAACCGTTTTTGAGAAAAAAATATTTAAAATATTTGGACGAAAAAAACTGCCCTTCAAAAAAATTTGTATAGTCTTAACGCCAAATTTAGTGATTACCACAGTCGCTGTGAGATAAAGAGAAGATATGTGGCTATATATTTCAAAAATTAAATTGTTTGAATGTCATATAATAATGGCCATAGCTGTCATGGAATTAAGCGATTAAAAAATTATCATGAATTTTTTTTTTCAATTGTAAACCCACTTTTTTATTTTACTAATGAAAAGGTTTTTCAATACGTTATTTTTTGACTATACATGTTCCTATACCTAAAATATTTTTAAGTTATTTAAAATTTAGTTTTAAAACGTATATTTTTCTAAATTTTATCTAGCTTTTATATTAACTTTTTAATTTTAATACGATTTTCCGTTGATGTAAGGGGCAGCGAACATCGAAGACGAATTTTGACATTTTCTGAATAGCCGCTTGTGATTTGCTAATATTCTTCTTCCTGGGTCTTTTTGTTCAATGGTTATTTTGAAATGTTTTGAGATTAAATTAGACAGAAATAACTATCTTTGTAGAAAACGCGACGATGCGAACTCTTTATTTTTTAAATTGTTTATTTTATCTAAACATTTCATAATGTTGATAGTATTATTTCGAAAAATATCAAAACACTCCCAAGTTGTTGTTTCTAGTATTAAATTATTTTTTAACAGAATAAAATTTTAAATTATGTTATGATTTTTAGCTCAGTCCTTTCCAACTCCCATGGAAGAACCAAAGAAAATATTAAAAGCTCAATACCTAGGTTGCATTCAAGTTAATCAGGCGACAGGAATGGAAGTGTTAAATGACGCCATTGACAGATTATCAACGGGCGTCACTCCCGATAAGTGGCAAGCCGTCAACATATCCATTGCACCATCTATGATATCAGTTCATCATCCTACAGTAAGAACGATTTGTTGACTTTGATCGGTTTTTGATATAGATTTTTTCAGGACGATCGTTTACTGGCCGAATGTAGGGTGAGGTACTTGTCGTTTTTAGGAATAGGAAAAAATATCAAACATTGCGCCTTCGTTATGCACACGGCTCAAGACACGTTTATGGCTCACGTATTTTACTGCGAACCTTCTTCTGGAGCGCTGTGTAAGACAATCGAAGCAGCTTGTAAGGTAAAGGCAATCAAATGAAGCCATTTTGAAGTTTTTTTGTTAACCTTATTTTTTTCTGCAGCTAAGATATCAGAAATGCTTGGATGCTCATCCCCAAGGCCTGGGTAGCGGCGGCAGCAACGTAAACACTCCAGGAAGCAGTATCGGAGCGGCTTTGAAGTCGATAGTCGGGTCTTTGAGGGGTAGAAAGAGTAAAAGCATCGATTCTTGAGATGAGGCGACTTGTCTACAGGTATGTTTTAATCTCTTCAATTTTAATCTGTCCAACCACGAGAGAAATGACGATCTTGACAGAAGACCAAAACTGATATTTTACTTTTGAATTAAAATGACATACAACACATGAATATTACACAGTAACTAAAACTAAAGTTTGTCAAACCTGCGAAGGAACAATTAATTATACAAATTATATTGAAAAATTGACAGAAAAAATTGTTTACTTTTGAATAAAAATGATATATTAGCATTCGACATTTAAAACCTTTGGTTGAACTTTTTTTTAAATTTCTAATTAAAATCACTTATAAAAAACAACAAAACATCCAGTATATAGAAGCCTCCCCAACAGAAAATCATAAAAATTTCTGTACGGAAATGCATCATTCTCTTTTTTTCTACTTTAGAATAACTGAAATTAGTTACATGAAAACGTGTTCCTGCTTTACATTCTAAACACTTTTCTTGTGTAGGTATGAACTTAACCTAGTAGATACTGTATTTAGATGTTAATGTCATACCGATAGAACGGATTCTTGCTCATATACTGATCCAGTACTTTCCGCACAATCCTTTCCACTTTGGAATCGTCGGAACTCTCCTCAACAGTCCGTACAAATCCTAGAGACCTAGAGCATTCTTTCGCGGCCTCAAATTCCAGGGCACGTGCTAGGGCATCTCCCAAATGCGTTGGATGAGCTAAAAGAAGTGTTTGCCTTGTCTCGTTGTCACGTAAACCATCAATAAAAGCCTGTACTGTTAAGCGCTCCATAACATTTTCGGGCATAGCAGGGTACGCAAGGCGAGCACGGCGGACTATTTCAGCTTGATATTCTCTTAGAGTCTCATTAGGCTGCTGAACACGATTTTTGAGGTGGGAATGGTAGACATGTTCCAAATGAGCTTGGCCGTACTTCATTTCTAAATGTCGTACCAATTGCTGATAATCTCCCTGTTCCGATGGTGACAGTGTCTGCAAGATGTCAGTCGCATCTCCCCGCAGTGCGACAGTCAAAGCGGTAGCCTTTTTAGCGATTGTCCATCCGTTCGCTCTCGCAGCGGCCTCAAACTGGCAAAAATATATATTGGCCCAAGCGGTTTTTCCGTCAAACTGTGGAGGTTTCATAACTGATTTTGAGGCATACCTATTTTCGACTAGTTTCGGTCCCTCCGATGTTTCTTGACATTTTGGTGAATTCGACTTCGCTATTTCTTCTTTTAAAATTTCGATTTTTCTGTTAACATCGTCCTCAATCTGTGCTATTTTGTCTTGTAGCTCCGTGGAATTCTCTATAATCTTTTCTTCTAATTCCCTGGAATTTTCTATTATCTTGTTATATAAACTTTCTTCTAAATTAAGTATTTTATTATTAAAGCTGGCCTGTATATCTTTAGAATTTTCTATGATTTTATCTTCTAATTTTTGGGAATTTTCCGTCATTTTATCATTCAAAGTTTCTTGCAAATCCTGGGAATTTTCCATAATTTTATCTTCTAAATTAATTATCTTACTATTCCGAAAGAACGAAAATAAACAAAAATGAACCAACAAACCAAAAAAACCTAACCAAAGCAATCAAAATACGCTGCAAGCTAAAACGCGTCTGTCTACGAATTCCAATTACCTAGTACTTTCGAAATATATATTTTACAATATTTTATCAATAAATGAAGATGGTATACCTCCGCAAGAAGTTTTTTTGCGTGTCTATGTTTAGAAAAGTTTCTAGAATGAAAAACAGAAACGTGTTTTTATGTAACTGGTTTTGGCTATTCTAAAGTTGAAAAACTGAAAATGATGCATTTCCGCAGAAATTTTTTGTGACATACTATTCAAAAAGGCTTCCAAATACTAAATAAACAAATATTTCTTCTATAACTGATTTTAAGTACACGAAAGTGGACATCATTTCAGCTATTCTAAAGTTGAAAAACTGAAAATGATGCATTTCCGCAGAAAAATTGTTGTGACATGCTATTCGAAAAGGCAATCCACACAAATACTAAATAAACAAATATTTCTTACATAACTTCCAGTAATGATTTCAAGTAAACGAAAGTTGACCAAACCTTTATACAGGGTGTTCCAGGCTGAGCGTGCATTAGAAGTTTCTATAGAACTACAACATCTAGCTCGGAGATTTTTTGCACATCGTAGTTTCACAACGAGATCCATCGATTAAACATATTTTCAATATGGCGACACTTCCGGAAATACCGGAAGTTGACAGCGATTTTCTTTTTTTAAATGGGTGTCCCTATTTTTTATTATGTACTTACAATTAAGTTCTCTGTAAAATTTTATGAATTTCGATATTAAACACTCTATAATATCTAACATTAACATAACCGTTTTTGAGGAAAAAATTATTTAAAATTTTTGAACAAAAAAATCTGCCTGGCAAAAATATGTGTCTAGCCTAAACGTCAAATTTAGTGATTATCACAGCCACTGTGCCATAAAGACGAAACATGTGGCTATCTTTTTCAAATATTAAATTGTTCGAATGTCATATAATAATGGCCGCAGCTGTCATAGAATTGAGCGATTAAAAAATTATCATAAATCATTTTTTTCAAATGGAAACCCACTTTTTAATTTCACTAGTGAAAAGGCTTTTCAATTCGTTACTTTTTAACTATACGTGTTCCTATACCTAAAATCTCGCCTAAAATAAATCGTTTTTGAGTTATTTAAGATTTAGTTTTAAAGCATATATTTTTCTTGATTTTAACCAGTAGCCTATGACTTTAAACATCAAGTGATGTAAAACACTAGATCTAGCCATGTCATATGTTGACGCTTTGTTCAAAAAGAAGCATAATTTTCGAGCCAACTTTGCGCTGTTTTTTTTGATCATACGGAATATTAATATCAGCTATTAGATATCACTAAAGAGCGAAAATACGAGATATATTTTTATAAATACACTTTTTAAACTCTTAAGGCGGGCAGTATTTGTACTATATTAAATTCAAATAATTCGTTTACTGACAGATGGAAATAAATTGTCTGACCGTTTGACACTTAATGTCAAAGGAAGCTAGATAAAATCAAGAAAAATATACGTTTTCTAACTCAATATTAAATAACTTAAAAACGATTTATTTTAGGTATAGGAACATGTATAGTTAAAAAGTAACAAATTGAAAACCGTTTCATTAGTGGAATAAAAAAACTGGTTTTCCATTTGAAAAAAATGATTTATGATAATTTTATAATCACTCAATTTCATGACAGCTACCGCCATTATTATATGACATTTGAACAAGTTAATTTTTGAAATAGATAGCCACATGTCTTCTCTTTATGTCACAGTGGCTGTGAGAGAGCTCTGGTTAATTTAATAATTTTGAATGCATCAAAGAACACATCATTATTAGTATTATTGATTGAAAAAGACATCGTGGTAGGCGCAGAAATACACTTTACCCTGTATAATTTTTTATTTCTTTATGAACAGGTATATAACTATAGGGTCAGTGCAAATATTGTTAGTGCCTTTAGATCTCGATAAAAGAAACATATTTCTCTTTTTTCTCTTTGCCGTTCAATTGCCGAATTTGACGGTTTAAGTATAATTTTTTTAAAATGAATAATTTAAGAATTATCAACAGATAATTTGATTTTTTATATGGGACACCCTGTATATTTTTAATTTATTGAAAAGAATTTAATTACCTTTCCAAAAATATAACACACTTGATATTTTGCTCGATTCCTCTTCAAGATATAGAGTATATAAAAATTCGCCCGCTTTAAATAAGTAGGCTTTGAACGGCACCGGCTGTAATGCAAAAAAAAATCTAGCTGTGAGCATCAATTAAAGCGAAAATAATATTTGCTATGAGAGATGCAGAATTTTATAACAATTTAAAATATATTTAACCAACATCAACACATTTAAACTACCTATATCTAATAACAATAAAAATAAATAAAACTTGAGATTTTGCTACAGGTGTTCGACATATCAACCGTCTTCTGTTATGGACAGACGGGGCAGTTTTTGAACGTTTCATTAGTGGAATAAAAAAACTGGTTTTCCATTTGAAAAAAATGATTTATGATAATTTTATAATCACTCAATTTCATGACAGCTACCGCCATTATTATATTACATTTGAACAAGTTAATTTTTGAAATAGATAGCCACATGTCTTCTCTTTATGTCACAGTGGCTGTGGTAATCACTAAACTTGACTTTTAGGCTATACAAATTTTCTTGACAGGTAGTTTTTTTCGTCCAAAAATTTTAAATAATGTTTTTCTCAAAGACGGTTAATGTTAGATATAGAGTGATAGACATCAATTTTCATAGAATTTTACAGATAATTTAAGTACATAATAAAAAATGGGGGCAAGGGGAAAGTTGCTGTCAACTTCCGGTATTTCCGGAAGTGCCGCCATATTGAAAATATTTTTAATCGATAGTTCTCGTTGTAAAACAATGATGTGCAAAAAATCTCCGATCTAGATATTGTGGTTCTCTAGAAACTTCTAATGCACGCTTAGCCTGGGACACCCTGTATACGGTCTAAGATCTTTTTTTGCCAATTTTATGCAACATATTTTCTAATTTCAAATAATTCTATTTCAGCCCATCAAAGGGATAAAAATCTTTGCCCAAAGGAATCCGAATCTCCTATAGAGCGCAGAATTATCCGTCGCAACAAATCCAGTTACTACTTAACTCGAATATATGTAATCTGAGATTTGTCTAACTTCAGAAGAAGCTCAGACATGCTAAACATCATCTGTAGGTACCGGAGTGGCTTAAGTACAACCGGAATATCAAAAATGTTTTACTGTATATAAAAGTTCTATTTAAGTCACTCGCTTCACTTAAGTAATGTTTCACTCTATTCTTCAAAAATTGCCTACCAGCTATATACTAGCTGTGTTTGTATATACAAAAAAATCAACTATAATAAATTACGTCAAAATGACTCAAATCCAGCTAGTATCTCAATATGAGCTTTTGCACTTTCCAGGGTATTATTAAGTTAACATACTAAGATATAACTACATACAATGTTGGTAAGTGAACGATAAGATGTACATAACTTAATAAATTAATCACAGTACCAAGAAGCATTTAATAGCAATTATTGTATGCAAAATCTTTTTTGCAGTAATGAATAGGTTATAACGTGTAAAGGTAATCATAAATTATTAAAGTACGTAAAATGGAAACTGAATGGGACTAATCTATAGTAATACACAATTAAAATAATTTGCCATCAGTGTGCATTAAGCAATTTGTCCAGTAGCTTTTAAGTTCTGTAATATAACTGTCGAACTATTTTTATCGCCCAATGAAAGTCAATTTAAAAGGGCTCGTTTAAAAGAGCTTTTCTTCCTTAATGATATCCAGTATAAATTTTGTTTCCACAATTCTTTTCGTGGTAGCTAGAGGGCGCTGGTTGACATCATAACAGATATTGCGCTTTTGCTTAAAAAAATTAAATAGGAGGGTATACTTCTCTTTGCACAGTTAAATAGAGCACAACATTTCCAAAATATCAGCGCCAAACCCCGCGACTTTCTATATTCTCTCTAACCGGAGTTAATATATTATATAATCATGTTAGGCTGCCGCTTAGGATTATACAGGGTGTGCCAGAAATAAGTGTAGATATTTTAACTGGTAGTATACTTCAACCCCAGAAACACGCCTATGAGTTTTTTTTCGCGAAAAAAAAATTGAAAATTCGAAATTTTTGGAAAAATTTTTTGAATTTTTTTAAATTTTTAGTTAAAAAACATAATTTCTTGATAATATGGCAACATATGTATTAGATTAAATTTACAAGAAAGAAAATCCAGAAAAGACCCAGTGGTTCTCAAAATTTTAGCAAAAAGATCATTTTTTTTGGAAATTTTCAAGTAAAATAACTGTTATTTTTGACTAATTTGAAAAACGACAAAGAGAAAATATGTTTCTTTTATCGAGATCTACCACCCCTTAAAATATTTGCACTTGTTTCTGGGACACCCTGTATAGTCTAAAAATTATAGTAGTAGGAAAGTACTAGGAAACAAAAAGAGGTAAATTGGTTACGTCAAAATATCAAAACGTTTAAGTTCAGTTTTTATGCATCCGAATTTCGGGCGTTTTCTTAAAAAAAATTACGTCATAATTAATTAAACGTGTTTATATAACATTATCATCCATCCATATAATTTTTACAAATTTCTTGGTTAATTATAAGTAGTTCTTAAATTAAAATGTCCGAAAGTCGGACAATCAATAATTTAATTAAAATTGGTAGGAATTTTTTGCCGCCATTTTGCTTTTAACAGAAAACGGTCGAATTTCATATGGTCGAAAACTAGGGGTTTATTTCATGTAACGTCATTTAGTTATTAATCCAAGTTCGTCATTGATTTCACTTGTTTTCGTGTTTTACCAGTTGTTTTTGTTGTTTATTATTATATTATTAAGTTTATGTTGGGCTAACTTTCATATAGCATCGAAGGTGCGAATCTTAACAATATGCACTACTGACTGGTCCAATTCTACCCTTGATGCAAGTAGTTTAGCACCAAGACCGTTGGTCGGTAAATGTTTACTCAGGAATTCTAGGATGGCGAATGATTGGACTTTTTTAATTTCTGAATGAAATGAACTATCCATAATTTCTAAAAAATGAATTGCCAATTTTGTTAGAGGTTCCATAATGATTGCATTTGTTGCAATTTCATCAGCATGAATGCAGTTGGTGTAGATGAGGTAGTGGTGCCGCTTATTTTGGTATGAATGTGTGGGGCTTCTTGGATACCACTTACTTTAGTAGATAGAGACGCTGGCGCTGGAGCGGCATATTTCCATGGCCAGCTGGATCAACGGATTCAATATGCCTGGGTTTTAATTTATGGGGTCGAATCAAGAACGAACATGGAGCCGTTTTTATTCGATCATACGGTACTTTTTAGATATGTTTAATTATAATTAAAAATATTTTAAAGGGTTGATGCATTGTTAGTGTACCCTCTAGCCAATAAAACAGAATGATAAAGATACAAATAAACGAACAGGGTTAATTTCTTTTGAGAAGGCTTCAGAAATGTACGAGTACTGTATGAAGTTATAAATATTCTGTAGCAGACGGTGACAGTCTTTACTTTAAAAGGGAAATTAAACACTAAAAGTGTTACGTAAGTGTTTGTTACTCCGTTGCCGGTAGCAGTAGATACATGGTAGATACTAGCTGTGATACTAGATACTAAGTTTTGTACTGCATATGACATCAGAATTGGATTATCCTTTTTTAATAGATGAGAAAACTTTGAGCATTTCATTAGTTATTACACACTTTGGCATTATTACGTTTTGGCATTATTAAATGCTTAATTTTATTAGTAAAATTAAATATCTGTTATATACTGATATTTCCAAAGCAATTTACCCATTGCCTGTTGCTGAACGCACCGTATGATCGAATAAAATGGATAAATAATAATTAAATGGTATTAAAATGAAATTAAAATATATGTTTTGATATTTTGACGTAATCAATTTACCTCTTTTTTGTTTCCTAGCCTACTATTATAATTTTTAGACCATATAATCCTAAGCGGCAGCCTAACAAGATTTGTTCTCTTAATATCTCCGGTTAGAGAGAAGATAGAAAGTTGCGGTTTGCTCTGATATTTTGCAAATTTTCTGCTCTATTTAAATATGTAAATAGAAATATAGCCTCCTCTTTATTTTTTTACGGAAAAGCGCAATATCTGTTATGGTGTCAAACAGCGCCCTCTAGCTATCACGAAAAAAATTGCGGAAACAAAATTTATACTGGAGATCATTAAGGAAGAAAAACTCTTTTAAACGAGCCCTAGTTTGTTTAAATCGCGTAACCTAAACCAGAGTTATCCTTATTTTAATAAAAGCAAGTTTAACCTTCCCCCACCACTTTATTTTATGAGATTATGAGCAAAAACTCTGTATCATAAAAATTGTAAATTTCTCGATGTTTACAATAGTAATATTTAAAATACCTGTTCACCTGCATATGTTTGATAAAAACCCTGTTTTCTGATTGGCTATTAGAGAAACGCCCCCTAGCGGACATTTTTCGAACTTGAAAATAATTTTCAGCGATTTCTCTTGGTCGGTTTACTTATTAGAATTTTTTTCCCAAAGTTATATGATAAGTAGTTTCTGAGATACAGCCGGCGTCCATTCTTAGTTGGCCACCCGGTACTTTCTTGTAAGTAATCACTGTTATCAGCCTGCTAAAACTCGTGGCGTGGCGTTCTACACATCACACGGCGAACAGTCTGTTATACCTGTTATTTTGCGGAAGTAACAAGAGTTGTGAACTTGGTAGAAGTTTGTGATGCATATTTTCCGATATTAGATACAAGCCATTGCTGTGAGCTCACTGTTGTTTCCATAACTGTTATTTTATTTTTTGAATTAGCTGTTGTATGCTGTTATATCGAAATAACAGTTCTGAAATAACAGACAGTGAAGTAACAACTCATCTCAGATAGTGACACCTAGTCGATAAGTACGCATTAAACATTATTTTTAAAAATATAGTTTCCAAGCCAAAAAAATAAAAACTTAACTCACAAATAATTGTTATTGTCTAGAAATAAACTAAAACGGTATAATATATTAATTTTATCTCTATAAATTTTAACAGAACGTGAACTTTGAAAGCTAACTGGAGAAATTGACCTAAATATAAATGTTAAAAAAAGGCTTAAGCGTTTTTTGCCTTTTAGAATAAAAACGTAGATATATAAAAATCCATCTTCATGTTAAAGAGTAAAACGTCTCAAAGAAAATCAAAGTTATCAGTTATGGTCGCAATAACAGGGATTTTAAATTAAGCGAATGAATAGATTAGTTCATTAAAAAAATTGATTACTAAACTTATGTAGATTTGATTTTAAACACTTTAAACAGACAAGCTAATTTGGCTTTATACTGTACTATCGAAAAAAAAACGGCGTCAAAGACGGCTGGGAATGACAATCGATGATAATTTTGGCGAGGTCAAGCACTAGATATCATTTACTTGGCCGGTACTCTCTTTATTTTTTAATGGCGCTTACTGCCAGTTGGATTTAAGAAGGTTGGGATCTATTCTTATTGAGTAAAAATTATTTTTAAATGGTGTAGTTTAAAATTCGAGAAAAAATATTTTTTTTTGGAAATAGATTTGTAAGAAGTGTGTCTATCAATGTTTTATCCTTTTTTAATCTTTCCGTAATTATGGTTGTCAATTTTTGACAAGTTTTATGCTAATTTTTAGTAAACGATGTCTAGAGATTGACTTCGCCAAAATTGTCATCGATTGTCATTCCCAGCCGTCTTTGACGCCGTTTTTATTTCGATCATATATGGTATTTGGAATGGACTTACGTTAGATATTATATTGTAATATTTGTTATGTATAGTGATAGATTTAATACTACATAAACCGTAATAGATATTAAAAAACACTCACTATCAAAAACGATTAAAAGCAATTAGGTCGATGTTAAATGTTACTTAACATTCACAAAACATGAGATTTTTTTAAAGAAAAATAATTTACACTAAAGTAATATTTGTGCTTAAAAACGTAAGTGGTATAAAAAGGCTTTGTTGTAAAATAATATTAATAATGTTATTATTCATGAAATAAGCACCAAGACGTAAAACTGTGAACAATTACAAATAAGTACATCTTTTTATTTGTGTTCTTCAATAGATGTGTACATATAATAAAAATTTCAAAATGCTATTAAGACTGCTTGAAAGTCCTTTATATCTGCTTAGTGAAGGCAACCAAATAAATAATTTTTTATCGAAAAAAAAATGTTTTATTCCATTCCTATTTTCGTATTAGATTTTGGCTGCACATTTTAACAATTAGCTTGGAGCGGCTATGTATAAAAGTACTACAGATGCACAGAATCTATGAAAATATTTTTTTGACCATTAACTTCACGTTCTTTTTATAGGAAATTCTTATTTGCAGGCCTTCTTACAATCGATAATATTGCAATAAAAATTCATTACCAAGCCAACTCTGTGAGGCCGTCTTGTTTCGAGTTTATGCTACTTGGAACATACAGTATGACCCCAGATTGTCTTTACAAGAGGAATAACTTTTTATTATTGACATTTTGAGAAAAATGTGCGTTCTTCATAAATATTTTTGCTTGTTCGATCCTAAACTGTATTTTTCTCAAAATGTCAATAATAAAAAAGTTTTTCCTCTTGTAAAGACAATCCGGGGTCATACTCTATATTAAATAATTACCTATTGGTGAAAAGTTAACATTCATGTTTTTAATATGAGATTCATCCATATAACGATTCATCCGAACTTTTTTTGCAAATCTGGGGTCCAAATATACTACCCCTAGAAATATTTGCACTTATTTAAAACTCACCCTGTACAGAGTAATAAAACTGGAGGCAATTTTTTAAATGAAATCCTGATAAATTGTAAAAAGTATATTTTAACAATATACAAAAATAGTACTTAAGTGTATAATATAAATTATCTGAAATTATAACATTTAAAGGCGGATTTTGATACATCCGTCATCCGTTGCTACGATCATCCGAGGTTGCTCTGATTGGTCATAGTGTTTTCGCGCCATTCTTTTGAATTTTTTTAACCCCTGTTCGTCAAAGGAGAAAGTTAAAATAATTTTAACTTTTCGTATGATAACAGATGTTTTGACAACTACAGTTGTCAAGTAAAGGTCTAATCTAACCTTACTTTTTGTTGACAAATTGGGATATTATTGCTATCAGGAAGTGGTTACTCTCTTTCGAGTTAATGTCACTTTAAAGCTTCATTCAGAACCTCGAAATTAGTGGAATAAATTAGTGGTTTCAGTTAGCGGAGAAGTTTGTTCATATAATCTCGATTTAAGCATTCACCACGACCAAATTAGTAGTAGTAATTTTCAATTAGTAGCAAAAGTTAAAAAACTTTTAACATTTTCACTAATTATACTTAAAAATTGGCGAGGAATGTCATTTTAGCCTTTGATTATCATCCGTCAAGTGAAATTGTGGTTATAAATCAAAAGTTTATTGTTTTATAAGCTAAATATTAGGTTTTATCTATGGATATAACTGACCACCGTAAGCTGTTGCTAGGATATTCTATTAATTTTAATTGTGTTTTTTAAACATTGTGAATGATAGTAAACTATAAAGTGTAGTTGAAATCACTAATTTATTCCATTAATTGCGAGGTTTTGAATGAAGCTTAAAGAGAAGTAAAAACAAATAATAATGACATAAGTAAAACTCACGAAAACCGTTAAGGTACATTCAGGTCCGCCCCATTGAACTCGAACCCCGACGCTCAGCGGACGCTAGCGCAACGCCAAACGCGACGCTGTCTGCCTGAACGGTCTAATTTAAGTTAAGTGAATTGATTCCATTTACCGACACGCGGACGCGACGCAAACGCGACGCGACGCTCGACGTTCTCAGCCTGAATGTACCTTTATGGGAATGAAAACAATAAATGACAAATTGGAATTGTATTAAGAATTGTCATAGTTAAATAATTTTGACCAATCAGGCATGTGGGAATGTAATAAATTTACAAACTAAAGAATATTCTAACCAAACTCTTTAAATTCAAGCAATAAAATTAATATCCCATCGTCAGATATCGGACGCATAAATATCCACCTTAGTTTGAATAAAAAATAACAAAGGAATGATTTGTAAGGCACTTCATTACGAGTTCTATTTTGATTGATTCCTGCTCAGTAAAATACGTATTTAATAATAGACGGTATCGAACTTGTTCGACGTGCACCAGTCAAATGCGTTCTTAAACATTCGTTCCCAAGGACTTTTCTGGTGGTGGATCCATTCCCTGGGCATGTAGGGCCATTGGAAGGGCTGGGCGCATCTTTCTGGATGAGGCATGACTGCCAGATGTCTTCCGTTAGATGAGCATACGCCTGGATAAGTAAGTTTATAAATATTATGATCTTTCAAGTATAAATGTACGTCCATAGTGCACCGGCTTTCCGATGGCCGACTTTTCTCGCGACAAGTCTTATCGCTTTGTGAACCTGCGCCATCGAAGCAGGTATTAGCCATTAACAACCGATTGCAGGAAGCTGGAAGCTATCCCGTGGGATTTATTGTGTCCTTTTATGAGCTAGTGCTAATGTTCATATTAAACTGATACAAAAAAGTACTACTCGTGATCATGAAATTAATCGGTCTCATTTTGAATTTGGTAAATATCATACCATAATATCATAGCCGCGCAGGGAAGATTAAGTGTGGGAGCGAGGGAGTTGAATTGGTTTCAAAAGAGGTAGCTGTGATAAAATTGTTCAGTGGGTGAAGTAGGCTAGCAACAAAAAGGAACAACAATTCATTCCAGTAAAAGCAGTTTAAGCCGGTTGAAACTGGCTGACTGGCTCACTATGGCAACGCACTTTTTATTGTTCCTATATTTTTCACCGCTAGTCTGCCGCGATAAAGCGAGAAGCGGGAAGCCAGCGCACTATGGACGTACCCTAGTGTCCTGAATGGTATGAAAAATTCGATTATAAAGAAATTATGCAGAAAAACTACTTCCTAACCGATATATTTACTAAAATCACATCAAACACAACATTAAATGGACGTTAAAATTACACTTGACATAGCTGGTAGAAAATCTCTGACATAATAGCATATAGTACGAGAGCAACGTCGGAAAAACAAGTATTTTAAGACGTCTGGCTCTTTGATATATCTTTTACTATGCTCTCTAGAACAGCATGCGGCCCGTCTGGCTGCCGCTAAACGTTGCGTTTCCTACTGCGCATTAAAAGAAGATCCTATATTTTTATTAGTCCTTTAAATTCTAGTATTGAATATAAATCGAACATTGTCTCCATAGCGCAGTGCGTAGAGTTTCCGACCACGAGCCGAGGATTCAGAGTTCGAATCCGGGTCAGGCCAAAGACTTTTTTATTTTATTTTCGTTTATATTCTGATAGTAAAGTATTAAATATTTGGTTTTTTTTGAATCACCAGAATTATTTAATACTTTACTATCAGAATATAAACGAAAATAAAATAAAAAAGTCTTTGCCCTGACCCGAATTCGAACTCTGAATCATCGGTTCGTAGTCGGCAACTCTACGCACTGCGCTATGGAGACATGTTCGATTTATATTCAATACTAGAATTTATAGGACTAAATTAAAAAAAATATAGGATCTTCTTCTGATGCGCAGTAGTGAACGCAACGGGTATCGGCAGCTAGACGGGCCGCATGCTGTTCCAGAAAGCATAGTAAAAGATATATCAAAGCGCCAGAGGTCTTAAAATACTTTTTCGAAAACGTTGCTAGCTCTGACTAATACTAGTACTTGGTTTTTAGAATAATCAAAGTTTTATTTTTTAATTAAAATAAATTTTTAAAACCTCTGAAAATATAATAATGGGCTCTTTCACAAAAAATTATATACTCAATTCAAGCATAAAATCTGAAATAGAAGACTATTTTCAGTATATTTATCCAAAAAAAATAGTTCCATGACATTGAATAACTTTTTTATAGGTCCTCAAAATTGCTTTAATTTGAAATAATTTTAAAGCGCCAATTTATGACGTATGAAAAATACGCCTAATCACATTGCAGAACCGTGCTCGTGCGCCAGCCAACAACTGGCAACATTGCGATTTGATTGGACCAGCACCACCTCAACTCAAGGCCAATCAACATGATATGGGCAAGGCAAATATGGCGACGAAGGCAGCGCATTATTAAATTGTTTACCTTTAACCTGAAAAGCCGGTAGTGGTTTCTCGTTCCGATTGCATACCAGAAATAATTAATTATCTCTAGTTTGTTTTGCTTCTGTAACACGTTTGTTTAGTTCTTAGTGTTCAGTACATGGTGTGATCAGAAAATTGTGATAAAATAACAGTGTAATAAAAATCCAAACCAGACATTCCACATAGGGAACTTCAAACTTTTGTGCTTGTCGTACTCCTCTATTATTAATTATTTTAAGGTAAGAACTAGAAATATTTATCAAGATATTACACCTAAATGAGTAAAAAGCCTTCATCGCCAGTCTGTATAGTACTTTATAATGGTTACTTACAATAATCAAAAGATAGGTATTAAAGGGTAGGTATTAACATTTTATTGTAGCATACCTTTTACATGCTCTGTTCCAAATTGTCACGAGAATTATAGAGGGGGTCCCAAGGTTTCTGCTTTTATATTCCTCAAAAATGACGAGCTTCGTAAAAAATGGTTGACAGCTATTGAAAGAGATAATTTCACTCCTACTAGTTCTCGGGTAAGAAGTGCATTAAATATGCCTCAAAAAGGCCAAAGGCCAAAGCATCTGTTACCCTAGTGAGGATGTAGTTATGGCTACTGCTTACACTTACCTTACTATAAGTAAAATATTGGTAGAATAGTCAAGCTTTTTTACATCAAAAAGATCACAGAAAGATATTGACAACATTCACATTTGAAAATATAAATGGCCTGGATGTAAGTCTTTTTTTAGGTTGCACAATTGCCCCTCACATACGTCAGAATTTATTATTAAATCCATCTTGTTCAGAATATCCAATATTATATTGAAGAACTATGCAAAAAAAAGAAATGACGTTATAAAAAGGTATTTATTTTTTTTTCTAAATAAAATCTTGAAACACATATTATATTTTTTAGTTATCCTCACCTATTATAGTTTAAATTTATTCCCATTTGTGTAATGCTGCAAAACATAGAAAAAATATTCCATATTTTTTGACCCAAGCCAGTGTAGTTTATAATTCCAAGAGCATTTACCAAAGCTTTTACTAAGACAAGTAACTTCCTATACTGTCCATAATAGTATATATTTATCAAACGTGCAGTAAATTCTAAACTATGGTAGGTAAGTGTTTGCAACTGAATATCTAGTTTATATTGCTATTTTCTGTTATATATATATTTCTGGTTATTTCTTTTTCCGATGATTTTGAACACCCTATATATGCTACCTCAAGTTTGAATATTTACACACTAGTACACTACCTACATATTTTCTGAGAAAGCAAACCTTTTTATAAAAAGTAACTAACTGATGTTTTCATAAAAGTAATAATACAAAAAATTCCATACTTATGTGGAGAGCTTTAGACTCCCTGTATATTATAAAAATTAGTGAAATATTACGTAATCTAACCCGACATTTGTGTGAAAAATGTCTATTTGGAAATAAAACAGGTTTTAAAATACGCGCCAAATAAAGCACTTCTAACTCCGCCATATTGGAAAAGGTTGAATGGCCTTGTGTGGAGGTGGTGGTGGGTCAGCATGGTGGCCCGGCCGTGTTGCCGCTTTTCAACATGCCAGGTGTGACGTATTCAAAATAAAGTGCGGATTTTTATTCTGGGCTTTTTTGTTTTTATTTATTTTCTTAAGAACGACTTCAAATTTTTCGAAAGTGAGATAGCAGAAAATTCTAGAATTAATTGCTTTACTTAATTATGCTAATTCCAAAATATAGTGAAAGACCCCATTGTTCCCTAGAGGAATTTTGAAAACGGAAGGCGCCAAATTGTTTAAACATTTTTAGAGATAAATCGTTATAGAAAATTCTACGCGTCTTTATAATATATGTATAAATACCAGCAAGTCCTTCCACGCTTCCATTTGGATTCAGAGGATACACTTCGGTTGGTTTACTGTTATCGTCCACGTATCTTAGAGGCGTACAACCATCCTTCACCAACTTCCTGTAGATTGTATTATCTTTAAATCCAAAACGACCTTCGCCATGAGCTACCTAAACCATAAAAAATACTTGTAACGACTTCTTTCTTCATTCAGTTTAGAAAAACATACCCAGACTCCTAATACAGAACCCTCCATATCTTTAAACATAATAGCTTTCGATTTTTCTATTCTTACTGTGCTCCATCTACATTCGAACCTCTCTGACTTATTGTGTTCTAGGGTAATATCGGGTTTAGAATAAGTATCAGAGAGTGGTGTACCGACCCAGCCAATTAGGGCCATCAATTGACATCCGTTACAGACGCCCAAGCTGAAGGTATCGGGTCGGTTAAAAAACCTCGCGAATTGCTGTTTGACTGTGTCGTGGAAGAGGATGCTAGCTGCCCAACCCTTACCCGATCCCAGCACATCTAAAAATAACGTCTTTAAGTGTCTTTCACTTTGATTAGATATATTAAAGGATACAAATCCCCAATGAATAAAATGACTAAGGAATGAGCACGTGAAGAAAGTTGCCACGACCGTGAAGGTACTTAGGGTCAATAAGGGATAATAGCGTGTTGCCGATTATGTATTGTTTATTGCCTGTTGGTTTGGTGTGGTTTACCAAGCTACAGTTCATACCAAATAAACTTTTAGTCACGTGATTAACCTTAATATTATTAAGGTTAACTGATTAACCCATGGATATATTCGGCGCCATGCTGACTAACTGGAATTTAAATTTCGCGCTGGGTATTCAGGTGGTAGCTCTACTGTAAAAAATGTCAAGTTGCCGCATTTATTTACTTATTTCCTGCCATTGTCATTCGTTTTGACACTTTAGTTTTGTATTAATAGTTTTTTATATTATTATTACCAATTTAAATAAATTGTTTTGTGATACTTTAAGCTTGAAAATGTTTACTAGTAGACCTTGCAGTCGAACATTGTTCTTTTTAGAAGCTCTTTTAGTGCAAAGTGTACAAGATAGCTTCACAGCCGTAAAAAACTCATCGCAACTTTATTAGAATATTTTGAACGGGAAAGGGGTAGTAATGATCCTTTATGCCTCTTAAGTGCTGTTAAGAAGGTGAGTTTTGTTGATGAAAATAATAACTGTTTATACCGTGCTGGCAACTGTTACTTTTGGGTCGGTATTTACATGTGTGGAAGTAAATCGCATAGGGGTCTTATTAAGTCGGAGTGAGAGAAATGCGACGGTGTGCTGTTGCGGCGTTGCCGGTACGGCTTTCCCTATTAAGTAAAGTAAAATCATGATCGCAAACAGCCCATTTTTAAAATACTTTTTTTCGAAAAGATAACTAGATAAAATCATTAGATGTTTTTGAGCATCTGAAATGGAATTATAAGGATATCGTTAGGGTGTCCATTTTTTTATAACGAGAAAATATCAGTAATCGCGATAATTTAAATAGTCAACTTTTTACAACACATAACACGCTATAACTTAAAAACCACTTTTGATATTGAAACTTTTTTTAATTTTAAAAATCGGATCTTTTACAATATTTTTAAATAAGAAAAAATCGATAAGTTTGTTTTTTTTTCCATTCAAAAATTTTAAACACATCCATTTAATTTTAGTGCATAGCAATTGTCAGCAATCGTGTACCTTTTTTTATTCATAAAGATTTTCAAATACTGTCTGTGAAGAAAATATAGCAGAAATGTTAAGTTTTTCTAACTTGCACTTAAAAATGTTTAAGCTATAGGGAAAATTACAACGATTCGGTAATAAATAAACAAATAAGTGAAGATGAACACATGATGTTTCCCCAGAACTTTAAGTACTGACAGAGATACTAATCGACCGGTCGACTGCGACAAATCTGCTATGTTCCCTTCCACGTCTTTCAGCAATGTGCACAGTTTCTCGGTTTATTTTATATGTTTGGCAACGGGTTTACTGTTCTCTTTGTTCAGTACATTATAAACGCATTGTACTCTTCTTACATACAGAAATCTCGACCCAAGACCAACCTTGACTAACCCTTAGTATATTTATAATGAATTTATTTTTGTTTCCTAAAATATTTTGATTAAAAGAATATATATATAAAAGTGGGCAACGCTGTGCTGGTCAAGCTAAATCACGTGACTAAAAGTTTATTTGGTATGAACTGTGCATCAAAATTTTAAGGTGTCCGTTTTTCGTGCCGGTGAGGTTATGTTGTAAATGAGTAGTTAAGGAGTACGGAATTTACTAATTTAACACTTACCGGCATAACTAAAGCCACCAGGGAATATGACGCCTCTGAAACGATCCAAAGTAACCTTTCCAGTTAAAAGATCCTGCATAGTGACGTCCCATACTTTGAAACCAACTCTAACCAAAGCCGCAGCCATTTCCCTATCACTATTTATACCTGAAAAGAATTTAGTTATCTAACGTTATTTTTTTTCTATTTTTCCAATACCTTCTTCTCTTATAACCGCAACAGGTATTTTCTCTTCTTTCAAGATATTGTCGTCATCTGGATCAAAGGTCAAAATGTATTTCGGTCCAGTCCTGCTAATCAAAGATGAAAACTCGGAATCCGCGCATTCTTTGATTGTTTGTCTGAGTTCCAGTTTGTAACTGGTCTCCTCCCACTTTCTCATTAAAGGAAATACTGTACTTTCGAGCGAGGCGTTATTTACAGTGACCACTATCTGAGATTTTATTCCGTAACCTACGCTGTGACCGATGTCGAATACTGGAACATTGTAACCCTGTAAATCAAGGAAGGATTGGAGAGAGAAAATGAAGCCAAGAAAACTGCGCTTGGTGGTATACCTGGAAGACTGATAAACAATGGGCGACATCTTTATCGAGAACTTCCAGCACCCATCCGACTTCTTCAGAGAACAGAATAGGAATGGCTTTGCCTTGTCTGTGTTTGATGTTCACGTCCATTCCGGAAAGGCCAGCAAAACACATTTCCAATAGGCACACTAAACGAAAGAAAGAAAATTAATAAATAAATAAAATAATTGTAGACTCTGATTATTGTAAATCATATACAGGTTGTTAATTTGTTTATTACACGCGGCAAGAGCTTTATGGTTGAAATATGGCAACCTCGGCCCGCTCGACGCGACGGGACGAGTCAGCAGATTAGCTTAGTACTTATTTGGAATGTAGGCAGCCAAATTTATGAGATGGAGCTATACAAAATCCACATAAGTCGGTCCTTTTCGTTCAACAGCATTGAACTACGCAAGCGTGAGAAGTGCGTCTCGATTAGTTGATTTATTTCATACTAATCTATAGAAGTAGTTTTATAAGTTTTTATCCACCACGTAAATCAATTTAGCGTCTGACTATTCGCGCCGTTACTTATAAATTTAAATTTAATTTCTCACATATTTAAACAAAGATAAGAAACCAATAGATATGATGAATATCTAAAATAACAGGTTGAAATAATGCAATTATTAAAAAAAATATATATTATACGTTATTAATATTTAGAGTTTAAAATAGCGCGTGGGCAGGTGACAGCGTTCAGCGATGAAGTAGTGCTTATTTGGTGCGTGCGCACGAAAATCCTGTTGAACGAAAAAGTTAGACTTATGCAAGATTGGTATTCCTATTTCATTTATTTGGCTTCACTTTCCACTCATTGTGTAAAGGCGGTACTAGTAATATATTCTTATATTTGTTGTAAATAATGTTGTAAAATTAGGGTAAAATGAGAATTCAGTAATATTTTAATTTTACTTTGTCAACCCGACAGCCTAAAACTTGAATACTTTAAATATAAATTTGTTTAAAAAACAATGTTAAATAAAAACAGAAACAAAAATGTTATACTTTTTTCAAAGCCATTTTCTTGTAAGCCGTTTACTTACCAATCAATCCACCATCGCTGACATCGTGTCCGGCCAAGACTGCGCCATCTTTAATAAGTTCCTGTGTGGCTGCAAACGCATTTTTAAGATCTTTGGCGCAATGTAAGTCAGGACAATCGTTTCCTAGTTGTTTGAAAACTTGAGCTAACGCAGATCCTCCTAACCTATTGGCATCGTGAGACAGATCTACAAAGAGCAACACTCCCTGCTTACCTAACGATGGTGCTTTAAAATCTGGAGTAACGACCTAGATAAAAATCGTGAAATAGAATTATATAAATACTTATTATTAATGATTACTTTTCGAATATCTGGGCATGGAGCGTATGTCGAAACCACCAAAGTTCCTGGAGCCTTTACGGTTTCTTTGCCTACTCTAGCTGCCATACTTAAGGAGTCTTTACCGCCATCAATTGCGATACCTATAAAACGATAAAAAAATTGTCAATGGACAAAACTAAAAGTTACTGAATACACCAACCTAGTTGAGACATTAAATCGCACATCGACTTGCATGCATCGAACATCGCAGCACCCTCTCCTGGTAGTTTAGCTGCCCACATCCAGTTACCGCTGCATTTGACGTCTCTAAGTTCGGTAATACCCGCAAATACCAAGTTGCTAAAATTGAATCAAATCACTAACGCGTCAACTTAGAAATTAAAAATAATAAAAACTATATTTTAATAGTATAATAAAATAACAATCTGTTATTTTACAACTGCTATTTAGAAATAGAGTTTGCAACAGTTTTTTTAACTGTTTAACTGTTATTTAGAAATAACAGTTGTTAAAAAAGGAATTAAACCCTCTCCTAAACGTAACTACAGTGACAGTCATAAAATTACTTTATAAATGAGAATGTAATTAAAAATCGATTACCTTAAAGCTTCTACCACAGACATTCTTGCTCCAGCTTCAACATTTACTAAACCCTTGACTGGTTGCTCTCCTATGGACGAGGCGATACCTTCCTACAAATAATAGATTTTTAGCGAAAACATTCCATTTTTTCCCGAATAAATTCCATACATAACCAAAATGAGAAACGGCAGTGACGGCCACGTCGGCAAGTGGAGTGTGAAGAGGACCTACACATTGCTGTTGCGCTATTAATCCCGTTACGCATCTAAACAAGGCTTAAAAAGTTATAATATAACCTATTTTGATTATAAATTCAAAACTTACCTATCCACTTTGTTAGTCAAGTATCTCTTGCTAGAAACGGATGGCAGTCTGAGTACTTTTTCTAAACATTTGAAAATTGAAATGGTTCCAGGTAATACCAGAGGTGTTAAAGTAGGTTTTTTACGTTCCAAATGATATACTTTCCTAGGCATTTTGCCCAAAACGTGATCTAGCTTCAGATTGAATGGTGTGGCTGATTTGGTTTCGTCTAAGGCCAGTACCACCGAACCCGTTCCAGTTACTTCACCGACCACGTTGATTGGACACCGTTCTCTTTCACAAATCACCTTCAGAAGTAGCAAATCATCCTTTTTACAAAGCATAGCGTTGTTTTCTTGATACTCTGCGCCCCATAGTTCCAGAGTATTGATAGTCGGATCTCCTAGTTCGAATCTGTTGGCATAAATTATACCACCGGATGGTTCAACCAGTTCCTTTAAGACGTTCCCGTTCCCGCCGGCACCTTGGTCGTGAATACTGATGATGGGGTTCTTTTTGCCGAGCTCCAGGCACGCCCTGACGACGCGATTCAGTTTGTTTTCCATTTCGGGATCACCTATCAATAATTTTGAATCTGAATATATGATTTAACAAATAGAATATGTTTAACATTAATGCAGAAAAAATCGATACAAATTTTTGCAAGATGTAGAATTATCCTTCTTAGTAATTGACGTACTAAAGGCTGGCAAAGGTTAGTTTTGGGTCGAAATTTCCGTATGTAAGAAGAATACAATGCATTTATAGTGTACTGAACAAAGAGAGAACAGTAAAAATGTTGTCAAACATATGAAATAAACCGAGAAACGGCACATTGCTAAGAGACGTGGAAGAGGATATAGCAGACCCAATCACTACTTAAAATTCCAGTGAAGCCTGTAAATCATCATCAGTAATCGTTCAGTTTCACGATTTAATTACGTCTCGTGATACTTTATTTCTTTATTTATTAACGAATCGTTGTAATTTTCCCTATAGCTTGTAAATTTTTAAGTACAAGTTAGAAACAGTTGCACTTTTGGTAAAAATAAGTGGAATTGAGTTGATGTTCGAAAGTGATCGCGCTATTAGAACTCTGAATTCAAAAATCGATATCTCCAAATCCATTAGAAATAACTGATTGTAGTTTTTTTTTCAAAAACTTTCTTAATATTTTTGCTATATTTTCTTCGCAGACAGTATGTGAAAATCTTTATAGACAGTTACACCTTTGCTGAAAATTGCAATGCGCTAAAAGTAAATGGACGGATTTTTAAAATTATTGAATAGAAAAAAAAAACAAGCCTATCAAATTTTTCTTATTTAAACATCTTGAAAAGATCGCGAACTTCAAAATAAAAAAAAGTTTCAATATCTAAAGTAGTCCTTGAGTTATCGCGTGTTATGTGTTAAAAAGTTGAGTTTTTAAATTATCGCGATGACTGATGTTTTTTCGTTATAAAAAACTGGACACCCTAACGATATCCTTATAATTACATTTCAGATGCTCAGAAACATATCTAATTATTTTATAGTTATCTTTTCGAAAAAAAAATTAAAAATAAGCAGTTTGCGATCGTGATTTTACTTCACTTGATAGGGAAAGACGTAGCGGAGAAATGTGACAATGCCGCAACAGCACACCGTCGCATTTCTCTCACTCCGACTTCATAAGATCCCTATGCGATTTGCTTCCACGCATATAAATACCGACCCAAAAGTAAGAGTTGCCCGCGCGGTATAAGCACAAACCTCTTTGAACAGCGTTAAAGTCTAACTCTTCCTTGTTGTCGCCTTGAACTTCAACTGAACTGGCTGCCCCACCTCCCACTCCAATTCTATACACAGGTCCTCCTATTTTGACAATTTGATGATCGACTTCCGGTGATAGTTTCTCGGTCATATCGGCCTCCATACTACCGATACCTCCGCTAAACATAATGGGCTTGATCCACTCCCTGAAACCCAAAAAATGCTCATTGGTTGTCATTGCAATGAAGACAGTATGCATTATTAAATTTATTGTATTCCCATGCCTCCGTTTATCGGATAATACGAATTTTGTTGTGATTGGTCAAAAAAAATTGACAATGACAATTCAGAATTTCGTTTCGATAACAGTTTCCGGGAGTTTTACAGTTGATTGAAAGAATTGGGAAGATACGCAACCTAATGGGAAAATTCTTGACAAGGCTGATTTGATTTCCCCTTACGTGTGGTGGAGCCCCTACTAGTTCTGCGATCAACGCATAAAATACTCATTTTCTCTAATTCGGCTAGCGAAGGCATATAAGACGGTGTGAAAATTCTGAATATCAATTAGCCCTTACTCTGAGGATTAGCCATAATATGGATTGATAGATCATATGATCATAGATTTGGTGATCCGATCGATAATTCAAAATCCAGGCTTGCGCACTACGCTTGAGCAGAGCTAACTGAGCGACTTATGCAAATTCCTTCAGAAGATTTATATACCCATTTCACCGGCTTGGCTTCACAGAATGCAGTTTGGAGTCAATATGGATACTTTATAGGACGTCTAGGGCTTGACCTCGCCAAAATTATCATCAATTGTCATTACCTAGCCGACTTTGAAGCTGTTTTTTTTCGATCGTATATGGTATAATATTACTCACCTTCTTCCATTACTATCTTCTAAACCAAAGGATCTTACGAATCCAGAAATAAGGGGTTCCCCGAACTTATTGCCATAATCAGAGGCACCATTACTAGCCTCAACAAGAATTTCTAGTGGTGGAGCGAAATTAGACGGGTACTGGAAGTTTTCGTCTTCCCAGGGGAGTGGATATTCGGGAATCAGAAGGTTTCCTAAAGCCAAACTTAATATTTAGAAAAATATAGTATACAATGTGAATATAAAAATTCGCAACCAATGTGAAAAGCTTGTACTATTGAGTTATCAAAAAATTATGTGTAGTAAGCCCAATAACAAAAAAAATATGAAATTGTCTGTTTTGTGACGATGTAGAACAATTCATTTTAGAGTGTAAAAAGTGGTGTTACGTGTATCAAATTTCATAAAGGTATCTGCGTAATACCATCAAATATATGATGAAAAAAATTAGACATACATTCATAGATAACAAAATAATTTAGAATTTAGAATTATATTAAGATAGTATTGAACGTCTTAATATAATTCTAAATTCTAAATTATTTTGTTATTAAGATAGTATTGACGTCCATTGCAACAAGATCAGTATTCTGAAAATTAAAATTTTTAGTTTTTGACAATATTGCGAGAGATTCTATAGAAAAAAACTTAGAAGAGAGACAAAATAAAGAATATTTTTGTTAATTTACTTCGTTTATTGTATTTTAAAGAAAGAAAAAATGTGATATTCCTTTTTTAAAAACATAGGTACCTACACAGTGTGAGTGTTAAATAAGTATAGATATTTATTTACTTTAACGTTAGCTTACTCGTAGTGTTGTCGTAGCATTCGACCCCAGAGAAGAACACAATTCTGAGGTTTTTTCGCAAAAAAATGAAATTTTGGAATTTTTTGGATTTTTTTTAGTTTTTAGTTAAATAACATTATTTATTGATACTATGGCAATATAGATTAAATTTACAAGAAAGAAAACCCAGAAAAGATCCAGCGATTCTCAAAATTTAAGCAAAACATTATTTTTTAGAAACTTTCAAAGTAAAATAACTCGGTTGTTTTGGATTTATTTCATAAACGGTAAAGAGAAAATATGTTTCTTTTATCGAGATCTACCAGCCCTGAAAAACTAAACTAAGACATTTATTATTATTTCAATTGCTCTATCATTTTCAAAATTTCCGATTTTATGTCAAATTATCGAACTTTTTGTAAATTACTTGACTTACTAGTAAAATATCCTACCGATTGTCGTCTACTACTTATTTTTTTCCATTTTTAAAGTTCCATTTCGTTCTTTACTTAAAGTTTGGGGTAGAGGAAACCACCCAACGTAAACGATATTTTTTATGAAATAATATGCTGAATTTACTCCAATTAATTTTTATTTTTATTTTGGCAAACCAATCATTTTTCCTCATATGTTGTAAACTTTTTGGACATATTGTAGATAGAAAACCAATAGATCATTACCAACAGAGTATCCGGCAGTACCAGCGATGCAGTACCCTCCTCTTCCCACGCTCTGTACATCTCTTATTCGACCACCAGTGCCGGTGGTAGCCCCACTGAATGGTGCCACACCAGTGGGAAAATTGTGAGTTTCTGCAGTGAAGATCAAGTGGGATTCGGACGGTACCTGTCTCAGTTCGCTTACCGATCCTGCTGAGGCAGGTCTCAGACTCCGATGGATGTATCCTCTTATTGCGCTGCAATATTTAATTAATACACAATGTGCTTAGAAAGTCACACATAAGAAATAAATAGAACATCTGGAGAATTTTGAAACAATTAAAATTGGAATTAACCCTCTGGCACGACACTTTTTGATATCAACTGGTACCAGTTTGGTTTCCTGTATTATTGGCAAAGAGAACTTAATCTTTGTTATTGGTCCTTATTGTAATGCAAAACGATATCACAGCTTATTCTAGTCAGCTTATTAAATTTTTGACATTTTTGCTTAAAAATAATCGTATTTTAAATTTCAATCTAGAGTGCCATGGCTGTGTTAAAAACAGTAATTTTTAATCAAGGAGCCTTGGAAAAATAGTTTTGATCGTCTAAAGTTTTTTCGTGTCTTGTCCTGGCCAGTTAAAAGATGCCCAAATCGTATTTTTCAATCACATCTCAATTTTTTCAAATGGAACAAGGGTGGCTCATTAGAATATTAGGAAAAAGCATTTTTTACGAATAATTTGGTACCACACACTTAGTATTTTGAGCCAAATTGTTGTTATGAACCGATATCATGTTGTTATGAACCGATTATCAACCGCATGTTACCATTTTAAATAAACAATATGAGAAAATGTCAAAAGTTGACATATGATATGTCATTCTATTCAGAGTGTCATTTTCTATCGAATAATCAAAAGTTGTAGTCATTTCCGGTGAAACAGGAAGTGACCCAAAACAATCAATCAACCCAAAACGTCAATCAATCCTAATTTATGTCATATACTAACATACCAAATCTCGTTTTTTCATCTGAAAAAATAAAAAAGTTATAGGGGTGAGTCACATTCGAGACGCACGCTGTATAGTAACAAATGTTTTAAAAATTGATAACTAGAAATTAATACCTTCAAAATAAATAAATAAATTTTTTTTCAGACTTTATTAACAAGATAAAATATCCTAAATATAAATACTACATAATATACTAAGAGTATATGTAGTTTTTTTAATTTGTCAAATTCTTCCTGTCTCGTTGGAGAGGCTTAAATTATTGCTTAATATCATATATCCCGAGTATATTTCAATAAAATAAAAAAAAATCATTACTCAAACATTACATTTTTTAGTTTGGTTTGGTTTGTTATAAAAATATCATTACTCAAACCAAAATAATTTGGTATTTTTTAGTTTTTTCTTCTGTATAAAGAAAATATGCAATACATTTTCAATAAATTTCTATCTTCAATATTTATTAGTTCTACTTGATAATTACCAATATTTTCTATCTAATTACTGAATACACTGTGACTTTATTGCAAATATGCAAAATTTAAAATACAGCTCAGAAATCTAAAATACAGTTTAAAGTTGTTTACAGTGTTCCATGTAACTCGTCGTGAGTTGACTAGCTGTCTAGTGAATAAGCTGTGACCATATCATAAGTGATTATCAATGTCAGAGATTCCAGTTTAAATATTAATTAATTCTCCCTCTGCCATTTAGATGGTGCTAAATAAAATAATTAGTCTCAGTTATGACCCATAGGTGTCTCTAACCTATAACCATTGGTTATGGTTGACAGATAAACAGTGCTTTAAACGTCAATTGTCTACCAATTGGTTGACAGACAACTGACGTTTAAAGCATTGTTTATCTGTCAATCATAACCAACGGTTGTTCGCTCGAAATTGGCTTTACTTACTGTTCATAATTAAATTAATCAAAAACTAACCATTACATTTGCATTACATCATTATAGGGGAAATAAATATTTTTACAAATTAGGCAAAACAATGACGCAAGCAGATATGGTTTCAACATAACAATAACGGATAATGGGATGATAAATATTTGCCTTGCAGGGGGTCTGTTTACTAAAAACTCTTCATTGTTGCACAATATACTATTCCATTTATTTTTAAAAATAGATAGCAAGTAATAAACAATATAAAAATCTATTAGTAAATAATAGTTGCTGCAACAATTTCTAACATCCAATAAAAAAATATTGTGTCCTAAACATAGCATTTTTACAAAAAGTTACTGTATCAATAGGGTTCCTATCTACATGCATTTAAAGCAATTTAAATAAAAATTATTTAACTATGTTCATTCAATATTTAATGATAATAAAAAGTAAACAACTGTCTGCTGTTTTTATTACTTTGTGTTAGGACAACAACTTCTAAAAGTTATATTGGTTTAAAATATGATTTCACTATTTCATTTAATATAAAAATATACGTACAGGGTCGCTGTTATGTACGGAAACGGTCGATTATTAGGTAAAATATACAAGGTACCGCAAAAAGTTAAATACAAAAACTATAGGGTTTTTAAATGTCTATTGGCGCATAAAGCATAAATTCGTGGTACATAAAAGTTTCATTTTTTAAATAGAACCCCCTGTATATTATTATATTGCCATATTTCAATTTCAATTCTAAATCAAATTGTTTAAGTGATATTTACAAAAGTCGATAACTCGGAAACGGTTGGTTTGAAGTACATTGTGTGTATTTCGATTTTTGCTTAGGGGGTTCTATTTAAAAAAATGAAACTGTTATGTGCCACAACTTTATGACCCATCCTGTATACATAAATTTATTACTTGCCAATAAACATTTAAAAACCCTATACTTTTTGTATTTAACTTTTTGCGGTACCTCCTATATTTTATCTAATAATCGACCATTTCCATACATAACAGCGACCCTGTATATCAGCAAAATAAAAAATATTTCTATTAGTATAGGTAGTTGCTAGTAATTCCTACAATCGGTTAAAAAATACTGTGTCCTAAATATATATCAATAAATCATGTTATTGACATCTATAAAGTTCTAAATTATTTTTACAATAGTTACAGTATCAATATGTACTATATTTCAATAAATATATTCCAATTTACACCTAAGATTTACACTCATTTAAAACATCAATAAAAATGTATTAAATCATGTTTAAAGTTTATAATAGTTAATAGTTATGTTAGATATTTAAAGATTATAAAAAGCCTAATAAAGTAAATAATAGTCTGCTGGGTTTATTATTTTGTGATAGGAAAAAAACTTCAATAAGCTACATACATTATTTTAGTAGTTTTTAAACCAGATATTAAAAAAGATACACTTACCTACTGTTATCACTAAATTTGATTACATTATTTGGATTTGAATTTTTCTGTGTATTAATTATCAGATCAATTAGAGACTCTTCATGTTCTTCACCATCTACAATCAGTTTACCTTTAAAAAACCAATGCCTGCTGTGCTCGCTATTAGACTGAGCTAAATCAAAACATTCAATATTTGTGGGGTTTCTTTTCAAAATATTTTTAAATAAATTTGTATAGTAGACTAAATCGGCCTCATCAAAGGCCAATCCTAATTCTTGATCGATTTCTTTTAAAGCCTCAGCGCCTTTTTTGAGCACATCAATCTCTCTTATATTTTCCTTTTTTGTTAATTTTTCATTAAAACTATTTTTTGGAATGTTTTCAGAGGTATAACGACATTCTGTCATACGGTCGTACAATATACTAGCCAGTTTTCTTTCAATATCCTGAGATATCTTATTACCAGATTTTATAATCAGGAGATATCTGCGAGAAACCTCAAGACGATAAACTTGAGTTAAACCTAAATTTTTACAAATTGAAACAGCATTAGTGGACTTAGCTGTGGAAAAATTAAATCTTGGTCCAACTTCAATCAGAACTTGATTTCCAACGACTTTAATGCTAGATTTCTCTGATAACCATTCAGGATGTAAAGGATCTCGTAACACCCATTGAAGAGTTTTCAGTTCTTCCAGTGTCAATTTTCTCGTAATTTCTACGTGATAACAAAGCTCAGTTTTTATATCTTCCACCAAGTTGCATATCTCTTGAAGTTTTAGTAACAGTTCGTTTCGTTTTGCGGGCGTAAACCCCGGTGTTTTATAAAATCTTATAATAGAATTTTCAACCACCATAGTTGGATAATTTTCAATTCCAGTATCACGCACTCACTTTACACACAGAATTAAGTAAAACATCGTTATTATACGCTATATAACGCAAGTAATTAATTTTATAGATAACGAAATTTTAGAGTCAAAAATTTAGAAAAGGTTATCAAAACGCGACGTTACCAAACATTTTCTTCGTTAAATGAAAAATAAACGTTCACAAACGAATATTAGGTAACTTCTAATGACATCGCTTTAATACGAAATAAGATTTTAATTTTTGTGTGACAATATTAGCAAAATTAAACAAAAACCAATATTAAAAAAAATATGTAAACACAAAAAACACGAATAACCTAAAATACCTAAATAATAATTGTTAGCAGGTGGTGCCATCCATAAAATAATAAATACAAGAAGAAGTGTCAAGTCAATGTTAAATTATGGAAACAGCGTGGCTGCCTGGGTAACTAATTTTCAGATATGGCGGCTGGGACATTTGACATGACATAGACATGACAATTTCAATTTTATGAAATTTATTTCCGTTTCCGGTTTTTAATGGCGGGCTGTTCAGGAGGTTTAAATGAGGGTTAATATACTTTTTACTTTTTCTAGTAGTAAATAATACAACAAAATTACTCAAAAATATTTATTTGGAATTTAGAACAATGTAAATATGCAAATCAACACAATTAAAGAGCTATAAACCCATAAACTACTGTATCAATATCAAAATATTTAAATAACATCAGAGATGCTGTGTTAAAGTGAAATAGTAAAGTAACAATGCACTGACTTACAGAAACTTGAAGATAAATAAATGTTTTCACAGCTTCACGGGCGTAAACTAAATAACTGGAAGCAGGAAAAGGCAACCGGAACCCACACAAAACCTGAAATCAAAAAAATATGTAAAAACATAAATATAGGCACATAAGACTTTTGTGAATTAAATCAAACAGGACTTGAATGAAAATAAAATAAATAAAAAATATGATACATATACATCTAATACCTCATTTGTATTTTCAAAATAATCTACATACATAGATTTATAGCATTATTGCTATGAAAATACATAATAGGTACCTATGTGATATGTAATTACGCATTTCTGTTCATCTTGTAGAAAATTAATGTAGGCTAATAATAGTTCAATAATCATAATTTACCTTGTATAACTTGCTTTCAATTGCTCAAAATCACCGATCAGTCTTTAAAGTAGAGATACGGAAAATCCTTGGCAAAGAATATCCCAAGATCCTTGGGTTTAAAGCTAAAAAAATATAAAAAACAGTTAATATATTACCTACTTTTACATATAATATGGCCCATACCTACTACACGCAGAAACGTCGATTTCATCATTTTCTTCATGTAATTAATATCATATATACTTTATTAAAGTGTTAACAAGGAACTTTATATCAAAAACATATTTGTACTTATAAATTTCAGCCGAAATATCAGAAACAAACTTCCAATCAAATCTAAACGGCAAAAATTAAAATGGCGCCCGACCCTGCCAGAGGCCTCGGGAGCTGACGTTGACACACAGACAAAAGACAAAAGAACAGGACGCCGACGTGCATAAAAATGTTCCGTAGCAGAAATTGACAGAAATCATATAGAAATATTCAGATTTTTGTCTAGGACAGTCTAGAAGGTCATGCTTTCTGCCTGGGTAGAACCATAAAATAATAAATACAAGAAGAAGTGTCAAGTCAATGTTAAATTATGGAAACAGCGTGGCTGCCTGGGTAACTAATTTTTAGATATGGCGGCTGGGACATTTGACATGATTTGACATGACATAGACACTTCATTGACATGACAATTTCAATTTTATGAAATTTATTTCCGTTTCCGGTTTTTAATGGCGGGCTGTTCAGGAGGTTTAAATGAGGGTTAATATACTTTTTACTTTTACTAGTAGTAAATAATACAACAAAATTACTCAAAAATATTTATTTGGAATTTAGAACAATGTAAATATGCAAATCAACACAATTAAAGAGCTATAAACCCATAAACTACTGTATCAATATCAAAATATTTAAATAACATCAGAGATGCTGTGTTAAAGTGAAATAGTAAAAGTAACAATGCACTGACTAGTAAAGTAACAATGCACTGACTTACAGAAACTTGATAAATAAATGTTTTCACAGCTTCACGGGCGTAAAACTAACTGGAAGCAAGAAAAAGACAACAGGAACCCACGCAAAACCTGGAATCAAAAAAAAATATGTAAAAAAACATAAATATAGGTACATAAGACTGTTGTGAATTAAATCAAACAGGACTTGAATGAAAATAAAATGAATAAAAAATATGATACATATACATCTAATACCTCATTTGTATTTTAAAAATAATCTACATACATAGCATTATTGCTATGAAAATACATAATAGGTACCTATGTGATATGTAATTACGCATTTCTGTTCATCTTGTAGATAATTAATGTAAGCTAATAATAGTTCAATAATCATAATTTACCTTGTGCAACTTGCTTTCAATTGCTCAAAATCACCGATCAGTCTTTAAAGTAGAGATACGGAAAAATCCTTGGTAAAGAATATCCCAAGATCCTTGGATCTAAAGCTAAAAAAATATAAAAACAGTTAATATATTACCAATTTTTACATATAATATGGCCCATACCTACTACACGCAGAAACGTCGATTTCATCATTTTCTTCATGTAATTAATACCATATATACTTTATTAAAGTGTTAACAAGGAACTTTATATCAAAAAACATCTTTGTACTTATAAATTTCAGCCGAAATATCATAAACAAACTTCCAATCAAATTTAAAACGGCAAAAATTAAAATGGCGTCCGACCTTGCCAGAGGCCTCGGGAGTTGACACATGGCTGACACACAGACAAAAGAAGAGGACGCCGACGTGCATAAAAATGTTCCGTAACTGAAATTGACAGAAATCATATAGAAATATTCAGATTTTTGTCTAGGACAGTCTAGAAGGCCATGCTTTCTGCCTGGGTAAGACCGCGCCAGAACTGTTTCCAATTTTCCGGTTTACTGTCACCCCCCTGGTGCCATCTGTTTGCGATATTCATAAAGTATTTTATTATTTTAATTTTCGATAGAAACACGTGTTACAGAAATCTTTAAAATTGCGAAATGGTTTATATGGTTGTAAATGTATGGCAGCACTAATGTCGAAAAAAATATAATCATCATAATCATAAACATAATTAATTAATAGTGATAGTGATATTTAAAATTCGTTTTTGAATGGTGAATAAAAAGGATATTAAATTAGAGATTATAATGACCTATAGCGAGCCTTCAATATATAGGTAAGTGTGTTGTTGATAGTTATTGAGTTGCGAATTAATAGAGGAATGGAATCTGACGAGAGACCGGACCTCCCGCCTTTATCCTGGAAATTGTCCATTATAACATACACACTACGTCTGCTGCACACGATTTAATCTTCATTTAGCCATTGCGGGAGTTGTGGGGTTCGGGGGGACGAGCGAATACGTAAACCTGGCAACCCTTTGAATTTAATGATAAACCAGCATTATAACTTGCGCCTGGAAATTGGATATTCATCTATTATGTGTGTCCCTGGGTTGCGTTATCGTCCAGAAACGTTATAGGCAGCGAACAATGGCCGGGGATGACCAGATAGCCCCAACACAATTAGGCCGTGGAATTTTGGAAAAATTCCAATATCACTCGTTAGAATGGAAAATGGAACAATGGGCCTCTCCAAAACGCCAATTATAAAATTTGTAAAATGCAGGATGTCATTAGTATCGGCTTCGCCAGCGCGGCGGTGAAAATTTTATGCGTACACCAAATTATGGAAGCTTGGATATTGTAATTTAGCTTATTTTATTTTAATAAAATATTTGTGATTATTTTTTCCGCAAACTGTAACGAATAATATACAGTTTGCGCATTGATAGCAATAAGGAAAGTGACTTTTTTTCATATTGATTTGATGGTGATTTGATGTTACATGGGTTTTTTTTATACAGGGTTCGGCAATAGTGCGTCAAAAAACTTGAGGATTTTGTTTAACTGCAAACCTAAAGTATATAGTATAACAGTTTAAAGAATATAAATATATCAGTTGACCCACTCTTCCCCCGTATCAAAATCCTCCCGCCGCTCCCCGCCTGTCTTGTAGACTTGGGTCAGTCTACATCCGTTGCTCGACATGTACACAGCGTTCCAAGTTTATTTTAGTTTTGTTTTCGGTCCGACGCATAGGGTGAACCAAAAATAGTGTTTTAGTTCTTTTGTTCAAATTGTGAATAAAATGTCTACTAGAAATATTTGTGCAGTGGATGGTTGTAAAAGTAGAATGACAGACAATATATCGTTCTTTAGGTGTCCAAAAGATGAAGGAAGGTATTTGTTTATATAGTATAGGATA